>NC_134357.1:228799567-229135400 GCF_048569485.1 Anomaloglossus baeobatrachus
ACACAAGGCCATTGTTGCCTCCCTCCAGTGTCTGATGTCCACACCAGGTGGGGCGGAGCCAAGCGGTTGGCCCCACCCACCGAGGAGTTCACAGGCCTGGAGGCGGGAAAAGTGACAGAACAGTTTAGGAGTTGGAAGTGAGAGGAGTAAACACTTGGGTGTCTGCGTTTGTGGCCCAGGCACTGACAGCAAGGTTGGCAGACGGTGGTGGCCGTCTGCAGGAGTGGTGGAGCAACGCGGAACCGTAGGACCGGGGTCGGGCGATGGCCCGCCAGTACCGACCGGGGAGCGAAGTGAAGCCAGCACACCCAGGCAGGGCCATTGGACCCCGACCAGGCTTGGAGCCGCAGTCAATAGTCAGATCCGAATGTGACTGGAACCCCAGGGGTTTCATAACAGCAAAAGTCCCGATTGAAGGCAACCGCCCACACCGTGAGGGTATACAGCTACTGCCTAAGGCTAGAGACCCAAGGGCCAGCGCCTGCGGGCAAACGGGCTCCTCCGGTACCCATACACCAGGGAGCGGACTACCGTTGGGAATCCATAGTAGTCAGAAGGAGAACATCAAGGTGCAGGGAAAGACAGCCGCCATCTCCTGTCCGGGGAGAGACACTGCAGCCGGCTGCGGGACCCGTCCATCCAGCCGTTTGGTTTACCGAGGACTTTGTACCTTTCTTGCTGAGTGAGTAAGCCCGTGCCATCCGGTACCGCGCCACGCTGTCCCTGCAACCCTGCACCTCACAAACCCTGCCTCCCCGTCACATCATCGGGCCCTGGGACCACCAACCCCTACCCACGGAGGGGGAAAACAACATCCCAGCTGCTCCTTACCATCGCTCCCGGGATCCCCGTCGTCAGCAGCGGTGGTGCCTATCTTCACCACGACCCATGGGTGGCGTCACGGACTAAATTCCCCAAACCAACCACCCCTTTCACTCACGGGCGAGGAGCGCCGCTCGAGTCCCCGTATCCGGCCCACCGCTCGAGCCACTGAGGAGCCATCGCAGAAGCGCCGGACCCGAGCGTTAGCGAGCGCAGCGCAGTGGCGTCCACCCCCGCCCGCCACATAGTGCATTCTGCAGTAGCGAAAAACCCGTTACAATGCTTCAATGTGTTCTACAAAGAAGAGGGCTCGTTACAATGTATCAGTACACTTCTGCAGTAGTTCAGATTTGTTACAATGTATTAGAGTCTGTGCGCACGTTGCATTTTGACATGCGTTTACGCAGTGTTTTGAACTGCAGTGTAAACGCATGCGGTGTGCGTCCCCAGCAAAGTCTATAAGAATTAAGCAAATTCCATGTGCCCGTTGCGTTTTGAAACGCAGCGTTTTGCATGCCAAATTTTTGACAAAATCTATGTGTTCTAAAAAGCAACATGTCACTTATTTTGTGCCTTTTGGATGCTTTCCCCTCTCTGTCTATGGGAGAGGCTGCATCCAGAACGCATCAATTCTGCATTCAAAATGCATCCAAAATGCATCGTTTTGGATGCATTTTGAAACGCACATGCAGTGACAAAACGCTGCTTTTTATTTGTCATGCCAGAACGGAACATGCGCACATATCCTTAGTGCACTTTGCAGAGATGAGAATTTGTTACAATGTGTCAGAGCGCACTGCAATAATGGGGACTCGTTACAGCGTATCAGTGCGCTCTGCAGAGATGAAGGCTCATTACAGTGTGTCAGTGAGTTATAGTATGTCAGCTCTGCACAAATGAGGACTCATTACAATACATCGGGGCACTCCGGAGTGATAAAACTTGCCACAATGTATCAGGGCATTCTGCAGTAGTGAAAGACCATTAGGGTATGTGCGCACGTGTGTGTATTACATGCAGTTACGCTGCGATCTGCACCGCAGCGTAACTACATGCGTCCTGCGTCCCCAGCACAATCTATGGAGATTGTGCAGGAGCCGTGCGCACGTGGCATGTTAGAACGCAGCGATTCGGCTGCTTGCTGAATCGCTGCGTTCTAAGAAGTGACATGTCACTTCTTTCGTGTGTTCTGCATGCTGTCTATAGGGAGAGGCAGCATGCAGAGCGCACGAATCTGCCGGCACCATGCGCTTCAGAACCGAGCTTTTCAGCTGCGCTCTGAAGCGCACATTTTCGGTGCGGTGCAGAGCGCAGACATGCGCACATAGCCTTACAATGCTTCAATGTGTTCTACAAAGACGAGGGCTCGTTACAATGTATCAGTACACCTCTGCAATAGTGCAGACTGGTTACAATGTATCAGTGCGTTTTGCAGAGATGAAGATTTGTTACAGTGTGTCAGTGCGCACTGCAATAATGGAAACTCATTACAATGAACCGGTGCGCTGTGCAGAGATAAAGGCTTGGTACAGTGTGTCAGTGCAAGAATAAGAGCTCTTTTTATTTAATTCTATATTATTCACAGACAACTAATAAAAATAGGTTAATTCATGTCTGTAGTTTAAGCCTAAAGGATAACGGGATTCCAGCTGAAGGATCCAAAATGCCATCCTGGTGAGAAGCATTTTGATCCAATCCCCTCCTCTTTGCAGTTTTGTGACTCGTTTTATTCCTTTTACAATTAGTGATGTAACATCACCCCCATGCACCTCTTTGAAGTGCTTGGACAGACCAGATAATGAGCGGGTAGTAAGGCCCTATGCGCACACTGCATTTTTAAAGGGAAGGTGTCGTAAAAAAAAAAGGTTTTCAATAAGTGAAAAAATATAAAGTATTAATGTTTTAATGTTATGTTTACATATTATTTGTTTTTAATTGAGAAAAATATTAACATTTTTTTTTAAAGCTTGATATTTTCCACTGTTAAACACTAGGGGGAGCAGCTGCTGAAATCCTACAGAAATCCCACTGTAGAAATATCTCACATTACAGCTGCAATAAAAGTGGTCAGAATCTGCTCTCCTGTGTGTGATGTCACCTTACCCTCCCAATCTGGGGGTTTCCAGAAGGATAAGTGGAAACATTACCCATTATCTGTGCTTGTTGTCAGTGAATAGAAACATTCCCTGACATCTCTGCGTGCTGTCAGTGAGTGGAAACCACACATACATAGGGATATATAGCTTGCAGAGCGTCGCTCCTCCTGTGTCATGTGTCAGGAGCAACGCTCTGTAGGCTATTCCTGTGTATGTGTCAAGAGGAGCAACATTCTGCAGACCGACACAAGCAGGGATATTTACTGTATACCACGCTGCCCCACCGAGCTGCTAGGAGAGGCCGGGGGTGAGCACACACAAGTAGGGGAGCGGCGGCAGTGGGGGGGGGGGGGGTTTGGTGGTGACGGGGACGGACCGGTGGGGGCTGGGGAGCAGTGACGGCGGTAGAGGACACCATCCCGGTACTCACGCATGGTATACCGCGCTGGCCCACTGAGCGGCTAGGAGCAGAGGCCGGTGAGCACACACAAGCAGGGGGTTGTTGGTAGCTGAGGCGGTGGGGGCTGGGGAGCAGCACCGGCGGCAGGGGGATTAGCGTACCGGTACTCACCCATCCCGGCAGGTGACAGGGGGGAAGCTCCACAAAGACGGCGCTGACCTCTGTCCCTCTGCTGTGATCTGGACAGCCCAGGGGGCGCATCCAGGTCACAGCAGACACCTACTCTATGTTAGTCCATGGGGTCGGATCCCGACCACTGTTCTCTATGCACAGGGGCTGCCATAAAGGAGGTAACTGTCGTTACAAACACGAAATCCAAGATGGCAGCCCCCAGTGTGTCAGTAAAAGTAGAATTAAATAAAAACTAAATTTATTTTTTTATTAAAAATACTTGATTTCATAATCACTATTATTAATACAAAAATAAAAAAACAGCGAGACCTTCCCTTTAACCGCGTTTTTTTTGCGTTTTTGCTGCAGAAATTTCTTGAGAAAATGGTTGTAACCTTTCTGCAGACATTCCCCAGCAAAACCTATGGAAAAAAAATAGCTGTGCGCACACTGCATTTTTTTTCTCAAGAACATTCTTTCTGCAGAATTTCTTAAGTAAAAGAATGAGCATGTCACTTCTTTTCTGCAGGTACCTGCGTTTTTTCCCATAGATAATGGTAAGAAAGCGCAGGGACCAACCTGCGGAAAAAAACGCATCAAAAATGCACAAAAATGTGGTAAAAATGCATGCATTTTTCGGTGCGTTATTGGTGCGTTTTTTGAACGCAAGTGCGCTAATCTTTCAGACTCAAGAAATTTCTTGAGAAAAATCCTTTTTCTAGTGCGCACAGGGCCTAAAGGTGTTTGTTGGCGTTCCCGCAGACAAATGCTCTGAAATTCTTTTTTTCAAATTTCGTGAAGTGTAACCAATATAATATTTGTTACATTCAGTGCATGTGGCCATGTAAATAATATGGGTGCTCTTAGTTTATAAGGGATATAATTGGAAAAGGTTTATTATTTTGATTGTTATGAAAACAGTCTGAAGGATAAATTTGCAGATTTTGCATGTGTTTTTTCCACATTTAAAGCCCCCTTGTATCTAAGCCATGCGGCTTTATCCTGAACATAACAAGAAAAAAGGCTGGGAGAAACAGAATTGCCAACATTTTTGGATCTACAGGCCACGCACCTAATACCCTTGTCAAGAATTTTAGCTAATATTTCATCCTGGTACATGATACCGTAGGTAAAAACATTTTAATAATGCCAGTAATTTGACTATAGTCCATGCTAAAGGGAGTTGAAAACGTGGGAATGTTAGTTTCATCACTGGCTGCACAATTAACCACATTTACATTCCTATCTGTACATAGCAGATCCTTACAGTTTTTATTAAGGGAGATGGACTGAGCTCTTTTATAATAAGGTGTTTTTTATAACCACGTTCCTCCAGATGCCTGCAAATAACATTGCTCTCAGCCTGAAAATCAGATTGGGCTGAACATAATCGCCTGGCTCTGGTATACTCCCCCACAGGTAGATTGCGTATTACATGAGCTGGGTGACAGCTGTCCGCGTGTAGCAGCATATTGCCACTGGTTGATTTGCGGAACAATTTGGAATGAATTTCTCCAGACTCTTTTGATCCCCACAGGGAGACATCAAGAAAAGAGACGGTATCGGAATGTATATTTAAAAGGGAATTTCAGGTTCATAGTATTCGCATTAAATAAGAACCAAAATGTGTTATAATGTGAGCATTTTCCTGATTATTTTTACGATCCCAAATTACTATGACATCATCAATATATCTTGCATACCACATGATCGATGTAGAAAAAGGGTTGGTAAATGAATGTTTATAAGTTTCCTCCCATCACATGTACAGATTTGCCAGGGTGGGGGGAAACCTAGCCCCCATGGGACAGCCACATATCTGTAAAAAATAAGCAAGATCAAAAATGAAGAAATTATTTTTTAGTAAAAATTGGTTGGCTGAAAGTACAGAAGAATAAGATGTAAATTTATTCAAATGAAAGTAATTGCTTCAAGACAAAGATCATGTGGAGACGACGTCACATGTAACCCAAACAGAGCTACCAAACCACTTTACATGATGAAGTGCTTCCAAACTGTGTTTAGTATCCTGCATATGGCCCAAAGTAATGTGAACAAGGGGCTGTATGATATTATCCAACCAGGCTGAAAACTGTTCAGTCGAGGACCCAATACCGGATACTATGGGGCGGAAAGTGGGGGGAAAACCAGGTTTGTGGGTTTTGGGAAGGGCGTGAAATGAGGGGGTAACAGGAAATTCTACCAAAATATATTCAGATGTTTTTTCAGAGATGAAGTCCAAGTGAACCCCTTCAAATAGTATAGCAGATAATTATTTTTTGATTCTGGTGGTGGGATCACTGGAGAGGGGAATGTAAGTATCCCTGTCAGATAATATAGTCATGACACAGGTCCTGTAGAGACCACTGTCTAGGACTACTAGGGATGATACCCCTTATCAGATTGTTATATGGTAATTTGTTCCTACTCGGTAAGCTCTTTTAGAGACTTCTTTTTGAAAGATGTAAGATTGTAGGGAACATTAGATTTTTTATCCAGCAAATTCTTTACTTCTTTTTCTTCAACAACGTCTTGATAGATATCCATTGATGAAGATCTGGAAGAAATTGGATAAAAATCCGGACTGGTAATGTTGAAAGATGGCATCTGGGAAATGTTTCCTTTGCTGGCACTAAGGCTTTCACGTTGTAGATCATCCAAAATTTTGATAGACACCTGATCTTTAATCTTGAAATGGAGAGGAATATGTCAAATAGTAGCAGGCGGATCATTAGTCTTGGAAGGCATACAGTCCTGAAAAAAATGTCTTTTAACGGTTAATAGCCTCACAAATTTGTTGACATCTTTAAGGGGTACTTTGCACGTTGCGACATCGCTACTGCAATATCATCGGGGTCAAATCGAAAGTGATGCACATCCGGCGCCGTTAACGACGTTGCAACGTCTAAAGCCTAGATGCGCCGATAAACGATCGTAAAAGCGATGCCGATACATTTGAAAGCACTGATGAGAGGGAGCGCAGCGCTGCTTCTCATCACTGCCCGTGTTGTCTGTGTCCCGCTCCCTGCCAGCCCCGCGGCTCCCCGCACTGCAGTATCAGCAGCTTCTCACACTGCAGTGCGGGCAGCCACGGGGATGACGAGCGCTGCTGTCAGGAGGTTAGATGAGATCATTACCTGCTGTGACGATCTCCTGCACTCCTGACGTCAGCGCTGTCACTGCCTTCTATGCCCGCCGCGTTCTCACATCACGTCTCGCGGGCGGCCCGAGACTGTCACTAGGGGTGACGTCACGGGCTCCCGCGATACTGCTGAGAACGCGGTGGGCAATGGAAGTCAGTGACAGCGCTGACGTCAGGAGTGCAGGAGATCGTCACAGCAGGTAATGATCTCATCTAACCTCCTGACAGCAGCGCTTGTCATCCCCTCCAGTGACCTGGGCTGACCTAATGATGTAAGCTCAGGTCACTGCACTGCTCTCAAAGCCAATGGGGAACATTCTGTTCTTCATTGACTGGGACAGTGACTATGGTATGGATGGTCGTGGAACCCCCTTATTGGATTACGCCAGACCCGGATTTGATTGTTCTTTTCAATAAATTGGTGAAAGAGGGAATGTGTTGGGGAGTGTTTTTTCAAATAAAACTTTTTTTGTCTATTTTTTTTTATTACTGACTGGGTTATGATGTCGGGTATCTGATAGGCGCCGTGACATCACTAACCTCAGGGCCTGATGCCAGGTGACATTACACATCTGGCATCAACCCCATATATTACCCCGTTTGCCACCGCACCAGGGCAATGGGATGAGTTGGGGCAAAGCGCCAGGATTGGTACGTCTAATGGATGCGCCACTTCTGGGCCGGCTGTGGCCTGCTATTTTTAGGCTGGGGATTGTCCAATAACAGTGGACCTCCCTAGTCTGAGAATACCAGACCATAGCTGTCTGCTTTACCTTGGCTGGTCATCCAATTTGGGGGGACCCGTGTTTTTTGTTTTAAATTATTTATTTAATTTAAAATAACAGCGTGGCGTGCCCTCTGTTATGTATTACCAGCCATGGTGAAGCTGCCATCTGTGGTCTGCAGGCTGCAACCGTGTGCTTTACCCTAGCTGGCTACAAAAGATATGGGGGACCCCATGTCGTTTTTTATTTTAATTATTTATTTATTTTTTGGCTAAATACAAGGTTAAGCACCCTTTAGTGCCACATAAAAGTCACTAAAGGGTGCCAGCTTAGAATATGCAGGGAGGTGGGACATTATATACAGTATGTCTTTTTTATCTATCGATCTAATATTATTAAATTATTGTTAATTATTATATCCCTCTTTTCATTCATTCATTCATTCTTTCATCCCTCTATCTCTCTGTCTATATCTATCTATCTCTATATCTACTCATCTATTTATCTTTCTTGCTGCTTCCGTTTTTTGCGGTCCGCAAAAAAAATGGAAGGCACACAGATGACACACGGACCGTATACGGAACGGATGTCACACTCATGCCACATGGATGCATCCATGAAAAAAACGGACCATTTTTTGCAGACTGCAAAAACGGAACGGTCATGTGAATGTAGCCTACATGTGTTCCCTATGGGGGTAGGGGTCGGTACAGAATGATGGTGGGGGGGGGAGTCGGTGCAGAACGATGGTGGGGGTGGTCGGTACAGAGCGGCATGTGTGTGTGTGTTGGGGGGGAGGGTTGCAGAGCCTGATGTGTGTGTGGGGGTGCAGAGCCCTATGTGGTGTGGGGTGCATAGCCCTACGTAGTGGGGGTGCAGAGCCCTATGTGTGTGTGGGGTGCAGAGCCTTATGTGTGTGTGGGGTTCAGAACCCGATGTGGTGTGGAGTGCAGAGCCCGATCTGGTGTGGGATGCAGAGCCCGATGTGTGTGTGGGGTGCAGAGCCCGATGTGTGTGTGGGGTGCAGAGTCCGATGTGGGTGTGGGGTGCAGAACCCGATGTGGTGTGGAGTGCAGAGCCTGATCTAGTGCGGGGTGCAGAGCCCGATGTGTGTGTGGGGTGCAGAGCCCTATGTGTGTATGGGGTGGAGTCCGATGTGTGTGTGGGGTGCAGAACCCGATGTGGTGTGGAGTGCAGAGTGTACCGCTCCGCGGGCTCGGCCGGCTGCCGAGCCGCTCGGATCCATACTCGTCGGTGGGTGGCTCGAGCTCTCCACGGACCCGGGGGTCCCGTTGCTACGGGCAGTATGGTCCCAACGGGGACTGTTCAACTTGGCAGCTGGGTTCCGCTGCCTTTAACTTTCATCCTCCTCGTATTCAGCCTCAACGGTCACTCCAGGGCTGTACGGTGGGGGATGGGTCTGGGAGCGCTCCGGGCCTTCACGGCGTGCCCTTCTCTGCACGCTCAGGGCAAACCAGCCCCTCTCCCCACAATGACGGGTATAGCTGACCAGCTCACCTGGGATCAGGTCACGGTCCGGGTGACCCATGGGCAGGTGGGGGTAGACGTCCCGACGGGACACAAAGACCTCCGCTTCCAAGCAGGGCTCAAACACAACCCCACACCCTTTGTTGGGGTCATACCGCCTGACCTGGCCTTCGTGCCTCGTACCCGAAAGGTAGCATTACGGAGATTGTCCTTCTCCTTTATGGTGCGGGCCAGGACCTCTGCCGCCTTCTTTTCCCGGGCTGCGATTTCCCGGACCAGCTGGCGCTGCTGCCGCTCCCAGTATGGGGCGTCCAGTTGCCCTCCTTGCGCGCGGGTTGCGCCCAGCCGGAGTTCCCCCGTGCCGGCCACGACCAGCACCTTATCTGGGGAACCCGCTGTGTCGCGGCCTGGAGTGCTGCCTCACAGCAACAACCCTGCGCTGCCTCAGCCGAGGCCTGGGGTCGGGAAACGGCCAGCTTTACCGGCTGGGCGGGTCCCTGGTTTGCGATGGCCGGGCTGCCGGGGCCGGGGTCTCTCCGGGCGTCGCTTTCTCCGGGACTGGCGGGATTACGTCCGGGACGGGCACCTTCCAGGGTAGCGGGGTCGGTGCGGCCCGAGCATACGGCCATTCGCGGGCCGCATCTACAGGTGCGTTCTCACGGGCAGTTGGGACAAGTTCCACCGGCGAGGTCGGGGGCGGCAGACCGAGCGGGGGGGCAGCCGCAACTGGAACGGGCCGTGGAGGAGGCAACAGGGGAAGCGGGGGCAGACCGGGTCCTTCAGCCGCAGCGACCTGTCCCTCCAGGACAAAGGGGCGTGGGTCGCCCAGCCGCTCCTCCAAATTCGTCTCCATCTCACGTGTTCGCACAGCCGAAGCTATCTCCCCCATCTCGGTTGCCCACTGCTCCATTAGGTACAGTCATATGAAAAAGTTTGGGCACCCCTATTAATGTTAACCTTTTTTCTTTATAACAATTTGGGTTTTTGCAACAGCTATTTCAGTTTCATATATCTAATAACTGATGGACTCAGTAATATTTCTGGAGTGAAATGAGGTTTATTGTACTAACAGAAAATGTGCAATCCGCATTTAAACAAAATTTGACCGGTGCAAAAGTATGGGCACCCTTATCAATTTCTTGATTTGAACACTCCTAATTACTTTTTACTGACTTACTAAAGCACTAAATTGGTTTTGTAACCTCGTTGAGCTTTGAGCTTCATAGGCAGGTGTATCCAATCATGAGAAAAGGTATTTAAAGTGGCCACTTGCAAGTTGTTCTCCTATTTGAATCTCCTATGAAGATTGGCATCATGGGCTCCTCAAAACAACTCTCAAATGATCTGAAAATTATTCAACATAGTTGTTCAGGGGAAGGATACAAAAAGTTGTCTCAGAGATTTAAACTTTCAGTTTCCACTGTGGGGAACATAGTAAGGAAATGGAAGAACACAGGTACAGTTCTTGTTAAGCCCAGAAGTGGCAGCCCAAGAAAAATATCAGAAAGGCAGAGAAGAAGAATGGTGAGAACAGTCAAGGACAATCCACAGACCACTTCCAAAGACCTGCAGCATCATCTTGCTGCAGATGGTGTCAATGTGTATTGGTCAACAATACAGCGCACGTTGCACAAGGAGAAGCTGTATGGGAGAGTGATACGAAAGAAGCCGTTTCTGCAAGCACGCCACAAACAGAGTCACCTGAGGTATGCAAAAGCACATTTGGACAAGCCAGTTACATTTTGGAAGAAGGTCCTGTGGACTGATGAAACAAATATTGAGTTGTTTGGTCATACAAAAAGGCGTTATGCATGGAGGCAAAAAACACGGCATTACAAGAAAAGCACTTGCTACCCACAGTAAAATTTGGTGGCGGTTCCATCATGTTTTGGGGCTGTGTGGCCAATGCCGGCACCGGGTATCTTGTTAAAGTTGAGGGTCGCATGGATTCAACTCAGTATCAGCAGATTCTTGACAATAATGTGCAAGAATCAGTGACGAAGTTGAAGTTACGCAGGGGATGGATATTTCAGCAAGACAATGATCCAAAACACCGCTCCAAATCTACTCAGGCATTCATACAGAGGAACAATTACAATATTCTGGAATGGCCATCCCAGTCCCCAGACCTGAATATCATTGAACATCTGTGGGATGATTTGAAGCGTGCTGTCCATGCTCGGTGACCATCAAATTTAACTGAACTGGAATTGTTTTGTAAACAGGAATGGTCAAATATACCTTCATCCAGGATCCAGGAACTCATTAAAAGCTACAGGAAGCGACTAGAGGCTGTGATTTTTGCAAAAGGAGGATCTACAAAATATTAATGTCACTTTTATGTTGAGGTGCCCATACTTTTGCAACGGTCAAATTTTGTTTACATGCGGATTGCACATTTTCTGTTAGTACAATAAACCTCATTTCAATCCAGAAATATTACTGAGTCCATCAGTTATTAGATATATGAAACTGAAATAGCTGTTGCAAAAACCCAAATTGTTATAAAGAAAAAAGGTTAACATTAATAGGGGTACCCAAACTTTTTCATATGACTGTACCTCACCTGCACTTGTAGGCGGCAACACAAGAGTCGTCCGGGCTTCCACCCACGCCGGACATGTTGCAGCTTGTTTGTCCAGGAACCAGACGGGTGGCAGAGTCCTGGAGTCCCTGCCCTTTATCTCCTCAGTCACATGAGGCTGGATCTTCACCCGCCCCCCCCCCTCCCTTGGTCTTTTCGGGGCACTCCGCTTGCTTTCTGCACCGCTCTGCTCTCAGGGGGCTCTACTTTTGCGCCCTTTTTGCTTGAAGATGGCTTGGGCGGGAAACTTCGCACCACAGGAAGGTGACAAGATGGCGGATTCTGCAATTTTTCAACGGGGACTCCGCTGACGATAACTTCAAGGCGCACCTCCACAGGTAAGTGGATGGTTCAATCCTGTTCGTGACGCCAGAAGAGTCGATGTGTACCGCCCTGCGGGCTCAGCCGGCTGCCGAGCCGCTCGGTTCCGTGCTCGTCGGTGGGTGGCTCGAGCTCTCCACGGACCCGGGGGTCACGTCGCTCTGAAAGGAAGTTGGTGCTACACGCAGGGACTTTTTTGGTGGGGAGTTCCACGGCCGGGGCTGCGGTGGTTTGTAGGGGGATTTAAGTTTGTGACGCCACCCACGGGCTGTGGTGAATGGATGGACACCACCGCTGCCATTGACTAGGCCTCCCGGGGACGGTGTTGCGCAGCTTGGTGTTGACCCCTCCGTGGGTAGGGAAGTGATGGTTCCGAGGGAGGTGCTGTGGTGGGGGTTTGGATAGTGCTGGCGTGTCGGTGCGGTGCGCGGCCCTAAGGCACTGGTGTACTCACTAGGATACAACACACTGGAGTCTCTGGTAAACCAAACGGGATGATGGATGGTGCCCGCAGCCGGCTGCAGCTTCCCCTTAACAGATTGGTGGTTTCTGCCTTTCTCCTGCACCTCTTTAATGTGAATGATATGACTCCTATGCCTAAGCAACGGTAGTCTGCTCCCTGGCTTGCTGGGTGTCGGGAGAGCCCTGTTTGCCTGCAGACGCTGGCCCTTTGGGTCTTTTTTCCTTGGCGGTGGCTTTACCCTAATGGTTGGGCTGTTGTCTTCAGTTGGGTCTTGTGTGGGAAAGGTCCTTAAGTCCAGTCCTCAATCAGTTGATTTGACTCAGCCCTGTTGGCTCTGGGCTTCGTACTGGGTCTGAGTACCCCTCCTGGTGCTCTGGTTTCCTATTGGTTCCCCGGTTCGGTACCGGCTGGCCACCGCCCGACCCCGGTCCCTATGGTTCCAGCGGCTGTAACCCCAGCTCCTGCAGGCGGCCACCATACTGACAGGGAATGTGTGTGCAGGGGGCGGGGCTGGACACTGAGGCCGGGCAGGGGGCGGGGCTGGACACTGAGGCCGGGCAGGGGGCGGGGCTGGACACTGAGGCTGGGCGGTGCCAGCTCTGACTGAAGTTTTGCACAGGAAGTGGTCAGTTTGCTGGAGCTGAATGTAAACAAAGAGCTGCAGAGAATAAAGGGATAATTCAAGAGGAACAAAAGTTAGAAAACAAAAAATAACAATGTAGGGGTTATTTATATGACAATACAGCACAGATTAGATTACCAAAAATTTTTGAGTTTATGTCGGACAACTCCTTTAATGTTTCGGCTGGCGGAAACTGTATCTTGGTTGTTTTTCCTCCGTGTTTCCGCCCTGGTCGTTGTATTTTAATTTTCCTCCATTTTGTGAAGGTCCAGTTGGAGTATTCCTTCCCCAGGCTTGGATGCCGGATGTATGCGCCATGTCTGAATTGGACAGGAAACTGCGATGGCAATCATTACTCAAGATCAGTGGAAGAAAAACTGACGTGTCTAATCGATTGTTATTGTGAGAATATTGTTTTTCTTCTCAATATAGATCTAGGTAGCCTGTTTCTTCTCCAGACATACACCGAATCTGACTAATAATCTTTGCAGTCGCTGTTGAATTTTTTGCTTTTAAGAGAGATAATGGAATTTTCTAAATTCAACAGATTTATTGTGTTTAGATTTTAAATCACTGAAACTATGACTTGCAAATTCACACTTAATAGTAGTATCAAACTCCGCTAATTTGATGTTTTCTTCCTTGATGATTAATTTCATCAGTTTAAGGCCTAAAACACACTTCCGTAAAAAAAACGTCCGTGTGACATGGTCCGTTTTTTGGGTCCGTGTTCCGTATTTTTGGGGAGTTTCTCTCTCCGGTACGTATGGCATTCGTGTGATGGCGTATGCGAGCCGTGTGCATGTGTGGAATGTCCGTATTGTCATGTAATACGCACGTGTGCAGTCCGTTTTTTTGGATACGTAGTTTCACACAAAAAACCTTGTTAGACCTTCATAATGTGCTCCTGGTGTATTAAATTGGTCAATTAACTACCCAATTTGGTTAGTTTACTTAAATAACCTTAAAAAACATGGCTTCAAAGCTCTTTCTCACATTAGACACACTCCAAAATGTCTCTCTCCAATGAAGCAACCATGTATTTGCTCTGGTTGATATCTAGGAGATTTTGGGTAAGGCGACATATGATTGAAGAAGAGCCACCACTGGAGAAAAGGATGTGGATTCACCCCCTTGTGAAGCTCAGGAAAACACATGGCCATTTTAATATTTTATATGGGGAAATGCGGAAATTGACAGCATGTTAGAATGCTGTATATAGGGTGGTGGCAGCAGCTTATAGGGGACAACCTGGTGACAGGTTCCCTTAAAGAAGACTACAAAATGTAAATATATTTTTAAAAACCTATATATTTGAATCACCCCTTCCCCCATTAAAAACAAAAGAAACGTGTCGGCATTACAATAATTTGTTAAACTATCGAGCGACCAGCAACAGAGAATAAATTAATGCGGATGGGACCTTACAGCCCCCATGCAGGACAGCGGCCGATAAAGCGAAGGCGCAAGAGAAACCGGTGCAGCATTGACTACAGTCTGGAGAGCGCACGGACGAGGGCCGGCCACCGCCGGGGGGAGAGCGCACGGACGAGGGCCGGCCACCGCCGGGGGGAGAGAGCGCACGGACGAGGGCCGGCCACCGCCGGGGGGAGAGCGCACGGACGAGGGCCGGCCACCGCCGGGGGGGGGAGAGCGCACGGACGAGGGCCGGCCACCGCCGGGGGGAGAGCGCACGGACGAGGGCCGGCCACCGCCGCGGGGAGAGCGCACGGACGAGGGCCGTCCGCACTCAGACTTTCCCAGTACCGGACGTCCTCCCGAGGCTCCGCCTCCCCATGCACGTCCATGACGTTTCTTCTGGTTCCGGCATCCCGGTTCCGGCTTATCCGCCTCGGTGTCTCCTGATGGCGGAGGTGCGCGCGGGTTCCGCCGCTTCCGGTTCAGTGTCCCCGTCGCTGTTACCGCCTCCTCCTCCTGCACCCCCTGCCGGACCGGCTCCTGGAGCTATACCTCCGCTTCCGCCTGCCCCGGACCGGCTCCTGGAGCTATACCTCCGCTTCCGCCTGCCCCGCCACCACCAGGCTCCGGCCCGGTACCGCCCCGGGAAAGCTCCAGCAGCTCCTCGGGCTCGGCCTCTGGCTCAGCTCGTGAAGGCTGGCTTTTCAAGTGGACTAATTACATCAAGGGCTACCAGCGGAGGTGGTTCGTCCTCAGCAATGGCCTCCTGTCCTATTACCGGTAATGTGCAGATCCGTGTCATTAACTTGTACAGCTCCGTACGTGCATTAGTGACGGTGTATTCACCCCTGCCCTGTCACACCCCCCCCTCCTGCCCTGTCACCCCCCCCCCTCCTGCCCTGTCACCCCCCCCCTCCTGCCCTGTCACCCCCCCCCCCTCCTGCCCTGTCACCCCCCCCCCCTCCTGCCCTGTCACCCCCCCCCCCCTCCTGCCCTGTCACCCCCCCCCCCCTCCTGCCCTGTCACCCCCCCCCCCCTCCTGCCCTGTCACCCCCCCCCCCTCCTGCCCTGTCACCCCCCCCTCTCCTGCCCTGTCACCCCCCCCCCTCTCCTGCCCTGTCACCCCCCCCTCTCCTGCCCTGTCACCCCCCCCTCTCCTGCCCTGTCACCTCCCCCCCCCCTCTCCTGCCCTGTCACCCCCCCCCCCCTCTCCTGCCCTGTCACCCCCCCCCCTCTCCTGCCCTGTCATCCCCCCCCCCTCTCCTGCCCTGTCATCCCCCCCCCCCCTCTCCTGCCCTGTCATCCCCCCCCCCCCTCTCCTGCCCTGTCATCCCCCCCCCCCTCTCCTGCCCTGTCATCCCCCCCCCCCTCTCCTGCCCTGTCACCCCCCCCCCCTCCTGCCCTGTCACCCCCCCCCCCTCTCCTGCCCTGTCACCCCCCCCCCCTCTCCTGCCCTGTCATCCCCCCCCCCTCTCCTGCCCTGTCACCCCTGGCCCCCTTAAAGGGTTTGTTCACTACTTTTAACATTGATGGCTTATTCTTATTCAAATCAATAGGAAGAGGTGCAGTACCCGGCTGCTGTCAGAAGACGGGCAAGCTTCGGAACTGAGAATTTCCGGCTGCCTGCTGTGGCTGCCGACACCCACCACCCCTGCCGATCAGACATTGATGACCTAGGCTAAGCATAGGCCACGAATGTTAAAGTAGTGGACAACCCCTTTAACTATGTCTAGTGCCTTTTGTCTGGTGCGGTGGGCTCTGCACGGTTGTGTCTGGCACAGTGGGCTCTGCGCTCTTCTTCTAGTGTCCTGGACCTATTATGTTCTGGTGACCTGATCTGTCTGCCTCTGGCCGGCGTGTTGGGCTCCGCACTCCTGTGTCCGCCGCTGTAGGCTCCGCGCTCCTCTAGTGTCTCATGTACCTATTATGTTCTGGTGACCTGACCTGTCAGCTGTCTCCTGTATCCCCAGTATCCCAGTCTGTCTCTGGCCAGCGTGTTGGGTTCCGCACTCCTGTGTCTGGTGCGGTGGGCTCTGTGCTCCTCTAGTCTGTCCTGGACCTATTATGTTCTGGTGACCTGACCTGTCAGCTGTCTCCTGTATCCCCAGTATCCCAGTCTGTCTCTGGCCGGCGTGTTGGGCTCCGGGCTCCTGTGTCCGGTGCGGTGGGCTCCGCACTCCTGTGTCCGGTGCGATGGGCTCCGCGCTCCTCTAGTCTGTCCTGGACCTATTATGTTCTGGTGACCTGACCTGTCAGCTGTCTCCTGTATCCCCAGTATCCCAGTCTGTCTCTGGCCGGCGTGTTGGGCTCCGCGCTCCTGTGTCCGGTGGGCTCCGCGCTCCTCTAGTCTGTCCTGGACCTATTATGTTCTGGTGACCTGACCTGTCAGCTGTCTCCTGTATCCCCAGTATCCCAGTCTGTCTCTGGCCGGCGTGTTGGGCTCCGCACTCCTGTGTCCGGCGCGGTGGGCTCCGCGCTCCTCTAGTCTGTCCTGGACCTATTATGTTCTGGTGACTTGACCTGTCAGCTGTCTCCTGTATCCCCAGTATCCCAGTCTGTCTCTGGCCAGCGTGTTGGGTTCCGCACTCCTGTGTCTGGTGCGGTGGGCTCTGTGCTCCTCTAGTCTGTCCTGGACCTATTATGTTCTGGTGACCTGACCTGTCAGCTGTCTCCTGTATCCCCAGTATCCCAGTCTGTCTCTGGCCGGCGTGTTGGGCTCCGGGCTCCTGTGTCCGGTGCGGTGGGCTCCGCGCTCCTGTGTCCGGTGCGGTGGGCTCCGCGCTCCTCTAGTCTGTCCTGGACCTATTATGTTCTGGTGACCTGACCTGTCAGCTGTCTCCTGTATCCCCAGTATCCCAGTCTGTCTCTAGGTCTCTAGTCACATGTCCATTTGTCTGTTTCATCCTCAATTGTATGAGTTAGTAAAACAGAATCGCGGGAAACAGTTCTTAATGAAGAACGTTGTCTTCCATTCTTAAATGTGGAACACGGGGCCAATAATCAATGTGGCCGCTCTGCTTCCATTAGAGAACTGAAGTAACAAATGAAAACTTATTCATTACTTGGCTTTGTTTTTAGAAGTTAATGTCCAGTCATGTGAATGGAGCCAGATCAGTCACCGTTGTCCTTTCTTCTGAACCCGGTGGGTGACGTGTCGCCCCAATGTCCTTACTTGTTTGTATATGGCTCACTCGCTTTGTATCCGTCCTGTTGTATAATGTCCCTAGTCTTCACGGACGGTGTACTCCTCACCTCCAGACCTATCCCCGTGTCATGCTGTAGCTGTATACCTTCATTGCCCTTCACCTCTGATCTACCACCGCTATCTTATGTCTACAGAGTACATGTCTCCTGACTTAAAACAGCTGCCATAGAACAGCACTCATGCCCAAATGGTGTAGCCCTGACCGGTCACCTCCCTCTTGTTCTGTATACATAGTGTATTAACCTCTTGTTTGTCAACCCTCGTCTTAGGGACATGTTGGCTTCACTTAGTCCTATTTTTTACAGTGCACTTGTTACTTATATTCTACGTCACCACTGTCCTGTTCTGTGACGCTGTTCTCCTAGACAGGGGTGCACAACATTTTATGGTCCAAGTGCCACATTGTCATACTGAACCAATCCACAAAAAATGTAAAGGGATATTTACATGAATAGATCTACAGAACCAAGTTTTCAGTATTTGAGAAGGATTTTGAGAGTTTCTGCTCCAAAAAACAATGTGAACACACCCAAACTTTAGCTGAGTTTTTGGAGGAGAAACTCAAAACCTTCTCATAATCTCAAAAAATACCTTTTGAGGATTTTTCTTTAACATGAATGGGATGTACACTACTTGGACAACCCATTCTTATTCCATTTGTTCGCCCCACAAAAATAAATAAGCCTATATTCAGCTCCGAATCACAAATAAACATTTACATCCAGTTACCTTACAGATGACATCTTCTCTGAATTTTCCCATCCCTTTCTCTACGTGGTACAGATGCCATGATGAGAGTTCGTGGCCAGAGCTCCTCTCTACAAACTTCCCTTTTCTCCACCCTCAGCAGCACATAAGGACACAGTGTCCTTCCTCATTACCTGACACCACAGTCCTGTCCTCTGTGTACAATGATCTCACTACCTGACACCACAGTCCTGTCCTCTGTGTACAATGATCTCACTACCTGACACCACAGTCCTGTCCTCTGTGTACAATGATCTCACTACCTGACACCACAGTCCTGTCCTCTGTGTACAATGATCTCACTACCTGACACCACAGTCCTGTCCTCTGTGTACAATGATCTCACTACCTGACACCACAGTCCTGTCCTCTGTGTACAATGATCTCACTACCTGACACCACAGTCCTGTCCTCTGTGTACAATGATCTCCTTACTCATTACCTGACACCACAGTCCTGTCCTCTGTGTACAATGATCTCCTTACTCATTACCTGACACCACAGTCCTGTCCTCTTTGTACAATGATCTCCTTACTCACTACTTGACACCACAGTCCTGCCCTCTGTGTATCCTATTTTCCTTACTCATTACCTGACACCACAGTCCTGTCCTCTGTGTATCCTATTTTCCTTACTCATTACCTGACACCACAGTCCTGTCCTCTGTGTATCCTATTTTCCTTACTCACTACCTGACACCACAGTCCTGTCCTCTGTGTATCCTATTTTCCTTACTCATTACCTGACACCACAGTCCTGTCCTCTGTGTATCCTATTTTCCTTACTCACTACCTGACACCACAGTCCTGTCCTCTGTGTATCCTATTTTCCTTACTCATTACCTGACACCACAGTCCTGTCCTCTGTGTATCCTATTTTCCTTACTCATTACCTGACACCACAGTCCTGTCCTCTGTGTATCCTATTTTCCTTACTCACTACCTGACACCACAGTCCTGTCCTCTGTGTATCCTATTTTCCTTACTCATTACCTGACACCACAGTCCTGTCCTCTGTGTATCCTATTTTCCTTACTCATTACCTGACACCACAGTCCTGTCCTCTGTGTATCCTATTTTCCTTACTCATTACCTGACACCACAGTCCTGTCCTCTGTGTATCCTATTTTCCTTACTCACTACCTGACACCACAGTCCTGTCCTCTGTGTATCCTATTTTCCTTACTCACTACCTGACGCCACAGTCCTGTCCTCTGTGTATCCTATTTTCCTTACTCACTACCTGACACCACAGTCCTGCCCTCTGTGTATCCTATTTTCCTTACTCACTACCTGACGCCACAGTCCTGTCCTCTGTGTATCCTATTTTCCTTACTCATTACCTGACACCACAGTCCTGCCCTCTGTGTATCCTATTTTCCTTACTCACTACCTGACGCCACAGTCCTGTCCTCTGTGTATCCTATTTTCCTTACTCATTACCTGACACCACAGTCCTGCCCTCTGTGTATCCTATTTTCCTTACTCACTACCTGACACCACAGTCCTGTCCTCTGTGTATCCTATTTTCCTTACTCATTACCTGACACCACAGTCCTGCCCTCTGTGTATCCTATTTTCCTTACTCACTACCTGACGCCACAGTCCTGTCCTCTGTGTATCCTATTTTCCTTACTCATTACCTGACACCACAGTCCTGCCCTCTGTGTATCCTATTTTCCTTACTCATTACCTGACACCACAGTCCTGTCCTCTGTGTATCCTATTTTCCTTACTCATTACCTGACACCACAGTCCTGCCCTCTGTGTATCCTATTTTCCTTACTCATTACCTGACACCACAGTCCTGTCCTCTGTGTATCCTATTTTCCTTACTCATTACCTGACACCACAGTCCTGCCCTCTGTGTATCCTATTTTCCTTACTCATTACCTGACACCACAGTCCTGCCCTCTGTGTATCCTATTTTCCTTACTCATTACCTGACACCACAGTCCTGTCCTCTGTGTATCCTATTTTCCTTACTCACTACCTGACACCACAGTCCTGTCCTCTGTGTATCCTATTTTCCTTACTCACTACCTGACACCACAGTCCTGTCCTCTGTGTATCCTATTTTCCTTACTCATTACCTGACACCACAGTCCTGCCCTCTGTGTACCCTATTTTCCTTACTCATTACCTGACACCACAGTCCTGCCCTCTGTGTATCCTATTTTCCTTACTCATTACCTGACACCACAGTCCTGCCCTCTGTGTATCCTATTTTCCTTACTCATTACCTGACACCACAGTCCTGTCCTCTGTGTACCCTATTTTCCTTACTCACTACCTGACACCACAGTCCTGTCCTCTGTGTACCCTATTTTCCTTACTCACTACCTGACACCACAGTCCTGTCCTCTGTGTACCCTATTTTCCTTACTCACTACCTGACACCACAGTCCTGTCCTCTGTGTATCCTATTTTCCTTACTCATTACCTGACACCACAGTCCTGCCCTCTGTGTACCCTATTTTCCTTACTCACTACCCCCCCCCCCCCCCCCCCCTGACACCACAGTCCTGCCCTCTGTGTACTCTATTCTCCTTACTCATTACCTGACACCACAGTCCTGTCCTCTGTGTATCCTATTTTCCTTACTCATTACCTGACACCACAGTCCTGCCCTCTGTGTACTCTATTCTCCTTACTCACTACCTGACACCACAGTCCTGCCCTCTGTGTACCCTATTTTCCTTACTCACTACTTGACACCACAGTCCTGCCCTCTGTGTACCCTATTTTCCTTACTCACTACCTGACACCACAGTCCTGTCCTCTGTGTACCCTATTTTCCTTACTCATCTAACACCACACTCCTGTCTTCTGTGTACCCTATTCTCCTTACTCACTACCTGACGCCACAGTCCTGCCCTCTGTGTACCCTATTTTCCTTACTCACTACCTGACGCCACAGTCCTGCCCTCTGTGTACCCTATTTTTCCTTACTCACTACCTGACACCACAGTCCTGCCCTCTGTGTACCCTATTTTCCTTACTCACTACCTGACACCACAGTCCTGCCCTCTGTGTACCCTATTTTCCTTACTCACTACCTGACACCACAGTCCTGCCCTCTGTGTACCCTATTTTCCTTACTCACTACCTGACACTACAGTCCTGCCCTCTGTGTACCCTATTTTCCTTACTCATCTAACACCACACTCCTGTCTTCTGTGTACTCTATTCTCCTTACTCGTTACCTGACACCACAATCCTGACCTCTGTGTACACTCTTCTCCATACTCATAGCCTCACACCGCTGTCCTGTGTGTACACTCTTCTCCATACTCATAACCTGACACCGCCGTCCTGCCCTGTGTGTGTTTTGCTGTTTTCCTTACCCATCACCTGACACCACGTCTTGCCTCTGTGTATGCTGTTCTTCTAATGTATTACATGACTTTTCAGTCCTACCTCCTGTGTATGCTGTTCTCCTAACGTATTAGATGACACCACTTTCCCACCCTCTGTGTGCACTCCTTTTTTTTTTCTTTCTTCCTTTTTGTTTTTTTTTTCCAAGAATCATAACTCTGACCTGACTGTGATTTTTCCAGATCAGCACAAATATGGCAATTCCAAGTTTGGGACTAAACACAAAACAAATTTTAATATTTTTTTTGCCATTTCATAGTTATACAGTTGAAAAAAGTTAACTGAGGAATAAGAGTGGAGCATTTTCGTTTCTCTCATAACCCCAAGTGCCTCAACTCAATCAACATGAATTTTCTATATGTACATAATTATATGTTAAGGGGTTTGTCTACTACTGGACAACCCCAGCTAAAAGCACGACTCCAATGTTGATGTGTTTTTTT
The DNA here is from genome assembly GCF_048569485.1 of Anomaloglossus baeobatrachus. Lineage (NCBI taxonomy): Eukaryota > Metazoa > Chordata > Amphibia > Anura > Aromobatidae > Anomaloglossus > Anomaloglossus baeobatrachus. Next base: position 228,821,593 of record NC_134357.1, read on the forward strand.
TGTGTTTTCTTTTTAATTATTTCACTGCTGGAGTGGTTTTAAAATTTAAGTCCTTTGCCACCATCTTCATCTTTCCAGTGTTGCTGACATAAGATCATGCCTACAACAACATTGCCATTGTGAGGCTTCACGCAGGATCTTGTCCGATAGAAGGGACCACTGAGCTTAGAGCATCACAGAGTGCTGCCAGCAGGTTGCAACAGAGATACACAGAGAATGGAAGTGTCACAGAAAGGCATAGAAGTGGATGTATTGAGCGCTTCAGTGTGAACAATGCTCTTTGGAACCGGATAATTAATGCCACACATCTCCAGGCACATTTAACCTGCACATATGTTTTATTTTCCACTTAACAGGTTCTCTATAAGGGAGGTGATAGGCATCCGAGTTACATCAGTGTAGTCTGCGTGCTAGACGACCACACCACCAGGCACAGGGGTTATTGTCTTGCTGAACGAGGGGCCAGTGGGCCTCTGTGCTTTCACTGATGAAAGTTGATTCACATGCTACTCATCAGCTGGTGTATGTACCAGATGAGCCTTTGATAGTGGTGGTGTTACAGTGTGGGCAGGTTTAACTAGTCAATATAGAACTGCCTTACGCTTTGTGAATGGTACAGTGACAAGCCCCGACTACTTGATTAAAGGAGTTGTCCGACATAAACTCAAAAAATTTTGGTAAGCTAATGTGTGCTGTTTTTGTCATATTAAACACCCCTACATTGTTATTTTTTGTTTTCTAACTTTTGTTCCTCTTGAATTCACCCTTTATTCTCTGCAGCTCTTTGTTTACATTCAGCTCCAGCAAACATAACTTCCTGTGCCACACCTCCCAGTCACAGCTGGCTCCGCCCGGCCTCAGTGTCCAGCCCCACCCCAGTGTCCAGCCTCGCCCCCTGCCCGCCCCCTGCACACACATTCCATGTCAGTATTGTTCCCCAGCACCTGACCTGTTAGCACTACAGCATTGCAAATAACAGCCCCACATCGGGCTCTGCACCCCACACCACATCGGGCTCTGCACCCCACACCACATCGGGCTCTGCACCCCACACCACATCGGGCTCTGCACCCCACACCACATCGGGCTCTGCACCCCACACCACATCGGGCTCTGCGCCCCCCACGCACACATCGGGCTCTGCGCCCCCCACGCACACATCGGGCTCTGCGCCCCCCACGCACACATCGGGCTCTGCGCCCCCCACGCACACATCGTGCTCTGCGCCCCCCACGCACACATCGTGCTCTGCGCCCCCCACGCACACATCGTCCTCTGCGCCCCCCACGCACACATCGTGCTCTGCGCCCCCCACGCACACATCGTGCTCTGCGCCCCCCACGCACACATCGGGCTCTGCGCCCCCCACGCACACATCGGGCTCTGCGCCCCCCACGCACACATCGGGCTCTGCGCCCCCCACGCACACATCGGGCTCTGTACCGACCCCCTACCCCCATAGGGAACACATGTAGGGAGTACATACTCACCCGTCCTCGGTCCCCGCCGCTCCTGCACGTTCGCACGCGGTCTGTGCTCTGGACATATCAGCACACACAGACAGCGGGAGAGTGATGAGAAGCAGCGCTGCGCTGCTTCTCATCAGCGCTTTCAAATGTACCGGTATCTGTGATCTGTGATGCCGGTACATTTGAATGTGTGATCCTGAGCAGGGGGCCCGGTGCTGCCGGTGACACCGCGGCAGCTGCCGCCAGGCCCCTCCCCCAGGTCACGGACCCCACAACAGTGCAGGGGGAGGTTGCGGGGAGAGTAAGGGGTGCGGGGGAATGTGTGGGAGGGTGCAGGGAAGGGGGGCGGGGCTCATCGCACTGTAGCCGCCCAGCAGGGAGGCGACATGCTGTTCCAGATTTGCATGTCAACATGGTCCTGCCCATGTTGACATGAAATGACCGGAAGCAGCAAAATCGCGGCAGGAGCGGTCACATGACCACTCTGAGCCGGGGGAGAGGGGCTGACAGTGGAGCAGGTAAGTGCTCTCTATCTACTTACCTGCCCCAATGTAGCCCAATAGGGAAATAAAAAAAAGTCAAAAGAAGCCGGATAACCCCTTTAACATCAATAATCCAGTCATTGTGCCTCTGCATGAACACCACAGTCCTAATGTCATCTTCATGGACGACAATGCTCTAGCTCAGAGGTCACCAACCTTTCTGACCTTGAGCCATATTCAGCTTTGAAAGGGCATGGCAAGCTACATTTAGCTCTGAGAGAGGATCGTGAGCCACATCGAGCTCCCCTCACCATAGTACATAAACAGATATGCTAGCTCAACTGCTATTGTTATTGGTGCCCAAAGGAAAAAAACACCTTATATGACCCCTCACCATAGTGGCACCCAGAGACCTTATTACTGGTATAATGAGGCCAAAGCGTTTCCATAGAAGTCACAGTGATGCAGTATACCAAGATCCAGGGGTTCCTACCTTTCCCCATTTAGATTTGCTTTTCTATGTAGAGCTACTCACAAAATTCACCATCTGGAGACCTGCTCTTCATAGCTGTTTGCTAGCTCTGGTGCTTATACATCAGGCTGGTAGACAGCCACAAGCCACACATCATGGGCTTGCGAGTCACATGTGGCTCCCGAATCACAGGTTGGGGACCCCTACTCTAGCTCATCGAGGTTGCATCATTAGGGAGTGGCTGCTGGAGTCACAAGTACTTCAACTGGCGTGGCCTGCGCTTTCTCCAGCCCTGAATCCCATAGAAAACCTATGGGATCAGCTGAGTCACTGTGTAGAAGATCGCAACTCTATACCCCAGAACCTCAATGACCTGAGGGCTGCCCTTCAAGAAGCGTGGGATGCCATGCATCAGCGCACGATAGCTCGACGTGTGAACAGCATGAGACATCGTTATCTAGCTGTAAGTTTTTTCAGGCCACATGACAAGTGTGTTAAGGATAGAAGAGAGACAGTGTCCACCAAAGGTGAAGAAGTCCAAAGGAATCCTTTCATTCTGCCATTAGTACATCAGTCTATAGGTCTTTTTCAAGCATGCAAAAGTGGTAATATGGGCAGGTTTAAATAGTCATGGAACAGGGAGCAGACAGGCTGCTTTCACACATCCGGTCTTTGCAGTGCGGCACAATCCGGCTCAAAAACTTATGCAACGGATACGGCAAAAAAACCTCATCCGCTGCATAAGTTTTTCCATGCGGCCCGTCCTTTTTTTGACGGATGCAGCTTGATACTGAGCATGCGCAGTTCAAAAAACCGCATCCGGCGTCCGGATGCGTTTTTTGCCGCAAGACGCCGCATCCGACGTCCATATGCTTGCATTGGAAATCGAGCCGGATGCGGTTATGTCGCCGCAGACAAAAACGTTCACTTGAACGTTTCATCCGGCCTCGGCATCGGCTACATATGCCGCATCTGGCAAAAACCGGGTGCAACGCAAGGCCATGCGGCACAATCCGGCGCTAATAAAAGTCTATGTGAAAAAAACGCACCCGGCAGCAAAAAAAATCGGATGCGGTTTTCCCGCAAAGCGCTGTATTGTGACGCACAGCAAAAAACGGATGTGTGAAAGCAGCCTTACTGTGACGTTGCTATATTTTTTTTTTTTTTTTTTTTGTGGAGTAAGCCCACCACTGTTTGAAATTATACTGCCATTGCATGCTTCTACTTAAATGCCTTACTTTCATGATAAAACATTACTGTAGCGAGACCTTTTTACGTTTCCTATAAATATCACCCAAAAGCCAAATATCCCCCAACCTTTGTGTCTGTGTGTGGAATTTTTTTTTATATATTTATTTTACAGTACAGGCCAAAGGTTTGGACACACCTTCTCATTCAAAGAGTTTTCTTTATTTATATTCACATTGAAGGCATCATAACTATGAATTAACAAAAGTGGAATGAAATACTTAACAAAATTGTGTGAAACAACTGAAAATGTCTTATATTCTAGGTTCTTCAAAGTAGCCACCTTTTTCCTTTGATTACTGCTTTGCACACTCTTGGCATTCTCTTGATGAGCTTCAAGAGGTAGTCACCGGAAATGGATTTCACTTCCCAGGTGTGCCCTGTTAGGTTTAATAAGTGGGATTTCTTGCCTTATAAATGGGGTTGGGACCATCAGTTGTGTTGTGCAGAAGTCTGGTGGATACACAGCTGATAGTCCTACTGAATAGACTGTTAGCTGCTTTTTTCTTGCCATAATACAAATTCTAAGTAAAGAAAAACGAGTGGCCATCATTACTTTAAGAAATGAAGGTCAGTCAGTCCGAAAAATTGGGAAAACTTTGAAATTGTCCCCAAGTGCAGTGGCAAAAACCATCAATCGCTACAAAGAAACTGGTTAATATGAGGACCGCCCCAGGAAAGGAAGACCAAGCGTCGCCTCTGCTGCGGAGGATAAGTTTATTCGAGTCATCAGCCTCAGAAATCGCAGGTTAACAGCAGCTCAGATTAGAGACCAGGTCAATGACACATAGAGTTCTAGCAGCAGACACATCTCTAGAACAACTGTTAAGAGGAGACTTAGTGCAGCAGGCCTTCATGGTAAAATAGCTGCTAAGAAACCAATGCTAAGGACAGGCAACAAGCAGAAGAGACTTGTTTGGGCTAAAGAACACAAGGAATGGACATTAGACCAGTGGAAATCTGTGCATCGGTCCAAATTTGAGATCTTTGGATTCAACCACCGTGTCTTTGTAGAAAAGGTGAACGGATGGACTCTACATGCCTGCTTGGTTCCCACCGTGAAGCATGGAGGAGGTGTGATGGTGTGGGGGTGCTTTGCTGGTGACACTGTTGGGGATTTATTCAAAATTGAAGGCATACAGAACCAGCATGGCTACCACAGCATCTTGCAGCGGCATGCTATTCCATCCGGTTTGCGTTTAGTTGGACCCTCATTTATTTTTCAACAGGACAATGACCCCAAACACACCTCCAGGCTGTGTAAGGGCTATTTGACTAAGGAGAGTGATGGGGTGCTACACCAGATGACCTGGCTTCCACAGTCACCAGACCTGAACCCAATCGAGATGGTTTGGGGTGAGCTGGATCGCAGAGTGAAGGCAAAAGGGCCAACAAGTGCTAAGCATCTCTGGGAACTCCTTCAAGACTGTTGGGAGACCATTTCCAGTGATTACCTCTTGAAGCTCATCAAGAGAATGCCAAGAGTGTGCAAAGCAGTAATCAAAGCAAAATGTGGCTACTTTGAAGAACCTAGAATAGAAAACATATTTTCAGTTGTTTCACACTTTTTTGTTAAGTATTTCATTCCACTTTTGTTAATTCATAGTTTTGATGCCTTCAATGGGAATCTACAATTTTCAGAGTCCTGAAAAGAAAGAAAACTCTTTGAATGAGGTGTATCCAAACTTTGTCTGTACTGTGTGTGTGTGTGTATGTGCATGTGTATATATATATATATATATATATATATATATATATATATATATATATATATATAATTATTATTATAAATATTTATATTACGTATATTTCATATATTTATCACTGACAGTTCTTGCTGTGACCAGCCTCCTAAGGTGGGCTATTTTATATTAGGGCTATGCATACCAGCCGCGTATTCCTGGGCAAAGCTGCAAAACCAGACGTTTGTTTTCCTCGAGCAGTTTTGCCTTTCTTGTAGTGGCTCCTCTGGCGTCTTTTATTCCACAATTTTAGGTATAGAGAATGTAACTACTTCAGGGTTTCTAAACGTTAGATATTTCTTTACTCCTAAGCAGAAAGGATCAGGCTTTCTAATCAACTCGATTTTTAGTTAAAAAAAAAAAAAAAAAAAAAAAAAGCTGAACTGCTTCTTTGATACAACTGCAACCAAAGGGGATAAACCAGTTCACGTCTTATGAAAAATTTGCAAAGAAGTTAATACGTATGATCAAAAAATTAGGGTGTACTTAAGCACAGGGAAATTTAGGCTTATTCCTTAAGCTGATTAACTTGCCGCGGTTATAATACCGTCATAACAACTTAGTTTAATTTGTGTGTTCACCCTAAAAGGCATACCTATACAGTGCTAAAATAATTCCAATATTCAGAGCCCAAATAATGCCAAAATACAGTGCTCAAAAAGAAACCTTTCATTACAAAACCGTCGGTTTTACTCAAATTAATTGATTTAAAAATAAATACACCCCTACATAAAAACTACATCTAGCAGTTTGTATGACCTCTGTGATTTTTAAGGACCAAACACAAAGTCTTCTCGGCCTTCAGTATCTGTTTCCAGTCTATGACACTCATGTCACAATTTTTGAAATTGTTGTTGGATTTAGTGAGATATTGATTAAAATCTACTCCTTTCTGCTGGCTACTGTAATGTGTGTGTGTGTGTGTGTGTGTGTATACACTTTTTTTTTTTTTTTTCTTTTGTAAATATTTTAGTCTCTGTTTAGGAGACATGAATCTGCAATCATTTGGTCGCTTCTAGTGTAATCTTGTAGTATATAGTTAAGTTGACATTCTCTTGTGCAGCCCAGCCCAAGGCTTCATAGGAGGACCAGCATGGCCGCAATAAAAGCCTTCAGCAGGTCTCGGCTTACCATAGCAGCCGATCTCTAGTTACAGCTGCACCCTGACTGTGATCTACAGTTAGGTGAGGGCGTATGAAGGGGTTAAGGTTTCAAAGTCTCCATGGTTGCAGACTATTAAGAAATCATTTCCATTAAAGGGGTTATCCGGCTTCTTTGACATTTTTTTTTTTATTTCCCTATTGGGCTACATTGGGGCAGGTAAGTAGATAGAGACCACTTACCTGCCCCGCTGTCAGCCCCTCTCCCCCGGCTCAGAGCGGTCATGTGACCGCTCCTGCCGCGATTTTGCTGCTTCCGGTCTTTGCACGTCTACATGGGCAGGGCCATGCTGACATGCAAATGTGGAGCAGCATGTCAGCTCCCTGCTGGGTGTCTACAGTACGAGGAGTCACCGCCCCCGTCCCTGCACCCTCCCACACATTCCCCCGCACCTCCAGTAACCTCCCCCTGCACTGCTGTGGGGGTCCGTGACCTGGGGGCGGGGCCTGGCGGCAGCTGCCGTGTGGTGTCAGCTCCAGCACCGGGCCCCCTGCCCAGGATCGCACATTCAAATGTACCGGCATCACAGATCACCGATGTCGGTACATTTGAAAGTGCTGATGAGAAGCAGCGCAGCGCTGCTTCTCATCACTGTCCCTCCCGCTGTCTGTGCAATCTGCAGCACAGCGGTGACGTCACTACTGTGCTGAACAGAGCACAGACAGCGCACGAACGTGCAGGAGCGGCGGGGACCAAGGACAGGTGAGTATGTACTCCACATGTGTTCCCTATGGGGATGGGGGGGCTGGCAGAGCCATATGTGTGCGTGTGCAGAGCCATGTGTGTGCGTGTACGGTGCAGAGCCATGTGTGTGCGGTACAGAGCCATATGTGTGCGTTTACGGTGCAGAGCCATGTGTGTGCGTGTGCAGAGCCATATGTGTGCGTGTGCGGTACAGAGCCATATGTGTACGGTGCAGAGCCATGTGTGTGCGTGTGCAGAGCCATGTGTGTGCGTGTACGGTGCAGAGCCATGTGTGTGCGTGTACGGTGCAGAGCCATGTGTGTGCGTTTATGGTGCAGAGCCATGTGTGTGCGTGTACGGTGCAGAGCCATGTGTGTGCGTTTACGGTGCAGAGCCATGTGTGTGCGTGTACGGTGCAGAGCCATGTGTGTGCGTGTACGGTGCAGAGCCATGTGTGTGCGTGTACGGTGCAGAGCCATGTGTGTGCGTGTACGGTGCAGAGCCATGTGTGTGCGTGTACGGTGCAGAGCCATGTGTGTGCGTGTACGGTGCAGAGTCCGATGTGGGGCTGTTATTTGCAATGCTGTAGTGATACCAGGTCAGGTGCTGGGGAAGAATATACTGACAGGGAATGTGTGTGCAGGGGGCGGGCAGAGGGTGCGGCTGGACACTGGGGTGGGGCTGGACACTGAGGCTGGGCGGTGACAGCTGTGACTGGGAGGTTTTGCACAGGAAGTGGTCAGTTTGCTAGAGCTGAATGTAAACAAGAAGCTGCAGAGAATAAGGGTATGTGCGCACGTTGCTTTTTACCTGCTTTTTACCTGCTTTTTTGCTGCTTTTTCTTTCTGCGCTGTTTAATGCCAAAATGGATGTGTTCTTCTATTCAAGCAAAGTCTATGGGAATTTGGGTTTCTTGTTCACACTATTGTTGTTCAAAATGCTGCCTTTTTGTGGCAGAACTTTGGTCAAAAACTCAGCTTTGCAGTGCAAAACCCAAATGGCAAAAACAATTGACATGTTGCTTCTTTGAAAAGCTGAGTTTTTGACCAAAGTTCTGCCACAAAAAGGCAGCATTTTGAACAACATAGTGTGAACAAGAAACCCAAATTCCCATAGACTTTGCTTGAATAGAAGAACACATCCAGTTTGGCATTAAACAGCGCAGAAGAAAAAGCAGCAAAAAAGCAGGTAAAAAGCAACGTGCGCACATACCCTTAAGGTATAATTCAAGAGGAACAAAAGTTAGAAAACAAAAAATAACAATGTAGGTGTGATTTATATGACAATACAGCACAGATAAACTCAAACATTTTTGTTAAGCTAATGTCGGACAACCCCTTTAAAGAGCTCCTATTAGAAATTTGGGGGCGACCATTTTGTTCAATAAAAGTTAAAGACCCCAGATTGATGATTATACTGAATATTAGTTAGTACCAAAAATGCTTATAAATACCTTCCAAAAGTATTGACTTTCAGAAAGTATGGCCTAAATGTCTGGGTTGTTGGATTCCACAACACTCAGTGGCCCTTCTCGCAGAGAAAGGGAACAATCTTGGGACCTTTCATTGCTTGCACTACTTTGTCGCATACTCTACTAAACTGTAACCTAAAGGTACTGTCACACTAAGCGATGCTCCAGCGATCCCACCAGCGATCTGACCTGGCATGGATCGCTGGAGCGTCGCTACATGGTCGCTGGTGAGCTGTCAAACAGGCAGTTCTCCACAGAGATCAGCCACCAGTGACCCGTGTAACGACGCTGTGCTTCGTAACCATGGTACACATCGGGTTACTAAGCAAAGTGCTTTGCTTATAGTTACCCGATGTGTACCTTGGCTACGTGTATAGGGAGCCAGCTTCTAGAAGCTGCGGATGCTGGTAACCAAGGTAAATATCGGGTAACCAAGCAAAGCCTTTGCTTGGTTACCCGATGTGTACCTTGGTTACCAGCGTCCGCAGAAGCCGGCTCCCTGCACATTCAGATTGTTGCTCTCTCGCTGTCACACACAGGGCTGTGTGCTTCACAGCGGGAGAGCAACAACTAAAAAATAGTCCAGGACATTCAGCAACAACCAACGACCTCACAGCAGGGGCCAGGTCGTTGCTGGATGTCACACACAGCGACATCGCTAGCAAGATCGCTGTTGCGTATAAAAAGTGACTCAGCAGCGATGTCGCTTAGCAAGACGTGGCTTTAACAGTATTTACTAATTGCATTAATTCCACAATGCTTCACAGACCTCATTATCACAGTCCCAACTGGTGATCACAATCTACATTCCCTATCAGCATGTATTTGTAGTTTGGTAGGAAACCGGCGTACCAGGAGTAAACCCATGCAAAAATGTGGAGAATATACAAACTCCATGTAGTTGTTGTTCAGGACCCCATATACAGCAACAATGCTAACCACTGAGCCGTCATGCCGCCTTATCGCGCTCTTTCACTGTAAGTAGTGCCGCAGAGTGTTGTGGGATCACATTCTGCATGCTGTGATCCCTCAACCCGGATGTTGGGGCCGGAATTTGATAATCTTCTTTTAGGCGGTATTACAGGCTTTGTTGACATTTTTAGTAAAATTTCTAGTCTGGGGATGCCTACACTAATTAAATAAAAAGCGTAGCTCCAGATTGGTGACAGGTATTTTTTAGAGGTAGAAATATAAAACAAGAAAAAACTGAAACAACTCCACACTATCAGTTGAAACAGGATGGAGTTCTCAGTATTGCATAGCTCCACATACAAATCATACAGATAAGGTGGTTCCCAGCTTTCAACCCCTCGGGAGGGAAAACAAACAGCATAAAAATCAAGAGGAGTGGTAAAATAGCTTCTTTATTAAAGGCATACCAATCACCAGGATTTCCGTATATAACCTAAAGCCAGTGCTACACTGGCACTATCAGGCTGCTTATCTACATACCTGGAGTGGTCAGCTCGGATGTATAGGTTTTGAAATCCAAGAAAGTAAAGTTTATAAAATTGTCAGCTTTTTGAGTGACAGCAGCAAAGGAGCAATATCTGGGGGGGATTCATAGTTATCCCCTCTCCCTGTTAGAATTAGCATAAGTATTATACAATCAATGGAACTTTTCACTTCCAGGACCTGTGGTGAGGTCATACCCATGTGACCAGAAGGGGCAGGGCCTCAGCTAACAAAGCTGATATCAGGAAGCAACATTTTCCTTTTGGCTGAGGCTCCGCCCCTTCTGGTCACATGGGTATGACCTCACCACAGGTCCTGGAAGTGAAAACTTACATCGATTCTATAACACTTATGCTAATTCTAACAGGAAGGGGAGAACTATAAATTCACCCCCCCCCCCAGATATTATATGATCTTCAGCTGCTGTCACTCAAGCAGCTGCCGATTTTTATAAGCTTCACTTTCTTGGATTTCAAAACCTATACATCTGAGTTGAACATTAAAAGTATATAGAGAATCAGCCTGATAGTGCCAGCATAGCACTGGCTTTAGGTTATATACAAAAATCCTGCTCATTGGTTCCCTTTAAAGTCCCTTAAAACATCAGTGATCAGACTCGTAGAAGTGTTCTCATATGTAAAAGGCCCGTCGTCTGACTAAATGCTACCACATCTGCTCTCCCTGCCCATATTCTTTAAAGGACTTTAGTAAAGAAGCTATTTTACCGGGTGAGTGTGTTTTTTTGTTTTTTGTTTCCCCCCTTACTCTCTCACCTTTGCAAGAAGAGCACAGGTGGACTATAGTTGTCAGCCGTTGTATCATTTTTTGGTCTGGGTGTCTCCATGGTTGCAGTCTACATTGCCAGCTACAGGCTTCAAATTATTATTATTATTATTTATTATTATAGCGCCATTTATTCCATGGCGCTTTACAAGTGAAAGAGGGTATACGTACAACAATCATTAACAGTACAAGACAGACTGGTATAGGAGGAGAGAGGACCCTGCCCGCGAGGGCTCACAGTCTACAGGGAATGGGTGATGGTACAATAGGTGAGGACAGAGCTGGTTGCGCAGTGGTCTACTGGGCTGAGGGCTATTGTAGGTTGTAGGCTTGTTGGAAGAGGTGGGTCTTGAGGTTCCTCTTGAAGCTTTCCACGGCAGTGGAGAGTCTGATGTGCTGAGGTAGAGCGTTCCAGAGTATGGGGGATGCACGGGAGAAATCTTGTACACGATTGTGGGAAGAGGAAATAAGAGAGGAGCAGAGAAGGAGATCTTGTGAGGATCTAAGGTTGCGTGCAGGTAGGTACTGGGAGACAAATAAATTGTATTTTTGTGTTGATCACTATGTAAGGGTATGTGACTTGTGACTATCAAATAGTATTATTATTAATAATAATAATAATAATAATAATAATTATTAATAATAATATTTATCATTATTATTGCGCCATTTGTTCCATGGCGCTTTACAAGTGAGTGAGTGAGTATCCGCTTCTGCCCTAAACCCTCAGCCTCTTCCCCTTCTTGAGGCCTCTTCTATGATCTGAAGAAGCATCACTAAAAGTGTACATTGCTGAAAGTGCCACACCAACCCTTTGTAACCCTCCACCAGGGGTACACATGCATACTCACTTAAGTGTTTCCAGTAGTGGGTTAAGGTGCCCATGCACTTGAGTTTAGGCTTTGGCCATACATTTTCAGTGACCCCAAATGAATTGAGAAATATATTTCTGAACGTTGTCAGGGAATGAAAAATTGTAAAGAAATTCAAACATGGCAAGGTTATTTTCCTCGCTTCTTAATCCAAACCTTGTCACTTGTAACCAGTCTGCTAATTATTCATACTGGTTGAAGTTGTCCATGTTCATCAATTTTAGTTTGTGTGTGCCTATTAATGAGTGCAGAGGAGAGTTTATAGTGGGAGAATTACGTATTTGATCCCTTGCTGATTTTGTAAGTTTGCCCACTGACAAAGACATGAATAGCCTATAATTTTAAGGGTAGGTTAACAGAGAATATCAAAAATAAAATCCAGAAAATCACATTGCATAAATTATATACATTTATTTGCGTTTAGCAGAGAGACATAAATATTTGATCCCTCTGGCAAACAAAACGTGGTGGCAAAACCCTTGTTGGCAAGCACAGCAGTCAAATTTTTTGTAGTTGGGTCATTCCACATCAAGTGGACCAGTTTTAAAAATCGTCCCCACTCGACCTTCTCCGATTTTGCTGAAAATTTATTAGGATGTACATGTATGTTTGAAAAGAGGTTCTGTAAATTTTTAGGCTATGTACGCACTGGGAAATGGGATTTTCTTGAGAAAATTCCGCATGCTCTCAAAGATTACGGCACCCGCGGTAAAAAACCGCGGCAAACCGCAGCCGAAAACCGCATGTGGTTTGCCGTGGTTTGCTGCAGTTTCACCGCGGTATTGTTCGCGGTATTGCCGCGGTTTTGCCGCGTGCGGGTTGGGATGTGCTTTATTGCATTCAATGCAATAAAGCACATTGAAAAAAAAAAAAAAAAGTCATTTAATTCTGAGATAGTAGATAGACAGAAGAATAGATAGAGGGATAGATAGATAGATAGATACATGGATAGATAGATAGAGGGATAGATAGATAGATAGACAGACAGATAGAGGACAGATCGCTACATTTCCCACGGTCGGCAGTGAGTTCACATTACCGGCCGTGGGAAATGACCGGTAATTACCTCTGCTGTCTGCTGCATTCATTCAGCGCTGTGTCTGTGACAGTCGCGGCTGGATGTAAGCACCGCAGGACGTCGGAGCTGTGGATTACGCCGGAGCTTTGGTGCAGGAGGGGTTAATAAAATGGTGAATGAGGCTTGTTTGTTTTATTTAAAATAAAGGATTTTTCTGTGTGTGTGTTTTATTCACTTTACTTACGGGTTGATCATGTCAGCTGTCACATAGACGCTGCCATGATCAAGTCTGGAGTTAATGGCGGTGATCCCCCACCATTAACCCCTTGTATTACTTTGCTGCCACTGCTACACAGCGGCAGGAAGAGCCGGGGACACGCTGGTGCTGCCGCATAATGCATGCGACAGTGCCGGGGCAGCTGCGGCTGATATTCTCGGCTGCGGGAGGGGGGAGTGAGGCGGGGGACATTAACCCTGCCCCTCTCCCCAGCCTGAGAATACCGGGCCGCCGCTGTGTGCTTACCTCGGCTGGAAGGTAAATATGCAGCGGAGCCCACGTTCTTTGTTTTCTATATTTCCGTTTTCTTTCTGTGTGTGTTCTATGTGTCTGTGATCTATGTCTGTGATCTATGTCTGTGTGTGTGTGTGTGTGTGTGTGTGTGTGTGATCTGTGTGTGTGTTTACTCTCTGCACGGCTTCCTCTTCCTGTAATGACATCACTTCCCTGCAAACCGCAGGCAGCAATGTACATTACCGGAGGTAAACCGCGAAATACCGCAGGGAATAACACAGGAAAACGCAGTGAACCGCACAGAATTTGCTTCCTGCGTTATTCCCTGCGGGATTTCACGATTAACGTTGGAGTCAATGTAGTGAAATCCCGCAGCGACGTGCGGAAAAGAATTGACATGCAATTGTTTTTGCTGCGGGAATCCCACAGCAAAACATGCAGCTGTCAAATTCCGCCTAGTGCGCACAGGATTTTTTTTGCCCATAGGTTTTGCTGGTGATTCACTGCAGAGATGTTATGAACATTTTCTGCAGCGAAACATGCAGCAAATCCGCAAAAAATCCGCGGCAAAATCCGGTAAGTGCGCACATAGCCTTAGGGCCATATCTCAAATACTTTGGGCACTGTTGACCTTTCACTGGAGGGTCCACCAAGCCTGCGGCTTCAGCTAAGAGGATTTTGCAAACTTTGGCACATAGCCAGTATAGAACTCTAATGGCTATGATGCTGAAATTTGGCATACTAGCTCAACTTTTGCTGCTAAACACGATAAAACTATTACCAGCTATGCCAAAACAATATTTCGGTTGCAATTTTGTGTTAAAGTAGCTTGTAAAACGCGTCGCATAAAATTTATGCCTAACTTTGCCCATATATAACTCCAGACCAAAACCAATAGTAACTGCATTGCTGCAATATCACGGTCAAAGCATATGTATTTGTGGAAATATTCACACCCACATATGATGAAAAACTTAAAAAACCCGAATTTTGCCTATTTTTAGGTCAAATTTCTCAAAAAGGGTACCCCTAAAATATATTAATTCTGATATCATTAGAAAGCACATTTTTCTCTACAAGGATCATTGGTTTTTTTTTGGAGTCTCTCAGTTTAAGAAAAGAAAAATGCCACTGAACATGGTGTTATTTATTAATACGCAATGAATGGTAACTGCACTACTCAAACCCTTGCGTTGGTCCATGGTGGTTATACCACAACCAATTCACTGAGAATTGGTATTATAATCCTATTAAGAATTGTAATAATGATGTCTTTCGAGAATTGGCAACCCCATCACCTAGGAGCCATGGCCGATAGCCGTGCAAGGCCAGCCGCGGGCGGACTCTTTATCGCAGGTTCCGAAGCCTGAGGGTGGGTGTCTTTGCCTAGGATCCCAAGCCTAATATTGGGTATCTTTTGTTGGTTCCCAAGCCATAATGTTCAGTCTAAGTAAGTGGTCTGGAATTGTTGCTGAATTTGCAACATAATGGGTTCAGAGAAGCTGTATTGTCGGCCCATTGCTGTTGCTGGAATTATTGCAATGATTGACTGCTCGGGAATCCAGCATGTATCATTTCTCACAGGCCAGTGAAAGGAGCTAGCTGGTCCATGAGGATGCATAAAATTTATTAATGCATCATGGTCGTCGACTGAAATTTCAGAAATATTTCCAATCCACCAGTTCCTATTGTAAATGCAGGCAATGTATTGCCCTGGCTGGAGGTTTGCAATTGGCACAAAAGGCATTTCTGATCTGACAGATCTATCTACATGGGCAATGAAAGATGATGTCTCATTTCACACCCTTGAAATGCCAATCTTTTTGTCATCAATTGGCACAAACTGGTGATTTTTCTCTTGTTCCAGCAATTGTATGTCCATCTTTGAACCTTTCCTCTTGAACTACCCCATTTCGTCAATTTTTTCTTTTGGAACAAAAAAAAACCTTGATTCCATGCAGTTGCTCGTTGCAAAAGTTGAATAAATGCACCTGGGTCAGTATTTGGTTTTCAGTTGGGCGTTGAAGACGGGCACGAGCTGCCAACCTCTTTGCTGTCCCTCAAATCCCATCACAGGGCGACTTTCCATGACTGGTACCAAAAAAATTCCATTCAGTGCTGATATTGAAATCAGCATTGTGGTGGCACAAGTTGAGAAAATGTTTGAAATTTTTGTACTGGGCTGCAGATCCATCGCTGAAGTAGTGGATATGACGAATCCCTTAGATGAGAGTCTTCAGATATTCCACAATTACTGTTAAGAAAGTGTGGACTGCAACTGTCATGTCGTGAGCAATCACTGATTATGCACAAGCTGATGTTCTGCGCAGCTTCACCATTTAACTCCTTGAAGTAAATTACAAATGGGTATACTGTAGCTTGACTATTTTCCCAGTGGAAACCTTGAATGGCATCTGGAACAATAAATGAGTAATTTTCAGCAAAGTCCATAAGGATCACAAGCTCTCCAGGTCTCAGATTTTCCTTCAACGATTTCAGATAGCAACTTTGATGCTTGGCGATGTAGTGATGGCTACAAAGTTTAGGAATTTTCAAAACCAATTCTTCAATGAAAGCTTCTATAGTCAGTTGTTTGGTATCAAGCGTGTCTCGATCAGTGTGAATCCATTGTTTGAACTCAATAATATCTTCAGGGTCACTGTTGACAAACACATTGACTAGAAATTCTTTTAAAACTTCAGGACCCGGGCATTTATCACAACAGCCAAGCATACAGTCCTTGGATTCAATTCCACAGACCATTTTGCATATGAACTCTTTGTAGTCATCATTGATTGGCCATGCTGCAAGCATTAGTTTGACATTTTGATGAATGGTACACACACAAACGGAATGTGTTCCAGCAGATCCATCGATTACGCACCACTTTGGCCGAAGCTCACAAAACTTGGAAAATCCAATTTCAGGGCCATTCCGATCCCGATAGGCAACAAACATTTCCCTCATATTGCTCAGTAAAAGTCGCTTTTGCATCTGCTTTTTTTTCTCCTGCTATTCGCACTGATACGTAGTCTTTTTTACCAGGGCACATTCGACTGAATTCATCATTCTCAAAAAATGCCTGCACCTTTTTCTTCACTTCCTCAGAAACTTTCTTGCCACCCTTTATTGTAGGTAAGGCTAAGATCCCATGTTCACATTTAAGCTTTCGAGCTTGTTTGACCATTCGTTCAGAGACACCGAATTCATCTGATATAGCCTTAATGGACCAACTTTTAGGTGCCAATGTCAAGATTTGGACCTTTTCTGCCCGACTGGACACCTGCAGCTTTTGCTTCAAATCTGCCAAAAGGTGATTGTAATCCAGACACATTGTGCACTGTGCTGTTTTTGTTTGCTCAATGTCTTTCGGCTCAAGTCCTCCAATTGAAGCAATCTTGCTAGAAAATGCATTTTGTACCTGGCTTATCTTTCTCCTTGCATATCTAAGTGAATCCCGCTGGCTTACCTGTGCATATTTCAGAGGAGAGATGCGAATGGATGTTGAGCTTGAATTTAGACTTTCAGAAGAACATTCCATTCCATCTGGATCTGATTCAGAGGAAACTGGATCAGCTGATTTATTCCTGTTAGCAAATTCTTTTCGACATGATGCACACATCTTCTGGCCAGGCTTCACATCATTCTTTGTAAATTCGTTCAACTGGTCAGCTGCTAACAAATTGATAGCTCGCAAATTCTTTTTGGTGTTATGACCTTTCTTCCCAAAAGGATTGCAACACAATTTTTGCAAATGCTCATATTTGGTCAATAATGAAGCTTCATGGTGTAAACAGATTTGTGAATGTTCGTCAAAATTTAGTCCCACTCGTCGACGCAGCAATTTCTGTTCATCCAATCCAAAGGTTGTAAACAATTTCAACTCCGCTATGAGTGAATGTCTTAGGCTTTTTTTTTTTTACCTGCGTTTTTGGTGCGTTTTTGCTGCAGAAATTTCTTGAGAAATTCTTGTAACCTTTCTGCAGACATTCCCCAGCCAAACCTATGGCAAAAAAAATTAGCTGTGCGCACACTGTGTTTTTTTCTTAAGAAAATTCTTTTAGTAGATTTTCTTAAGAAAAAGAATGAGCATGTCACTTCTTTTCTGCAGCTAACTGCGTTAGTTACCATAGATAATGGCACAATAATGCAGGGAGCAACCAGCGGTAAAAACGCACCAAATCGCGGTAGAAACGCAGGTGCGTTTTTGGTGCGTTTTTTAACGCAGGTGCGCTAATCCTTCACTCTCAAGAAATTTTCTTAAGAAAAATCCTTTTTCTAGTGTGCACATAGCCTTAAGGTGGCACTTCGAATTGTTCGCAAGGCCGATAGAGCACTGGGCCGATTCTTCATCAATTTCATTCTCCATCGCTAAAAAATAAATAATATATGCATTAAAATAATATATGCATTAAAATGTAACAATAGTCCATAACTTTTCATAAATAAAAAGGTTTATAGGTTTTTGATTATAATAGGCATTGCTAGCAACAATACAACTCTGTAACTTGTGATAAGAATCTGAAAATCAAACACAAAATCAATGCATTACGCGCATAAATAACACCATATTCAGTGGCATTTGTCTTTTCTTAAACTGAGAGACTCCACAAAAAAAAACCAATGATCCTTGTAGAGAAAAATGTGCTCTTTATGATATCAGAATTAATATATTTTAGGGGTACCCTTTTTGAGAAATTTGACCTAAAAATAGGTAAAATTCGTTTTTTTGTTTTTGTTTTTTTTGTTTTTCATATGTGGGTGTGAATATTTCCACAAATACATATGCTTTGACCGTGGTATTGCAACAATGCAAAGTCATGTAGATGTTTGGTGTACAGGGTAAAGCACCAGTTACTATTGGTTTTTGGTCTTGAGTTATATATGGGCAAAGTTAGGCATAAATTTTATGCGACGCGTTTTACAAGCTACTTTGACACAAAATTTCGGCCGAAATATTGTTTTGTCATAGTCGGTAATAATTTTATCGTGTTTAGCAGCAAAAGTTGAGCTAGTATGCCAAATTTCAGCATTATAGCCAGTATAGAACTCTAATGGCTATGTGCCAAAGTTTGCAAAATCCTCTTAGCTGAAGCCGCAGGCTTGGTGGAACCTCCAGTGAAAGGTCAACAGTGCCCAATGTATTTGAGATCTGGCCCTAAAAATTTACAGAACCTCTTTTCAAACATACATGTACATCCTTATAAATTTTCAGCAAAATCGGAGAATGTCGAGTGGGGACCACTGGTCCACTTGACATGGTATGACCCAGTTGATGATGAGGTTTGCACACATGGCCGGAGGAATTTTGGTTCACTACTCTTTGCAGATTATCTTTAAATCATTAAGATTTTGAGGCTTTGCTTGGCAACTTGGAGCTTCAGCTCCTTCCATAGATTTTCTAGCGGTTTTAGGTTGGGAGCCTGGCTAGGCCACTCCACGACCCATTTTTAATGTTCTGGTGGAGGGAAGATGGTTGTCACTCAGGATTTTAGGATACATGGCTACATCTATTGTCCCATTTGATGCCGTGAAGTTGTCCTGTGCCCTTAGCAGAGAAACACTCCCAAAACATAATGTTTCCACTTCCATGTTTGATAGTGGGAACAGTGTTCTTTGGGTCATAGGCAGCATTATTCTTCCAACAAACATGGAAGGTTGAGTTAAGGCCAGAGAGCTCAATTTTTGTCTCATCACAGCACCTTCTCCCTATCACTCTCAGAATCATCCATGTGTTCATTGGCAAACGTCAGACAGGCCTGCACATGTGCCTTCTTGAGTAGTGGGACTTTGCAGGCATTGCAGGAGTTTAAGCCATTACGGCGTAATGTGTTGCCAATGGTTTTCTTGGTGACAGTGGGCCCAGCTGTCTATAGATCATGAACAAATTCCCGTGTAGTTTAAGGCCCTGTGCCCACGGGAGCTTCCTTCTGCGGATTTTGCAGCGGAACACCTGCGCATTTATCTGGATTTTCCAGATAAATCCGCAGGTTTCAGCATGTACAGACACTCCCCATGTTATCCTATGGGACATGGTGCGTGTCTGTGTCCACGTTGCGGAATGTGCGGTTGCGGAATATACTGTGGATATCCCGCAGCCGCACATAACTGCATGTCAATTATTCCTGCGGCATTACCTGCGGAAATCTCCTGCTTGGTCTCATACTTACCTGCTTGATAGCAGACACCCGGTCATTTTCCCTCGGTGCACAGGAGCAGGAAGCAGGATGTGGTCGGGGCCTGCACGAACTCCGGTCATGTGACAGCCAGAGCTAGTTCAGGCTCGCCCACCTTCTCCTGCACAGTGCAGAGACGCTGACAGACGCCGGAAAGTGAAGTGCTGCGTGATGGAGGTAAGTATGAACTCCCCGATCACTCAGCACATGTTCTGCATTGAGGATGCAGTGCTGAAGCCATGGTACTGTATCCTCAATGCAGAATCCCCGCACCATATCCGCCGGACATTCCGCAGCACATCCGCATCATTGAAACAAAGTTCTGCTGCGGATTTCTGGGAGCTCCTGCGGATATAACCACAGGACACTTTCCCCATGGGCATATAGCCTTAAGCAGATATCTCACCTTCTTCATGATCCTGGATACCCCACGAGGTGAGATTTGCATGGTGACCCTGATAGATGTCGATTGACACTAATTTTGTTCTTCTCCTTCTCACCCGGCGTTTTACTTATGGTTTTGTAGCCCTTTCCAGCCTTGTGTAGGTCCATGATCTTGTCCCTGACATACTTAGAAAGCTCTTTGATCTGTTGTAGAGGTTAGGCTAATTTCACACATCAGTTTTTGGCATCAGGCACAATCCGGCATGTGCCTGATGCAACGGATCCGGCGCAGAATATGCAAAAACTGATGTGCCTGATCCTTTTTTTTTTTTTTGACGGTTCCAATATACCTGATCCGTCAAAAACTGATCCGGCGCATCCGTTTTTGCATCCTTTTGTCCGTTTTTTTTTTTTTTTGCTGGATCCGTTTTTTTCAATACATTGGAGCATGCTCAGTTTACGAAAACTGATCCGGCGGCCACGTCCGTTTTGTTACCGCATTACGTCGGATCCGGTTTCCATAGGCTTCCATTGTAAAACACGCCGTATCGCGCCGCGCGATGCGTTTTTTTTGCCGGACAAGAAAACGTTACAAGATACGTTACCTCCGGCCGCCGCTTTAGGCAATTATGATGGATCCGGCAAAAGCCTGATGCAACGCAAGGCCATCAGGCACAATTCGGCACTAATACAAATCAATGGAAATAAAACGGATCCGGCGCCGGATCAGTTTTACCCGTTTTTTTTCCGGATTGTGCCTGATGGAAAAAAAACCTGTGTGAAATTAGCCTTAGGCCCGTTTCACACGTCAGTGAAAAACAGACGTTTTTCACTGGCGTGTAAAACACGCACATGTCCCTGCGTGTGCCGTGAATCACGGCACACGTGGGTTGTCTAAGTGCAATCCGGGCTCCGTTCTCCGTGGCCCGTGATTGCACTTACAAATCAACTCACCTGTGCCCGCTCCTGCTGTCCATGGTGCTGATTGCTCCCGCGGTGCAGCATCTGGCCGGTGCTGACCCCTGCAGCAGCTGCTTCCGGGTCGGCTGTGTCGTGCATCATTAAAATGCGCGACAGTAATCAGCCGGCTTAGAAGCAGCAGGGAGGACGGGCTGCAGAGAGCGCGCCTGAAGCCGGGTGAGTAAAAATGTTTATTATTTTAAATGCACGTTTTTTTCTGGCACGTGTTTCATGGACCACACCACTGCGTGGTCCGTGGGACATCAGTGATGCCAGAAAAAAATGGACATGTCTCCGTGCGGCAATCACGCACACGCGGGTACGCCGCACGGAGACACGTGCAGTGAAAAATCACTGACGTGTGAGCAGACCCATTCATTATAATGGGACTGCGTATGTCAGTGATTCTGGTACGTTTAAAAAAAAAAGCACAAACGTACCAGAATCACTGACGTGTGAAAGGGGCCTTAGTCTGACTGACTGAGTCTGTGGGCAGGAGTCTTTTATACAGGTGACAATTTAAGACAGCTGTCATTAATGCAGGTAACGAGTTGATTTAGAGCGTCTGTCTGTAGGAGCCAGCACTCTTTAATGGTTGGTAGGGGATCAAATACTTATTTCTCTCTGCAAAATGCAAATACATAAATACATTCTATATAATTTATATTATATCATATAATTTATACAATGTGATTTTCTGCATTTTGTTTTAGATATTCTATCTCACTGTTAAAATTAACCTACACTTAAAATTATAGACTGTTCATGTCAGTGGGCAAACTTACAAAATCAGCCAAGGATGAAGTATTTCCCCCACTGTATTTGTAATCTGTAGTCCTAGAGACACTGTTGTCTGCATAGCAGCAGTAAAAGGAGATTTATAATGCTGTAACCCCTTAACGATGGATCGTGTGCCGGTAAGCTCCGCCCCCTGCCGCCGGCAGGCGGCGGTGATCCGCGCACATATCAGCTGTTATCAACAGCTGACATGTGTGCCTGCTAGCCGCGGGTGGAATCGCTTCCACCCGCGGCCATTAACCCCTTACATTTCGCTGCCAAAATCTGGCAGCGATATGTATATGGGCGCCGCCATGACAGTCACTTACCCCCCCCCCCACCGGAAGTCACGTGACTTTCGGCGGTTGCCATGGTAGCACAGGGTCATGCGATGAAGCCTGTAGCTAACATGACTCACTTCCTCCCAATGCCGGAATACAGCCGGCATTGAAAGTGAAGCAGCAAATCTGCAGTTCTCAGCTCTGTAGCTGAGATCTGCAGATAGTGCAAAGCAATCGGATTGCTGATCGCTATAGCCCCTAGGGGGACTAGTAAAATAAAAAAAAGTTTTAAAAAATTAAAAAAAATAAAAAAACCCTAAAAGTTCAAATCACCCCCCTTTCACCCCATTTTAAATTAAAGGGTTAAAAAAATAAAAAATACACACATTTGGTATCGCCACGTTCAGAAATGCCCGATCTATCAAAATATAAAATCAATGAATCTGATCAGTAAACGGCGTAGCGGCAAAAAAATTCCAAACGCCAAAATTACATTTTTTGGTCGCCGCAAATTTTGCGCAAAATGCAATAACAGGCGATCAAAACGTAGCATCTGCGCAAAAATGGTACCTTTTAAAACGTCAGGTTGAGATGCAAAAAATAAGCCATCACTGAGCCCCAGATCCTGAAAAATGAGAACGCTAGGGGTTTTGGAAAATGGCGCAAAACGTTTTTTGGACAAGCTTGTGAATTTTTTTAACCCCTTAGATACAAGTAAACCTATACATGTTTGGTGTCTACAAACTCGCACCGACCTGAGGCATCACATAGATACCTCAGTTTTACCATATAGTGAACACAGTGAATAAAATATCCCCAAAACTATTGTTCAATCACACTTTTTTTGCAATTTTTCCCGCACTTGGAATTTTTTTTGCCGTTTTCCAGTACACTATATGGTAAAACTCATGGTTTCATTTAAAAGTACAACTCGTCCCGCAAAAAACAAGCCCTCATATGGCAAGATTGATGGAAAAATAAAAAAGTTACGCCTCTCGGAAGAAGGGGAGCAAAACACAAAAACGGAAAGTGCCCGGGGGCTGAAGGGGTTAAAGGGATTGTCCACTTTTGGCAACATGGACTTCCAACCTAATAAATTCCGCATATTCTCACCCTGGGATCTTTGTACCATGTTAGCCAGTAGAGATAAAAAAAATTGTTTAAAGGAACTTCGGGGAAAACTCTCCTTGCGGAGACTGACAAACCAATCTGGTTAATACTTCCAATAGGTGGCGCTAGAGGTTGTCTCCTTCCTTCCTGAAGAGACAATTTGAATATTTTCCAGAGGAGCATTGCTGCTATGTCTCCTTACCCCAGAGAGCAGATTGGTTTTTCAGTCTCTACAGGAGAAAAGTTTTCCCCTGAGACCCCAGTAGAGCTTTTCATTCAGCCAGATCAGACTTCATACTTTGCACTGACGAGGGACAATCATCCTGAAACACCGTGTCTGCAAATTGAGGTTCTGATCTGGCATAAAAATCCTAGGTCATATGAAAAGCTCGTTGAAGAGTCACTTTTGACTTTTAGGATTGCTACTTCCAATAGGTGGCGCTAGAGTTTCTCCTTCCTTCCTGAAGAGACAATTTAAAACAACTGAAGTCCTCAGTGGCTGATACCTTTTTAATGGCTAAGTGAAAAGATGGTAATAGCAAGCTTTCGAGACTGCTCTGGTCTCTCCTTCAGCACTGGGCCTGATGAAGAGACCTGCGTAGTCTGGAAAGCTTGCTATATATTACCTTATTACTTTTCAATGGCTAACTGAAAAAATGGTATCAACCACTGAAGACTCTCAGTTCTTACAAACATTTTTTTTTTATCTCTGGTTTCGGTGTTTTGTCTGCAGTGGGAATGTCTCATCAACAGGGCACGGCTTCAGTTTGTCACTGTGCTCTGGTGCATACCCTCAATTTCAGCACTGCTGTTAAGCTCTGGCATTAGCCATTATTCTCAGTGGCAGACCTATGATGTGTACTATTGATATGCCGCTGCTACTGCAGCCAAAATCTGGGGATCGGAGCAGCGATAGGGAGCCAGCACTGAATCTACGTAGGGTGAGTCTAATTAGGTATGTTACAGTTTAGGGCGCACTTTCCCGAGAATGGACAAACCCGAGCAATAAAAATTTTTTTTGCATGGTTTACATATACTTGGATAATAGCAGGGACTAAAACATAACTTTTAATAAATACATTTAAAAGTACCAAAGTGCTTGTGCATAAATTGTGCAAATAACAAAAATAAATAGTGATGCCAAATGGCAACGTATCAGACAAATCTCACCCAGATCTTCTCCATGGGCAAGATTAAACACCGGTCCAGGATTGGTCACAGGCTGGAAGAACCAGGGCAAAGCATCGGGTAATGGATTAACAAACCCTGTTGTGCCCCGTGAATGGACTTCCGCCCTGACAAGGGCAGCCCCAAATGAGTTGTCTGCCCCCACAACCACAAAATTAGATGTCCTCCCGACGCGTTTCCCTCTTAATAACAAGAGTTCCTCAGGGGAGACAGAGAGAGGGAAGATCAGCCTGCAATGGCAGGGATCAACACAGGCTAGTGGGTAAAAAAGACCTATGTGCCCGGGTAAACGTATTGTACTTTACATATACTTGAGACTCTTCAGCCCTTTCATTTCCTTTTGTATAATGGATTGTGCTGTAGAGAAGTGTCACAAAGCAGTCTGTTCCCAGTGCACTCCTCCTGACTGGTACACTGTGCATTGTGACACCACTGGCTGACCTAGGTTTATCGCATTGGAGAGATCTCTGCATGTCACAAACAGTTGATAGGATTCCCTGGCAACGCAGTTAGTATTAACCTATTCATTCATTCATTTCAACTAAAGGGATACTTGCTTTTCCTTTTTTTTTTTTTTTCCCACCCCCTACCGGTCTTTGATGTCTCGAAGCTGAATAGTAATTTTATCATCCTTAACACTTTTTTTTCCTGTTACTGATGTGTTTTGTTCCATGAGTGAGTGAATGAATGCTACCGTATGTGTTCTTATTTTTGGAGAGCAGAATGTGTAGATTGAAACCAAGACCTGCTGACAGAATAACTCTGTTGACAAATTATTTGTGAGTGCTGACGATTTGTAAGGTTATACTAAAATGGGTTATCCAGGACTACAGTATATTCTAGCGTATAAGACGACCCCCACTTTTCCAGTTAAAATATTGAGTTTGGCATATATCGTATATACTCGAGTATAAGGGTCCCGTCACATGTAACGATGCCACCAGCGATCTGAGCTGGTGAGCTGTCAATCAGGCAGATCTCACCAGCGACTCATGTAACAATGCTGTGCTTGGTAACCAGGGTAAATATCGGGTAACCAAGCAAAGCGCTTTGCTAAGTTAACCGATATTTACCCTGGTTACCAGCGTACACCGCTTACAGGCTGCCAGCGCTGGCTCCCTGCACACGTAGCCAGGGTAAATATCGGGTAACAAGCAAAGCGCTTTGCTTAGTAACCAGATGTGTAACCTAGCTACGTATACAGGGAGCCAGCGCTGGAAGCCTGTAAGCAGTGTACGCTGGTAACCAGGGTAAATATCGGTTAACTTAGCAAAGCGCTTTGCTTGGTTACCCGATATTTACCCTGGTTACCAGCGTACACTACTTACACAGAGTCGGTGCTCGTTGGTCTCCCGCCGTCAAACACGCCGATGTGTGCTGCCCTGTGGGAGCCCGACGACCAAAAAATGAACCAGAACAGTGTGTAACGATAAGCGATTTCACACCAGGGTCCAGGTCGCTGCTTAGTGTCACACACAGCAAGATCGCTGGTACGTCACAAAACCTGTGACTCGGCAGCGATCTCGCTATGTGAGAAGTACCCCTAATGCAGACCCAAGTAATGTCCCCATTGTTTAGTTATGTCCTCTACAGTAATGTGCCCATTGTTCAGTAATGTCCCTGTGACGCCCTGGGCAAGCCAGGGGTCACAGGTCATCACACCACCACACCCTACATCCCAGTTAGGAACACCAAAGCTACCAAAATCCTTGTTGCCTTCCTCCAGGGACTGGTGTTCACACCAGGGGGTGGGCCAGGCGGTTGGCTCCGCCCACCGAGGAATTCACAGCTCTGGAGGCGGGAAGAACCAGGCAGAACAGTGAGGGAAGTGAAAGTAGAAGGAAGTGGTAGAGGAGCTAAGTGAAAGTGAAGTGGTAGTGGAGCAAAGAAGAAAAGGAGCAAAAGTGAGCGTAGAAAGACCTGAAGTTAGTCCAGCTAAGTGCAGGACAGGTCAGCAAGGTCAGCAACGGCGGTGATCGTCTGGAGGGGGACTGCTCTGAGGTTGCTGGAAGGACCGCGGACGAGTAGTGGCCCGGCGGTCTGGAGCAGTATACGAAGGACAGTCAGCAGCTGGGCAGGGGCCTCTCGGACCCCGGCAAGGCTAGGAGTCGCCATAATTTGCCGAATCCGTCAGTGAAGGGGACGTCGATCCCCCAACAACCAAGTCCCGATTGAAGACAACCGTCCAACCATTAGTGAGGAACACCGCCAGCGCCAGGGCACCAGCTCCTCAGGGCCAGCGTCTGCGGGCAAAGTAGGGCTCCTCCGGCCCATATCCAAGCCGGGGAGCGGGTTACCGGTGGGAACCCATCGCTACCAACAGAGAAATATCAGGTGCAGGTCAGAGGGACATCACCGTTACCTACTGGGAGAGCAAGTGCAGCCGTCCGTGGGAACAGTCTTTCCAGCCGTGTGGTTTACCGTAAAACTGTGCCAACGTCTCAGGCTGAGTGAGTACCACAGTGCCGCAAGGCACGGCGCTGCCCCCCCCGCGTCCCTGCGCCCACCAGGCCCTGCACCCTTTCACCCCATCACCTGGCCCCGGGATCACCAACCCCTACCCACGGAGGGGCAACACAACACCTGGCTGCTCCGCATCACCACTCCCGGGATCCCCATATTGAGCAGCGGTGGTGCTACAAATCACCACAACCGTGGGTGGCGTCACGGACAATCTCCCCAACAAAACCCCTTTCACTCACGGGCGAGGAGTGCCGCTCGAGAACCAGGGCTGTGGAGTCGGAGTCGGAGTCGTGGAGTCGGAGTCGGAGCTCATTTTGGTGGAGTCGGAGTCGGTATAAAATGCACCGACTCCGACTCCTAAAATATATAATAAATTGGGGACAGGAGTGCAATGCAGAATGTGCTGAATATTTTACTAAATAATAACATTTAGTATAATGCGTATATTTAAGTGAAAAATGTATTGTAGTACAATGTGAACATCAGACATTTAATTGTTTTTATGATACAATAATCAAGATATTTGGATAGAACATAAAATATTTATTGGAATACAACTTTAGAACACAAAAAACTAATAAATTGTAAATATGTAATAAATATATATATATATATATATATATATATATATATATATATACAGTGTATATACACACACAAGATATATATGTAATCTACTGTATATTACATAGTGTATTACTTATTTACAATTTATTACAGTTTTTTTGTGTTCTAAAGTTGTATTCCAATAAATATATTTTATGTTCTATCCAAATATCTTGATTATTGTATCATAAAAATTATTAAATGTCTGATGTTCACATACACATATTCATGTACTACAATAAATTTTTCACCTAACTATAAGCAATATATGTAGGAGTCGGAGTCGGAGTCGGAGTCGGAGTCGGAGTCGGAGTCGGAGTCGGAGTCGGAGTCGGAGTCGGAGTCGGAGTCGGAGTCGGAGTCGGAGTCGGTGCAAGAGAATTTGAGGAGTCGGAGTCGAAGGTTTGGCTTACCGACTCCACAGCCCTGTCGAGAACCCCCAGGATCCGGCCCACCGCTCGAGCCACCACTTAGCAGCAGCAGCCAGACCCGAGCAGAGGGGTGAGCGCGGTGCCGGCACCCTCCTCCCCGCCCGCGACATCCCCATTGTTTAGTAATGTCCCCATTGTTTAGTAATGTCCCCTTCTTGTCTCCTATTATGCTGTTGTTTACATACAATAAAAGATATTCTCACCTGTCCTCCGTTCCCGCAGTTCCTCTAGCTGCCTCTTGCAGACCGCAGGCATACAGACCCCTCCATGATAGCGTCCTGCGCACGGAGTGACAGCTGCAGAATATTGTCATGGCTTTAATGCAGTTGAATGCTTTACAGCGCCAGAAAGCATTCAACTGCTGTAAAGTGCTGACCACAGCAGCGGCCCTGTGTATTGGACTCTATCATGGAGGAGTACTTCTTGTGGACCGCAGGCACATAGACCCCTCCATGATCGTGTCTGGTGTATGGGGCCGCCGCTGCTGTTGGCGCTTTACTGCAGTTGAATGCTTTGTGGCACTGTAAAGCATTCAACTTCAGTAAAGCCATGACGACATCCTGCAGCGGACGCTCTGTGCACCGGACGCCATCACGGAGTGGTCTGTGTGCCTGCAATCTGCAAGAAGCGGCTAGAGGCACCGCAGGAACGGAGGAGAGGTGAGAATCTTTTATTGTATGTAAATAACTGCATTAAAGCCATGACGGCACCTTGCACTGCCGTATAAGATGACCCCCGACTTTTGAGAAGCTTTTCAGGGGTTAAAAAGTCGTCTCATACGCCGGAAAATACGGTATATACATTTTTTACTGTGAGGCTTCAAACTAACAGGCAGAAAAAAAATGTGGACAACGCATGCTACATAAGTTATAACTTTTAATGTACTTGATTAAAATCTGGACATACAAAATATTATGAACGGACAAGGACAACAACACTGATGCTAAAGTGTAGGTATCGTAAATGTGCGATTACAAGTAATCAATAGCACAAAAATATTTATAGTACTATGTCTGTCCCACAAGAAAATGAAAAGTTTGAGTACAAAGCAATATTGTCGGCAAACATGCCTAAAGAGTTAAAGATTCGAGTGGGACAACATAGGAAAATAATTGAGTAGGAGCAGCTTCTGCACCAAAAGTGAATAGAGGAGAAAATGTAGCGCCAATATCACTAAACCTGGTAGTCTGGCATAGCTTCCACCTGTGTATCTGCGAGAAATATCAAGTATTATTACCTCTGTAGCGTAAGGTGAAGGTGGTGCAGGGGGATTTCCTACAGAAGGCTGTACCCTGCCGTACATTTCGCGTGTTGGATTGCCGCTTTATCAAGGAGAATAATCATACTGGCTGGCCAGGACGTTTTTAATTCATGTGGATTAGGTCACACTGTCTCCATGGAGCAGGGTTTCTGCAGTACATGCGCACCATTCCAATGCAGTTGTTCACCACCACAGCATCACGTGTCAGCACGCATGTCAGGGAGCCCGGGCTCTGTGTCGCCTCTCTCCCTCTGTGTCGCCTCTCTCCCTCTGTGTCGCCTCTCTCCCTCTGTGTCGCCTCTCCCCCTCTGTGTCGCCTCTCCCCCTCTGTGTCGCCTCTCCCCCTCTGTGTCGCCTCTCCCCCTCTGTGTCGCCTCTCCCCCTCTGTGTCGCCTCTCCCCCTCTGTGTCGCCTCTCCCCCTCTGTGTCGCCTCTCCCCCTCTGTGTCGCCTCTCCCCTAAATCTTGCAGTAAAAGAAAAAAAAAACGCATGCGGTCCCCATTCCCCCCAATTTTGATACCAGCCAAGGTAAACCCACACGGCTGGGGGCTGGTATTCTCAGGATGGGGAGCCCCCCAGTCTAAAAATATCAGACAGCAGCCACCCAGAATTGCTGCATCCATTAGATGCGACAGTCCCGGGACTCTACCCGGCTCATGCCGAATTGCCCTGGTGCGGTGGCAATCTGGGTAATAGGGAGTGAATGGCAGCCCATAGCTGCCACTAAGTCCAAGGTTAATCATGGCAGGCGTCTGAGACACCTTCCATGATTAATCTGTAGTGAAAGTAAATAAACACTGAAAAATCCTTTATTTGAAATAAAAGACAAAAAAACACGCTCTATCACCGCTTTATTAAAATCCCCAAATACCCCTCCAGGTCCGACGTAATCCACACGAGGTCCCACGACACTTTCAGCTCTGCTACATCAGAAGCTGACAGGAGCGGCTGTAGAACACTACCGCTCGCTGTAAGCTCCACAGAGCAACTGAAGTGAGTAGCATTGTCACCGGTGATGTCACTCAGGTTACCCGCGGCCACAGCAGGATTCTCGGTACAAACTGCTACAACGGATCAGTTTTTCTTTACAGGATCCGTTGCATCAGGCACACACCGGATTGTGCCCGACGGCAAAAACCAGATGTATGAAAGTAGCCTAAATTTCTACATCGCCTGGAAGTCATTAGTGGCATATCTGTCACGTATGGGTGAGGAAAGTAGGTATTTAATACACTGCTGATTTTGCAAGTTTAGCCAGCTACAAATAATGGAGAGGTCTAATTTTTCAGTAGGTACACTTCAACTGTGACAAACTGAATAAATAAAATTCTAGAAAATCACACGGTATGATGTTTTAAATAATTTTGCATTTTATTTCAGGAAATAAGTATTTGATCACGTACCAGCAAAATGTTTTTCTCACTGACCTGTTATTTTTTTTTCTTTAAGAAGCCCTCCTACTTTGCACTCATTACCTGTATTAATTGCACCTGTTTGAACTTGTGACCTGTATAAAAGACACCTGTCCATACACTCAATCACACTCCAAACTCTTCACCATGGGCATGACTAAAGAGCTTTCTAAGGACACCAGGGCCAAAATTGTAGATCTGCACAAGACTGAGATGGACTATAGGACAATAGGCAAGCAGCTTGGTGATAAGGCAACAACTGTTGGTACAATTATTATAAAATGGAAGATACACAAGATGATTGTCAATCTTACTCGGTCTGGGACTCCATTTTGCGATTTCACCTCATTCAGTAAGGATGATTCTGAGGAAGGTGAGTATGCCGTTATGGATTAAAATTCTGCAAGGCTTGCAAGGTCCCCCTACTCACACCACCAGATGTCCAGTCCCTTTTAAAGTTCGCCAGTGATCATCTAGATCAGTGTTTCTCAACTCCAGTTCTCAGGACCCACCAACAGATCATGTTTTCAGGTTTTCCTCAATGTTAGACAGGGAATAATTCCATCATCTGTGAAACATTAAGGAAAATCTGATGAGGAAAACCTGAAAACATGATCTGTTGGTGGGTCTTGAGTAGAGTTGAGCGCGGTTCGTGGTTCGTGGTTCTCCAGTTCGCGGCTCGAGTGATTTTGGGGCATGTTCTAGATCGAACTAGAACTCGAGCTTTTTGCAAAAGCTCGGTAGTTCTAGAAACGTTCGAGAACGGTTCTAGCAGCCAAAAAACAGCTAAATCATAGCTTGGTTTCTGCTGTAATAGTGTAAGTCACTCTGTGAATCAAACTATTATCACATTTCAGTGTATAGTGTGCGTGAACAGCGCCTTCAGATCACTGCTGTTTCTATAACCCTTTCACGACCGGCCGATTTTTCGCTTTCCGTTTTTTTTTTTCGCCATTCTTTTTCTGAGAGACGTAACTTTTTTATTTTTCAGTCAATATGGTCATGTGAGGGCTCATTTTTTGCGGAACGAGCTGTACTTTTAAATGAAACCATCAGTTTTACCATATTGTGTACTAGAAAATGGCAAAAAAATTCCAAATGCTGAAAAATTGCAAAAAAAGTGCGATAGCACTATGGTTTTTGAGATATTTTATTCACTGTGTTCACTATATGGTAAAACTGATGTGTGGGTGTGATGCCTCAGGTCAGTGCGAGTTCGTAGACACCAAACATGTATAGGTTTACTTTTATATAAGGGGTTAAAAAAAAATCGGAAGTTTGTCCGAAAAAAGTGGCGCACGTTTTACGCCATATTCCGTGACCCGTAGCGTTCTCATTTTTCGGGATCTTAGGCTCAATGACGGCTTATTTTTTGCGTCTCGAGCTGACGTTTCTAACGGTACCATTTTTGCGCAGATGCTACGTTTTGATCGCCTCTTATTGCATTTTGCGCAAAAGTTGTGGCGACAAAAAAACGTCGTTTTGGCGTTTGGAATTTTTTTGCCGCTACGCCGTTTACTGATCAGATTAATTGATTTTATATTTTGATAGATCGGGCGTTTCTGAACGCGGCGATACCAAATGTGTGTATATTTTTTATTTTTTTAACCCTTTAATTTTTAATGGGGCGAATGGGGGGTGATTTGAACTTTTAGGTTTTTTTGTTTTTTTTTAATTTTTTAAAACTTATTTTTTTACTTTTTTTTTTTATTTTACTAGTCCCCCTAGGGGGCTATTGCGATCAGCATTCCGATCGCTCTGCAGTATCTGCTGATCACAGCTGGAAGGCTGTAAACAGCAGATACGCTGTCTTTCTCTTTTGCTGTGCCTCGGGCACAGCGAAAGTGAAACCAATTCATGTGTAGTACAGGAGTCATCACATGACCCTGTACTACCATGACAACTATCGGGAGTCACGTGATCGCGTCACGTGACTTCCGGTTTCGGCGGTAAGTAAAACTTTACCGCGATTGCGCTTATAATGGCGCTGTCATGTATTGACAGCGCCATTATAAGGGGTTAATCGGCACGAGCAGATAACGATTCTGCTCGTGCCTAGCAGGCACACATCTCAGCTGTGAAAATCAGCTGAGATGTGTGCCGATCGCGGCATGCTGCCGCCGGAGGACCGCGGGCAGTAAGATTATGTCATTTAGGACGTAATTTTACGGCCCGCGGTCGTTAAGGGGTTAATGGCGATCGCCATTTTTTTTTTTTTTTTTTCTTGTCTTCCTTCCCTAAGCGCGCGCGTCTTGTGGGGCGGGCCAGCATGTCAGCCAATCCCAGACACACACACAGCTAAGTGGACTTTGAGCCAGAGAAGCAACGGCATGTGTGATAGGATCTGCATGTCACATGTCCCTGCATTATAAAACCGGACATTTTCTTCACGGACGCCATTATCTGCCTTCTGCGTCTTTGGTGTCAGACATCACTGTCGCAGCTCCGTCTTCCTGAGTCCTATAGCCGATACAGCTGTATGCGCTGCATACACAGCGTTAGACAGCTTAGGGAGAGCACTTTATAGCAGTCCTTTTAAGGGCTCCAACCGGCAGGGTCAGAGAGCCATAGGTGACAGGTCCTGCAAACAGCAACAGCGTCTGTGTAGCCCAGGTCAGGGATTTCCTACCTGCATTTCACCATTAGGAGGGAATAGAAAGGCAGGCTTCCATTCCTCTACCCAGAGCACCACAATCCTGCCACTGTACCCTCTTGTCCTCTGCACACTCCAACTGATAACTAAGCCATTATACTAGCAAACACTCAGTGTACCTAGTGGCATCCTATACGTGGCTATTGGACTTTGCTATAGTCCCACTAGTGCAAAGACATTTGCAGAGCGCGTCTGCCTGCATTGCACACTACAACTCATTCTAACCAAGCCATTATACTAGCAAACACTCAGTGTACCTAGTGGCATCCTATACGTGGCTATTGGACTTTGCTATAGTCCCACTAGTGCAAAGACATTTGCAGAGCGCGTCTGCCTGCATTGCACACTACAACTCATTCTAACCAAGCCATTATACTAGCAAACACTCAGTGTACCTAGTGGCATCCTATACGTGGCTATTGGACTTTGCTATAGTCCCACTAGTGCAAAGACATTTGCAGAGCGCGTCTGCCTGCATTGCACACTCCAACTCATTAAAACCAAGCCATTATACTAGCAAACACTCAGTGTACCTAGTGGCATCCTATACGTGGCTATTGGACTTTGCTATAGTCCCACTAGTGCAAAGACATTTGCATAGCGCGTCTGCCGGCATTGCACACTCAAACTCATTTTAACTAAGCCATTATACTAGCAAACACTCAGTGTACCTAGTGGCATCCTATACGTGGCTATTGGACTTTGCTATAGTCCCACTAGTGCAAAGACATTAGCAGAGCACATCTGCCTGCATTGCACACTACAACTCATTCTAACCAAGCCATTATACTAGCAAACACTCAGTGTACCTAGTGGCATCCTATACGTGGCTATTGGACTTTGCTATAGTCCCACTAGTGCAAAGACATTTGCATAGCGCGTCTGCCTGCATTGCACACTCAAACTCATTTTAACTAAGCCATTATACTAGCAAACACTCAGTGTACCTAGTGGCATCCTATACGTGGCTATTGGACTTTGCTATAGTCCCACTAGTGCAAAGACATTAGCAGAGCACATCTGCCTGCATTGCACACTACAACTCATTCTAACCAAGCCATTATACTAGCAAACACTCAGTGTACCTAGTGGCATCCTATACGTGGCTATTGGACTTTGCTATAGTCCCACTAGTGCAAAGACATTTGCATAGCGCGTCTGCCTGCATTGCACACTCAAACTCATTTTAACTAAGCCATTATACTAGCAAACACTCAGTGTACCTAGTGGCATCCTATACGTGGCTATTGGACTTTGCTATAGTCCCACTAGTGCAAAGACATTTGCAGAGCGCGTCTGCCTGCATTGCACACTCAAACTCATTTTAACTAAGCCATTATACTAGCAAACACTCAGTGTACCTAGTGGCATCCTATACGTGGCTATTGGACTTTGCTATAGTCCCACTAGTGCAAAGACATTAGCAGAGCACATCTGCCTGCATTGCACACTACAACTCATTCTAACCAAGCCATTATACTAGCAAACACTCAGTGTACCTAGTGGCATCCTATACGTGGCTATTGGACTTTGCTATAGTCCCACTAGTGCAAAGACATTTGCAGAGCGCGTCTGCCTGCATTGCACACTACAACTCATTCTAACCAAGCCATTATACTAGCAAACACTCAGTGTACCTAGTGGCATCCTATACGTGGCTATTGGACTTTGCTATAGTCCCACTAGTGCAAAGACATTTGCAGAGCGCGTCTGCCTGCATTGCACACTCCAACTCATTAAAACCAAGCCATTATACTAGCAAACACTCAGTGTACCTAGTGGCATCCTATACGTGGCTATTGGACTTTGCTATAGTCCCACTAGTGCAAAGACATTTGCATAGCGCGTCTGCCTGCATTGCACACTCAAACTCATTTTAACTAAGCCATTATACTAGCAAACACTCAGTGTACCTAGTGGCATCCTATACGTGGCTATTGGACTTTGCTATAGTCCCACTAGTGCAAAGATATTAGCAGAGCACATCTGCCTGCATTGCACACTCCAACTTTTTTAAACTAAGCAATTTTACTAGCAAACACTCAGTGTACCTAGTGGCATCCTAAACGTGGCTATTGGACTTTGCTATAGTCCCACTAGTGCAAAGACATTTGCAGAGCACGTCTGCCTGCATTGCACACTACAACTCATTGTTACTAAGCCATTATACTAGCAAACACTCAGTGTACCTAGTTGTATCCTAAACGTGGCTATTGTACTTTTGTCTATTCACAGTATTGGAACGATATTTGCAGCACGTCTGCCTGCATTGCACACTCTAACTTTTTTAAACTCAGCCATTTATAGTAGCAAACACTCAGTGTACCTAGTTGTATCCTAAACGTGGCTATTGTACTTTTGTCAATTCACAGTATTGGAACGTTATTTGCAGCACGTCTGCCTGCATTGCACACTCAAACTTTTTTAAACTCAGCCATTTATAGTAGCAAACACTCAGTGTACCTAGTTGTATCCTAAACGTGGCTATTGTACTTTTGTCTATTCACAGTATTGGAACGTTATTTGCAGCACGTCTGCCTGCATTGCACACTCTAACTTTTTTAAACTCAGCCATTATACTAGCAAACACTCAGTGTACCTAGTGGCATCCTATACGTGGCTATTGGACTTTGCTATAGTCCCACTAGTGCAAAGACATTAGCAGAGCACATCTGCCTGCATTGCACACTACAACTCATTCTAACCAAGCCATTATACTAGCAAACACTCAGTGTACCTAGTGGCATCCTATACGTGGCTATTGGACTTTGCTATAGTCCCACTAGTGCAAAGACATTTGCAGAGCGCGTCTGCCTGCATTGCACACTCCAACTCATTAAAACCAAGCCATTATACTAGCAAACACTCAGTGTACCTAGTGGCATCCTATACGTGGCTATTGGACTTTGCTATAGTCCCACTAGTGCAAAGACATTTGCATAGCGCGTCTGCCTGCATTGCACACTCAAACTCATTTTAACTAAGCCATTATACTAGCAAACACTCAGTGTACCTAGTGGCATCCTATACGTGGCTATTGGACTTTGCTATAGTCCCACTAGTGCAAAGATATTAGCAGAGCACATCTGCCTGCATTGCACACTACAACTCATTGTTACTAAGCCATTATACTAGCAAACACTCAGTGTACCTAGTTGTATCCTAAACGTGGCTATTGTACTTTTGTCTATTCACAGTATTGGAACGATATTTGCAGCACGTCTGCCTGCATTGCACACTCTAACTTTTTTAAACTCAGCCATTATACTAGCAAACACTCAGTGTACCTAGTTGTATCCTAAACGTGGCTATTGTACTTTTGTCAATTCACAGTATTGGAACGTTATTTGCAGCACGTCTGCCTGCATTGCACACTCAAACTTTTTTAAACTCAGCCATTTATAGTAGCAAACACTCAGTGTACCTAGTTGTATCCTAAACGTGGCTATTGTACTTTTGTCTATTCACAGTATTGGAACGTTATTTGCAGCACGTCTGCCTGCATTGCACACTCTAACTTTTTTAAACTCAGCCATTATACTAGCAAACACTCAGTGTACCTAGTTGTATCCTAAACGTGGCTATTTTACTTTTGTCTATTCACAGTATTGGAACGATATTTGCAGCACGTCTGCCTGCATTGCACACTCTAACTTTTTTAAACTCAGCCATTATACTAGCAAACACTCACTGTACCTAGTTGTATCCTAAACGTGGCTATTGTACTTTTGTCAATTCACAGTATTGGAACGTTATTTGCAGCACGTCTGCCTGCATTGCACACTCAAACTTTTTTAAACTCAGCCATTTATAGTAGCAAACACTCAGTGTACCTAGTTGTATCCTAAACGTGGCTATTGTACTTTTGTCAATTCACAGTATTGGAACGTTATTTGCAGCACGTCTGCCTGCATTGCACACTCAAACTTTTTTAAACTCAGCCATTTATAGTAGCAAACACTCAGTGTACCTAGTTGTATCCTAAACGTGGCTATTGTACTTTTGTCTATTCACAGTATTGGAACGTTATTTGCAGCACGTCTGCCTGCATTGCACACTCTAACTTTTTTAAACTCAGCCATTATACTAGCAAACACTCACTGTACCTAGTTGTATCCTAAACGTGGCTATTGTACTTTTGTCAATTCACAGTATTGGAACGTTATTTGCAGCACGTCTGCCTGCATTGCACACTCAAACTTTTTTAAACTCAGCCATTATACTAGCAAACACTCACTGTACCTAGTTGTATCCTAAACGTGGCTATTGTACTTTTGTCAATTCACAGTATTGGAACGTTATTTGCAGCACGTCTGCCTGCATTGCACACTCAAACTTTTTTAAACTCAGCCATTTATAGTAGCAAACACTCAGTGTACCTAGTTGTATCCTAAACGTGGCTATTGTACTTTTGTCTATTCACAGTATTGGAACGTTATTTGCAGCACGTCTGCCTGCATTGCACACTCAAACTTTTTTAAACTCAGCCATTATACTAGCAAACACTCACTGTACCTAGTTGTATCCTAAACGTGGCTATTGTACTTTTGTCAATTCACAGTATTGGAACGATATTTGCAGGACATCTGCCTGCATTGCACACTCAAACTTTTTTAAACTCAGCCATTATACTAGCAAACACTCACTGTACCTAGTTGTATCCTAAACGTGGCTATTGTACTTTTGTCTATTCACACTACTGCAAATCTATGTGCAGCACCTCTGCATGACAACCTCGTGCTCTGTTTTTAATAAGCTATAATGATAGCACAAAATACTGCCATTTTGTGGCATCATAGAACTGGCTGTTGTATTCCATTAGTGCCCCACTGGTGACAAGCTATTTCTAGCACCTCTACATCACACCCTCATGCACATTTAGCTACGCTAATGTTATAGCAAACTCATGGAATTCATTGCTGCATTTCATAATTCGGAGGGATAGAAAGTCAGGCTTCCTTTAGCTTTTCCTTCTGTTCATAGACAGCATCTCCAAGACAAATTTCCCCTCCACGTCTAAGTGTGGAGAGGCAGCTAGTGCGCATGCGTGTGCCGATGTACCCCAGCTGCAGCATAATTACAGTGTTTCGCCTAGTGAGTATGCTCAGCCTGACTGTGCCATTCCTGACGCTAAGTCTTCATTTCGGGATACAGCGCATGCTCCCACACTAAGTGTGAAAAGCCTCTTTGCACAGGTGCTTGCATTCTGTGCCGGGTCTAAGTCCTGTTTTGTGCCTAGACACCATGCTAAAGCTGATAGTTTTTTTTCAGAGACTGTATTTCATGCTACTGAGCATGCTCAGGCACTTCCTGCATCAGAGACTAGGTCCGGTAATGAACTCTTTGGCCCTGGCCCTGATGTGGGGGTCCCATATAGACCACAGGGCATCAGGTGTCCTCCCAAATGGCTTGCAGAGGCCCACACCTATGACTTGTCACCGCATTATTGATGGTCAGACGATGACTGGTGAGGTGTTTGGGTCATGGCAGCCATGAGGTCATCATTGAAGTTGCGTTTCCAAATAGGACGCTAGTTATGCCACTCATGACGTGTCACTCTGCTTTTGTCTCCAGGAGGTGCATTGTGGTTCACCCTGGTTTGGGGCGGACCCAGGTTATAAAAGGGGCTGGAGCCAACAAGGAGGTGCGCAGTCTTCTATTATGCTCCGAAAGAGCACACCTCCATGTGTTGAACCCATTGCGGCTTTAGGCCAGAGGTAGGCAGGGATAGGGTGGTGGATGCAGGCCACCACCACAGTTGGTAACGCAGAACGGTTAAGACCAGCTCCTGTCCTAACAGTCCTGCTTGTGCAGCCCAGTGGCATTAACAGGCCTGCTGCTGCTGATGCGCCTGCTGTCCACAGGTGTGGCCCCTACGCACACGGTCAGCGTACTCAATGGCCCCTGTGTTGTTAACAGGGAGTTCCTGGGCTGGGTGGGCATGTGGACCCTGTGACGCTAACAGGGCTCACAGTCTCCAGATCCGAATGGCGTCTAACTCGGTTCAGGCTACTATTAGTTTCATAGCCACACAGCTCTGTATCCTCCACCAAACCTTCAAGTTGCCAACCTCTCCTTTTCCAACTGGGAGCACGGTGGACACTGACTGCTGAAGGTGATATATACCTTTCTCTTTCTTTTCTTATTAATTTTTGTTATATAGCGGTCACAGATTATATACCACTTTATCCAAATCTGCCAGTCCCACTGTAACAGATGTTGTTTCTTCAGCAAATGTTACAGTTGTTTAACCACCAAATCCACGGACCAAAATTTTTTTCCCCTTTCCAACACACCTGTTCCCCTTTCCAACAGCATCTGTCCTTTTTCAACTCATTTTGGGATATGACCAAAAGTGCAACTGTGCAGGGACACCGTACTCAACGCCATCTCAGCACAGCAGCCATCCCTCGGTCCCTCCGATGTGGACAAGTAAAAGACCATTTCCTCCTATCCATGACAAAGTGTTGAGATTCACTCTGTGCAGCACTGGTGTTTAGTGGAAAAGTAGATCTAAGATTGCGTACCACATTCTGCAGATACTCCTGTATACGTGCGTCTATTTCTATGGCAGGAATTAGTTCGCCAAATTTTGTCTTGTACCGGGGATCTAACAGTGTGGCAACCCAGTATTCAGGATTACTTCAAATTCATACAATCCGAGGGTCATGTAGGTAGTGCAGCAAGAAGGCGCTCATGTGTCTTGTGCATCCAGGAGGACCAAGTCCTTGGTGTGTTGGTGGCAGAGAGGTGAGAATCGTGCATCCTTCCTCTGCCCTCTACCCACAACCTCGCACAACCGAAATGTGAGCAAGCTCTCACTCATCTGCTGAGTCTTCCATGCCCATCGCCAGTTCGTCCTCCATTTCTTCATGGGCTCCTGCACTTTCATCAACACTTTTTGCTGATACTATGCGCCCTTGTTAATCCCTCTCCCTCACCATGACTGCCGCATAGGTGCCGCTGACCATCTGGACCTCGTAGATCTTGTTATCCCTTCCGCATATGACTCCTCCTGTACTTCCTCCCCTTCCTCTTGTCCCAACACCTGACTCCGAATAATAATTACAGTGTGCTCCATCATGTAGATGACCAGAATTGTCACGCTGAGAATGACATTGCCAGTGCTAAACATCTTCGTCGACATTTCAAAACTGTGTAGCAGGGTGCATAGGTCCTTGATCTGACACCACTCCAGCAGCGTGATCTGCACCACCTCTGGATCAACTTATCCCAGGCTATATGTCTTACCGTATTTCAGCAGGGCTCTGCGGTGCTGCCACACACGCTGCAACATGTGCAGATTCCAATTCCTGCGTGTCGGAACATCGCATTTCCGGCGTTTAACTGCCAGACCCTAAGACTTCCGGAGTGATGAAAGTTGTTGAGCTGCTGTGTGCGCACGATGGAAGTGAGCACATAGCGAGCGTGCCCGCTGCACAAGGCCATGTAGGCCGTGATGGTGTTTTAAAAATTGCTGGAGAATTCGGATCAACACGTGAGCCATAAAAGGCACGTGTGTCACATTGCCCTGAGGATGGCCCGCAGCCAGGTTTGCATCATTGCCGCACACGGCTGTTAAGTCACCAACGTAGTCCGCTCCGTCAATTTGTACTCCGGTCGCCAGGTGACAACGTGTTCCTTTCATGAATAGTGCTGATGATGGGAGAGTAGTCGATGCCAGCGGCGCAGGTGGACGCAGGTTATGCTCACCCACTGGGCTGCATTACCTTGACAGATGCAGAATCTCTGGCTGAATGTAGCTGGTGGGTATCTCACAGATGAAATACCATCATTCAGCTACAACCAATGGGAAGACACCACACCCTTTTTTATGCCCATCCTGTCTGCAGACCACTGCCAGACATAGCTATGAACCTCTGGTTAATTTTACCCCCAGTTCAGTTTTATGATTTTGTGTGCTTGTTACCTGACTACTTTTCCTGCTTGCTGTTTATGTACCTTGTTGGCCGATACGCATTTCACCTCTGCTTGTTTTCTGATTAAGTCCTGGCCGTCCCATTCTGTTCCTGTTCCTCAATTAATGTTTTGACCCTGCCTGACTACTATTCTCTGTAATAGCGTTGTGACTCACATTTCCCATACATTTCAAAGTAAAACTTTGACCGCCTGATGGCATTGAGCTCTGCTGCCAGCATAGTAAGGAGGTGTGTGGTAGTCCTTGTGCGCAGTTGCAAGGAAGGGTGGCCTGACCACACAGGGTTTGCGCAAAGGTAGAGGACCCACACGAGGTTGAAGAGGCAGAAGCAGTGTATTAACTTCTACATACAGAACAAGGATTGAAACAACTCGTGGGGACGGCAAGACTTGTACAGCAGACCCTTCTCCATCTCTCACCATAGTTTGCCAGTGCCCAGTCAGTGACATGTAATGACCCTGTCTATGCTTACTGGTCCAAGTATCTGTGTTGAAATGCACCCTGTCGCACACAGATTTTCTCAAGGAAGTGGTGATGTTGTGTGCGACATGCCGGTGTAGCGCGGGCATGCTTTTCTTGGAGAAGCAGTGGTGATTGGGCATCTGGTACTGGGGCACAGCGACAGACATAAGGTCTGTAAAATCCTGTGTGTCCACTACGCGTAAAGGCAGCATTTCGGTAGCCAACAGCTTACAGAGGGATAGAGTCAACCACTTAGCTTTGTCATGGGTCGCAGGAAGTGGCCTTTTATTTGACCACATCTGAGGGACAGAGATCTGGCTGCTGTGTGTAGACGGTGTTGAGTCGGGTGTCCCTGGAAAAATGCAGCTTTGTGAGGAAAGTGCAGGCGGAGACATGATGTTGCCTTCATCCAAAGTTGGTGCTATCGATGTCTGAGAGAGCTGTACACACTCACTTGTTTCCCCTTCCAAACCAACTGACGACCTACCAAGCAAACTGCCTGTTGCGGTTACAGTGGTGGAAGTTGTGGGTGGAAAAACAGGTGTGACAGCTGTCCCCACAGTCCTAGAAGATGACGAGCGCGCGGATGCACTGGAAGGGGCAGGCGGTGGATGGTTCGCTCCGCTAGGCCGCATTGCAGCACGGTGAGCTTCCCATCGGGCCATATGATATTTATTCATGTGACGATTCATGGAAGAAGTTGTCAAACTGCTGAGGTTTTGACCTCTACTAAGAGAACCATGACAAATTTTACAGATCACATAATTTGGGCGATCTTTTTCTATGTCAAAAAAGGACCTGGCTAGGCAAGGCTTAGAGGCCATGCGACCTGTTGATCCACCCCGAATAATGCTCAGAGGCAGAGTGGTGGCTGAGGATGCAGTTGTAGACGTGCTACCAGTGCTCCGACTGTGTCCAGGAAGGCGCCAGGTTACTTCGACGTCGGTTGCATCCTCCTCCACCGCCTCTGTTGACCTCCTCGAGTGTCTGACTGTGGGTTGACAGTAGGTGTGATCTAGAACTTAATCATCAATTGTTGTGTTTGCACTCCCCTACCCCTCAGACCGAGTTTCTTCTTGCCCTGACCGAATATTTAAGTTGTCATCCCAATCGGGTATCTGCGTCTCATCTTCATCAGTATGTTCCTCATTGCCTATAACCACAGTTGTTGGAAAGGCAGCATTTTGGTAGCCAACAGTTTGCATATGATGAAAGTCAACCTCCAAGCCATTTCATGCCCTTCTAAAAGCATGTAAAACACAGCGAGGGGACTCCAACCACAGTCTCCCTCGTTGCCACTAACTGGGCCACACACACCCCACTTGACTGGCATCGGTTGAGCCCCCTTTTGAAAAAGAAAAAGATGCTTTGCATGAAGCACTCTCAAAAATACGCGTGCCTTTCCCGTCCCCTGGCTGACCCAGGGGAAGAAAAGTCCTCTGAGAGCCATGACTTGTTCATCTTGGTTCTTTTAGAGACACAGCGAGGGGACTCCAACCACAGTCTCCCTCGTTGCCACTAACTGGGCCACACACACCCCACTTGACTGGCATCGGTTGAGCCCCCTTTTGAAAAAGAAAAAGATGCTTTGCATGAAGCACTCTCAAAAATACGCGTGCCTTTCCCGTCCCCTGGCTGACCCAGGGGAAGAAAAGTCCTCTGAGAGCCATGACTTGTTCATCTTGGTTCTTTTAGAGACACAGCGAGGGGACTCCAACCACAGTCTCCCTCGTTGCCACTAACTGGGCCACACACACCCCACTTGACTGGCATCGGTTGAGCCCCCTTTTGAAAAAGAAAAAGATGCTTTGCATGAAGCACTCTCAAAAATACGCGTGCCTTTCCCGTCCCCTGGCTGACCCAGGGGAAGAAAAGTCCTCTGAGAGCCATGACTTGTTCATCTTGGTTCTTTTAGAGACACAGCGAGGGGACTCCAACCACAGTCTCCCTCGTTGCCACTAACTGGGCCACACACACCCCACTTGACTGGCATCGGTTGAGCCCCCTTTTGAAAAAGAAAAAGATGCTTTGCATGAAGCACTCTCAAAAATACGCGTGCCTTTCCCGTCCCCTGGCTGACCCAGGGGAAGAAAAGTCCTCTGAGAGCCATGACTTGTTCATCTTGGTTCTTTTAGAGACACAGCGAGGGGACTCCAACCACAGTCTCCCTCGTTGACACTAACTGGGCCACACACACCCCACTTGACTGGCATCGGTTGACCCCCCCTTTTGACAAAGAAAAAGATGCTTTGCATGAAGCACTCTCAAAAATACGCGTGCCTTTCCCGTCCCCTGGCTGACCCAGGGGAAGAAAAGTCCTCTGAGAGCCATGACTTGTTCATCTTGGTTCTTTTAGAGACACAGCGAGGGGACTCCAACCACAGTCTCCCTCGTTGACACTAACTGGGCCACACACACCCCACTTGACTGGCATCGGTTGACCCCCCCTTTTGACAAAGAAAAAGATGCTTTGCATGAAGCACTCTCAAAAATACGCGTGCCTTTCCCGTCCCCTGGCTGACCCAGGGGAAGAAAAGTCCTCTGAGAGCCATGACTTGTTCATCTTGGTTCTTTTAGAGACACAGCGAGGGGACTCCAACCACAGTCTCCCTCGTTGCCACTAACTGGGCCACACACACCCCACTTGACTGGCATCGGTTGACCCCCCCTTTTGACAAAGAAAAAGATGCTTTGCATGAAGCACTCTCAAAAATACGCGTGCCTTTCCCGTCCCCTGGCTGACCCAGGGGAAGAAAA
This sequence comes from Anomaloglossus baeobatrachus, assembly GCF_048569485.1. NCBI lineage: Eukaryota > Metazoa > Chordata > Amphibia > Anura > Aromobatidae > Anomaloglossus > Anomaloglossus baeobatrachus. The sequence goes on from NC_134357.1 coordinate 228,865,821, forward strand.
GTCCTCTGAGAGCCATGACTTGTTCATCTTGGTTCTTTTAGAGACACAGCGAGGGGACTCCAACCACAGTCTCCCTCGTTGCCACTAACTGGGCCACACACACCCCACTTGACTGGCATCGGTTGACCCCCCCTTTTGACAAAGAAAAAGATGCTTTGCATGAAGCACTCTCAAAAATACGCGTGCCTTTCCCGTCCCCTGGCTGACCCAGGGGAAGAAAAGTCCTCTGAGAGCCATGACTTGTTCATCTTGGTTCTTTTAGAGACACAGCGAGGGGACTCCAACCACAGTCTCCCTCGTTGCCACTAACTGGGCCACACACACCCCACTTGACTGGCATCGGTTGACCCCCCCCTTTTGACAAAGAAAAAGATGCTTTGCATGAAGCACTCTCAAAAATACGCGTGCCTTTCCCGTCCCCTGGCTGACCCAGGGGAAGAAAAGTCCTCTGAGAGCCATGACTTGTTCATCTTGGTTCTTTTAGAGACACAGCGAGGGGACTCCAACCACAGTCTCCCTCGTTGCCACTAACTGGGCCACACACACCCCACTTGACTGGCATCGGTTGAGCCCCCTTTTGAAAAAGAAAAAGATGCTTTGCATGAAGCACTCTCAAAAATACGCGTGCCTTTCCCGTCCCCTGGCTGACCCAGGGGAAGAAAAGTCCTCTGAGAGCCATGACTTGTTCATCTTGGTTCTTTTAGAGACACAGCGAGGGGACTCCAACCACAGTCTCCCTCGTTGCCACTAACTGGGCCACACACACCCCACTTGACTGGCATCGGTTGACCCCCCCTTTTGACAAAGAAAAAGATGCTTTGCATGAAGCACTCTCAAAAATACGCGTGCCTTTCCCGTCCCCTGGCTGACCCAGGGGAAGAAAAGTCCTCTGAGAGCCATGACTTGTTCATCTTGGTTCTTTTAGAGACACAGCGAGGGGACTCCAACCACAGTCTCCCTCGTTGCCACTAACTGGGCCACACACACCCCACTTGACTGGCATCGGTTGACCCCCCCTTTTGACAAAGAAAAAGATGCTTTGCATGAAGCACTCTCAAAAATACGCGTGCCTTTCCCGTCCCCTGGCTGACCCAGGGGAAGAAAAGTCCTCTGAGAGCCATGACTTGTTCATCTTGGTTCTTTTAGAGACACAGCGAGGGGACTCCAACCACAGTCTCCCTCGTTGCCACTAACTGGGCCACACACACCCCACTTGACTGGCATCGGTTGAGCCCCCTTTTGAAAAAGAAAAAGATGCTTTGCATGAAGCACTCTCAAAAATACGCGTGCCTTTCGCCTCCCCTGGCTGACCCAGGGGAAGAAAAGTCCTCTGAGAGCCAGGTCCACATTGTCAGTGGACAGACACGTGTGCTTATCTGCCAGCAGACCCCCAGCAGCACTGAAGACAGGTTCCGAGAGAACGCTGGCTGCAGGACACGACAAGATCCTCAAGGCGTACGTGGCGAGCTCAGGCAATTTATCCAGATTGGAAGCCTAAAATGAGCAGGGCTCAAGTTGCACAATAATGGAATCGATGTTTCTTTGCATATACTCATATATCTGTGTGTCTCCCTCTTTTTCCTTGTCCAGCTGTTTTGTTTTCACATGAGTATATGTCCTTGTCACTTTCCCATGTGTTTGTGTTATGTTGTGAGTTGTTTGTCACCTTTTGGACACCTTTCAGGGTGTTTTCTAGGTGTTTTACTGTGTTTGTGATTGCCTGCCATTGTTTCCTATGGGCTCGAGTTCGGTTCGTCGAACGTTCGACGAGCCGAACTCGAGCCAGACCCCCCGTTCGGCGAACCGCCTCGAGCCGAACCGGGACCGGTTCGCTCATCTCTAGTCTTGAGGACTGGAGTTGAGAAACACTGATCTAGATGATCCAGAGGATGCATAAAAGGTCGTTGTCAGATGAGACCAAAATAGAACTTTTTGGTATCAACTTCACTCGCTGTGTTTTAGAGGAGGAAGGTGGATGAGTACAACCCCAGGAACACCGTTTCAACCGTGAATCATGAGAATGGAAATCTCATATTTTAGAAGTACTTTTCTGCAAAGGGGGCAGGACGACTGCACCATATTGAAGGGAGGATGGTCATGCATCGTAAGATTTTGGCCATCAGCCTCCTTCTCGCAGTAAGCGAATTGAAGATGGGTTGTGGCTGGGTATTACAGCATGACAATAACCTGAAACACACCATCGGGGCCACTAAGGAGTGGCTCCTTCAGAAGCATTTCAAGTTTCTGGAGTGGCCTACCCAGTCTGCAGACCTGAACCTAATAAAAAATATGTAGAGGGAGCTGAAACAAAATGTTGCACAGTGACAGCCCCGAAACCTGAAAGATCTGGAGAAGATCTGTATGAATGAGTGCGCCAAAATCCCTGCTGCAGTGTGTGCCAACTTGATCAAGAACTAAAGGAAATGTCTGACCTCTGTAATTACTAACAAAGGTTTCTGTACCAAATATTAAGTTTGTTTTTCTACTCTATCAAATACTTATTTCTTCAAAAGTAATACAGTGTGATTTTCTGGATTTTTTTTTTTATTATTATTATTATTATTATTATTCTGTCTCTCATAGGTGAAAATTACAGACCTCTCCATTCTTCATCCAGCAGTGTATCAAACATTTATTTTCCCCACTCTACATCTGTATTGTTGCCTCTGTGTCTTTACATTTTTAGCTGTTTTCTACTGTAATCCTTGACACCGGCGTTTACAATATCTAGGCAATGGAGATCTGGACTTTTTGTTGCCTTCTGGCGACAGATTAGTAATGTGAAACTGTAAATACTGCTGTGTTGATGCACATGGTAGAGCGTTATCTTCTGCCATATGCATTAAAGGGAACCTGTCAGGTGCAATATGCACCCAGAACCACGAGCAGTTCTGGGCGTATATCACTAATCCCTGCTTAACCGTCACTGTATACACTAGCATATATAAAGGGATCTATAGAAAAAGTATTTTTTAAGATTGTTTATCTTTTGCTAATGAGTGCAGGGACTAGTCTTAAGTGCGTTATATCTCCCAACTAGTCCGCCCTCTTAGCATGGCAGCACACTATTCAATTCAGCATCACCAGCGGTGACGCGTGTACCTGTGTTCGCTGTGACCGACATTTCCGGTCATGCTCAGTATGAACCCAGATTTACGCATCCCGGCTTCAGATAGGTCTACTGCGCATGACTGGAAGTGGCGGGCATTCAGAAGAGCGGTCACAGTCAACACAGGTTTGTGTGGCATTACTAGTGACGCTGCATTGAACAGCATGTTAGTACACTCCTGTGGGCGTGCTAACATGCTAAGAGGGCGGATTAGTCAGGGGAAAGAACACCCTTGTGACTAGTCCTCGCGGTCATTAGCATAAGATAAAGATACTTCTCTAAAGATCTCTTTATATCTATTCTGGTGTATACAGTGACGGTTAAGCAGGGATTAGCAATATGCACCCAGAACTGCTTGTGGATCTGGGTGCATATTACACCTGACAGGTTCCCTTTAACAGAGAAGCATTTGTAGTTTCATATCACTAATCCCTCAGCAGCAGGCAGCAAACACAACAGAATCTTTCTGCCCCTCTATATACAGCCCCATCGTGCAGTACATTGTGCCACTTAGTTATCAATACACATGCACATCGATGTTTCCTGATTATAAACTTTGCACTGTAATGAAGAAGGCTTCAGCCGCCTCCATGACCTCATTACTTACAGAAGCCGCTCCATTGTAGACGCCACCCAGAGCAGAGTAATGCTGGCAGGCAGCATGTGATTGACCAGCACAGGTGGAATGACAGCAGGACAGTTCCAATTGTAACTGGAGGGGCACCCTTTGGTGGGGGATTTGTGCAAACCAGGGAAAATGAAAAACTAAATTGCCACAAATGAATAGATGTTAACATTATTATAAGACCACCCTTTTTTTATCTTGCCACTGGACAAGACCCCTGCTGACCTCCTGTTACCTGCCGGTTTCCCTGGCACTCTTCTGATTAGTAGGTCAGACATGATGTACGCATGACATTGCTCCACGTCTGCCCGTCAAGAGGTGTGGGGGATGCCAAAGTCAATCTAGTTGAGCAAAATGATTTGAAGGACCATGTTGGTAGACCTTTTTATTTTTTTTATTTTATTTATTTTTTTATAGGGGGAGGGGGGTCCATTGCATTCAAGTTAATGAGAAACATTACTGCTCAGGAAGGAGTGAATACAGTGCAGTCTCGACCAGGAGGAACAACATTTTGGGAGTTAAATGTTCTCTATCTGGAAAATGGTGCAGTATTTGCAATTACAATGCATAATAGTTTTAAGAACCCATTAAACCATCTGCTCCATGTTCTAGTCATTATTCTGACTGAAAGACAACAAACTGTAGCAGCATCCTCTTCCCAATGACCTCTACAATGGAATAGAAATATTTAAGCCTCAGCCATAAATACTACAGATTATTCTCTAGATTTACAGAGGGAAATAATGGAAAAGATTGTTTCCAAAGAATCAGTAACTGGAATATTGTCTACAGCTGCTTCATTAAAGCGCACCAATCACCAGGATTTCCGTATATAACCTAAAGCCAGTGCTATGCTGGCACTATCAGGCTGATTCTCCACATATCTTTTGTTGTCAGCTAGGATATATAGGATTTGAAACCAAGAAAGTAAAGTTTATAAAATAAACAGCTTCTTGAGTGACAGCAGCTGAGGATCAGATAATATCTGGGGGGTGTATTGAGAGTTATTTTCTTGGATTTCAAAACCTATACATCCAAGCTGACCATTACAGGACAAAACTGCAACATGTGCACAGACCCTAATGGGTACCCACAAACTCTATTATGTTGAGTTTTTCTAAACTTACACTCTGCTCTGTTTTTGTGCCACCTACAGATCGAAGGCAGAGATGCGGCATACCTGTCGTGGCACGATCAATCTGGCCACTGCCAATATTTCTGTGGAGGATTCCTGCAATTTTGTGATTTCCAATGGGGGAGCACAGACATATCATCTGAAGGCAAGTTCCGAAGTGGAGCGTCAACGCTGGATTACAGCACTAGAGCTTGCCAAGGCACGGGCTGTCAAGATGCAGGCAGAATCGGGTAAGTCAGGCTTTCAGCAGTTGAACTGCACATACACCTTGTTAGCTTATTGCTTCCGAATTCTAAATCTATTGGTTGTTTCTTGCAGATGACTCTGGAGATGATGATGCCACCTCTCAGACAGATAAAGCAGAAGTTCACAACACACTTCGTGCACTCTCAGGAAAGGTTGAAGATTTGGGTACGTGCAATGACCTTATTGCAAAACATGGAACCGCTCTGCAACGATCTCTGAGTGAGTTAGAGAGTCTGCGCCTCCCTCAAGACAGCTCCGAAAAGATCAAGCAGGTCAACGAGAGAGCAACACTCTTCAGGATCACCTCTAATGCAATGATAAATGTGAGTGTAAAGAAGCTCTATATCATTCGTGATAGTAAGAAAATAAAAAACCGCAATCCACTTAATTGTGTTAGCCTATGTTTTTGTTAAAAATAGCTCAGCTGTTCATGATTGGATAAAAAATACCTTAATACCGCTGTAATTGGCGCTCCTCTGATGTCTGCAGTGGGTTTTCTGTCGGCTGCGTGACCATCAAGAAGAGTCTGCGCTGTCAGCATAGGCGCTTCACCAATCTTGGCGCTAACTATGAAGCTTTATGACTCCGTCCAGCTGTTAAGTAATGAATTCTTAACCCTGATTTAGAGCTGGATTGTTTCTAAAAAAAAGAAAAATCATACTTGCCTCCAGGAATTGGCTCAGCTCCTCCGCTAACAGCGTTGAGTTTTCTTTGTCGGTCATGTGATCAGAGCATCAGTATCACTCACAAGTGGGGTTTTTGTTTTTTTTTATAATCAGCTGAGCTGTTAAGAATACAATACCTATCTTCTTATGTAATTTAGATTAAAATGTGTAAGGGAATGAATGAAAAAGAATACAATACTATTTTTGTGTTGCAATATCATTTTATTAGTGAGTGTAAATATTTTTAAGTGTGGCAACCTGAGCCTTGTGCTGTACACCCTCTCTCTATGGCTATGACAAGGCCATCTTCTGCAGAGAGTGCAAAAACAAGAAGGTAAGAAGGTAGACATTTCGGTTTCTTTGCTCCTTTTCTTGTGTTTTTGTGTATGCAGGAAGAATGAACTGATTCCTTCTTATCTGCCATTCGTTTTCCCTTTCAGGCATGTCGAGATTTCATGTCTCTTGCAGAGAGTCACAGTAAGCGCTGGCAGAGAGCTTTGCAATATGAACGAGATCAGAGGTTACGCTTGGAAGAGACATTGGAGCAGTTGGCAAAGCAGCACAATCACTTGGAGCGGGCTTTCCGTGGAGCCACTGTGCTGCCTGCAGAGTCTCGTTCTGGGGTCTCTAAAGGTGAGATGCTGCAAAGCTTCTGTGTACCTGAAAACTACAGAAATCATAAATGTAGCACAATGGTTCAGTGCTTTAGTATTGCTATTCGAGATGAGCGGACTCGCAGATATCCATGACTGGCGGGTCCCTGCTAAATGTTTTAAAAAAAAATCCAAAGCTCTGTGTCTTGGCGGCAAGCTACTTCCAGGTCGCACATTCATTTCCAGTGCTGCGTGTGTCTAGATCGTGCACTAAAAATAAAGGTAGATGCTAGAATGTACGGGCTCCTTCCAGGTATGATGTAATTTGTCATGTGATTGGGGGGGCATGTTCAAAATGCAGCCCGATGTTTGCCAGACTGAATGAACATTCTTTTTCTAAGTCCAAGTGGGTGTGGAGTTGTTTATACTAGAAGTGGAGGTCTGGGGGTAAGACCTCCTAGATGGGGTGGGGGGATGAGCCAATCTCTGCACCTGCAATGTTTCCTCCTCTGCTCATCATGTGCCTCCTGGTTTATGATTCTAAGGATGAGAATATCTCTGTGCCTGCGATGTTTCCTTCTGTCCACTATAATCATGCAGGGGGAGGTTGGTGTGGGAGGGGGCAAAGCCCCCTTTTTCATGATTATAGTGGACAGGAAGAAAAATCGTGGGGGGCAGAGATCTACTCATTCTGAGCCTCCTGGTTCATGATTAGATCTACTCATCCTGAGCCATGGTTCATGATTCATGAACCAGGAAGCTCAGGAGGAGCAGATCTCTGTTTCCTATATGATTATATTGGACAGGGGGACACATCGTGGGCGCAGAGGAGCGCTGCACATCTAGGCATGAACCAGGAGGTTTAGGGTGAACAGATCTCTGCGCCCGCTCACATAGAGGAATGCTACACATCTATTCATGAACAGGGAGGCTCAGGATGAGTAGATCTGTTCATCCTTAGCCTCCTGGTTCATGAGATGTACAGCACTTCTCTATGTGAACGGGCACAGAGATCTGTTCACCCTAAACCTCCTGGTGCATGAGACGTACAGCACTCCTCTGTGTGAGCCGGCGCAGATATCTGTTCATCCTGAGCCTCATCCTGTGTTGTAGTTTTCTCATCCTAGCAGGTGTTTAAGATGGATCATCCAGTCAATCTGTTCTTGGGTTTGAAACGTAGCACATCCAATTTCTGGCACACTATTATCACAAATTGCCCAGGTGGGTGAAAGGTATATGTGTGATGTCACATGTCTTTTTGTGTCTTTAGACCCATGCGGGACTGGGAAAGGAGACCTAAGTGATGAAGATGATGAGAATGAATTCTTTGATGCTCCTGAAATCATTAGCAGTCCTTCCCAAGATGGCTTGGGGCACAAGTAAGTATGGAGGAAGGTTTTAAAAAGGTTTTTTAAATCTCTCTATATATTTTTATATCACTGGCAGTACCTGACCTGGGCACCATCAATCAACTTGGAAGTTGCCCTTGCCCTCTGTTGAAGAGCTCTCTAAAGCCTCTAGTTGGCCTTAAGTACACACTTCATAGGGATATTTCACAACGGTGCACCGTATTTTTCGGACTATAAGATGCACGGGACCATAAGTCTCACCCTGCTTTTAGAGAAGGAAAATAGGAAAATAAAATTTTAGGCTAAAAATGTGGTCATGACACACTGTTATGGGGCGAGGATCTGCTGCTGACACTGTTATGGAGGTAATGTCCCTAAATTCTCTAAGGTACCCCATCCTGGTAATGATTCGCCTGCCTTGTATATGATCCCCATCCTTGTATATATATGTCCCTCATCCTGAAAATACCCCCATCCTGCTATATACTGTCATCCTGGTATGTGCTCCCATCCTGCTATATACCCCTTCCTGGCGTATGGCCACATCCTGCTATATACCCCCATCCTGGTATATGGCTGCATCCTGCTCATAATATACTCCATCCTGGTGTATACCCCCATCCTGGTGTATACCCCCATCCTGGTGTATACCCCCATCCTGCTGTATACCCCCATCCTGCTATATACCCCCATGCTGCTATATGGCCTGCATCCTGTGGCACACCAAAAAATAAAAGTTTATACTCGCCTTTCCCCACTCCCTGCAGCATCGCTTCTCCTCCCGTCTGTGCCAGTAGCAGCGCCGCAGAGTGCAGCCGGCCACGATCCCTGCAGCATCGTGATGTCCTCCTGTCTGTGCCGGCTGCGTGTGGACACGTGCGCACAGCAATCACGTCATCGCTGTGCACACCACTAGTCTCCACACACAGTCGCAGCCAGCACAGACAGGAGGACGAGCGAGGCTGCAGGGATCGTGGCCGGTGAGTATACTGATTCACTGCACCCCGCGCTGATGATGATGAGCGGGGGGCAGTGAATATAGCCGCACATGATCACTCCAGGCTGTAGTTGCCTGGGGTGATCATGCCGGACGGCTGTTTACTATGCGCGCACCCCCACCCATCATCCCGCCCACCTGTCAGCGCCGGCTTCAGCGCTGAGATGATGGGCTGGAGGATGCATACATATGAAATGAGCGGGCCCACGTGGTCACGGGAGGCTGCTACAGCCTGCTCGTGCCCCCATGACCCACAGCCACATTCAGACTGTAAGACGCACCCCCCCACTTTCCCCCAACATTTGCGGGGAAAAAAAGTGCGTCTTATAGTCCGAAAAATACGGTACTTGTTTTTCTTCATTGTTGAATCTCATTGTAGACATGTTAGATCTGGAAATTGGGACATGATTATTAAGGTCAAAATTGGTTTCTATGAGCCTAATGAGCCACTGTACCCTGCAGCCATGGCAACTTTTGGAGTCTGCGATTGTGAAGTGCCAATAGGCTAAAGAGGGAGCCTATTCTCTGTTAGCTATCGAAATGTTGCTGTTTGCTAGTGGTATTTAGTGGGTTAAACATTGATGATTGGAGCTCATATCAATGGCAGCTGATGCGGCATGGTGTCAGCTATGACATACAGCTGACACACACTGCATTCTTGCCCTTCCGAGAGCTTTTACTTAATCCTCAGTGCTGCTTTTTTATGGTGCTGAGATCTAAGTTAGCTTAATGACTGCAGTAAAAAGATTCATCAGCAGTTGCTAATTAGTTGACTAGGTGAGAAGCCACTGACAGGGGGTCTCAGAGGTAATGTCTCTCCATATGTAGAGGGACATGTCTGACATGCCAGTGTAAGGAGATTTATTCTCCTCTGGGGAATTAAATACACAGACATACCCCTTAGATCCCAATGTGAGGCCTCTTGTCTAACCAAAACTCCTGCGTTGCATTGAAGAGGGGCAACACCCCTCACGTGTCTACAAACAAAGTTTCTGCTTTGGCTTCTTATCCTAAGTTGTGTGGCAAGGCTTGATTAAAGGGTCAATATTGAATATCGATTGTTATATCCAGTAGCTGACATCGGAGATGAAATCCTGTATTGTTCAATCATCATCTACCTCTAATAGCCGCTGCTACCCGTCTGTGACATTGGAATTCACAGCTCTCGTCCCGGTGGGGCATGCTGTTCTTATCGCCCATCGGTACGGTCACCAGGTGTTGTTGGGTTGCCCTGAAAGCTGGGGGTCTGCTGAAGATCTCCATGCATGTCATGGCGGCTTGTGGCTGGCATTTATGGGAGACCATGATTTCTGCAGGTTCAAGTCACCTAAAAAGACAATACAATAAAAAGTAAAAAGCAAGAAAAAAAGTGTTGCTTTGACCCCCCTTTTTTTCCCCTATTTATAAATAAAAAATACACGTGATATCTCCACATTTTAAAAGTCCGATCTATCAAAATGTAAAATTACTTAACTCAGTCGGTCAATGACATTACCAGAATCGCGTTTTTCAGTCTCTGCAACAATGCAAAGTAACGCAATAAGACGATCAAAGCATTGTATCTACCGAAAAATGCTATCAATAAATACATCGGCTCAAAGTGCAAAATAAGCCCTCACACAGCGCTGTTGACCCAAAATTAAGAACTTTACGCTTCTTGGAAATCAGCAACACATGCAATTTTTTTTCATTTGTAAACTTTTATTTTTGTATATTTTTTTTTCTTTACCACTATTGAAAAATGCATATTTTTTTTTTTTTTTTTTATCACCATAATCGTACTGACTTGGAGAATGATGGTGCCAGGTTATTTTTACTGTATTAAGAACACTGTAAACAAAAAAATAATTTCCCGCTATACAGTAAATCACAGGATAAAATAGATGGTGCCATTCAAAAGTACAAGTCGTCCCGCAAAAAACAAGACCTTGCACAAATAGATTGAGAACATTTTTATTTTTTTCTTTAGGATATAGCAATAACGCCAGACAAAAAAAAAAAAGAGAAAATAGGGAAGGAGTTTAGGGTTAAAAGGGAAAGGCTGCATTACTTTACACCTGTAAAAGTTAGTTTGGAAAGGCCATGAACATACAGTGCCTACAAGTAGTCTTCAACCCCCTGCAGATTTAGAAGGTTTACAAATTCGGAATTAGCTTGGCATTGTGACATTTGGACTGTAGATCAGCCTGGAAGTGTGAAATGCGCTGCAGCAAAAAAGAATGTTATTTCTTTATTTTTTTTTTTAAATTGAGAAAAGTTTATTCAGAGGGTCATTTATTATTCAACCCCTCAAACCACCAGAATTCTGTTTGGTTCCCCTAAAGCAGGGGTCGGGAACCTATGGCTCGCGAGCCAGATATGGCTCTTTTGATGGCCGTATCTGGCTCGCAGACAGGGCTCCTACCTGTCTATGGGAAGGATCAGGGCCGGCGCCAGCACAATTGAGAGCAATGATGAGAGAGTGAGCGGCGCGCTCTCTCTCTTATCATTCTCCCCGCTGTAACTGTCGGCGTTCTTCTGACAGCTCTGCAGCGAGCGCGGTGACGTCATCACTGCGCGCCTGCTGAGAGGTCAGCGAGCGACAGCAATGGACGATGCGCCGAGGAGACCGGATCAGCGGGGGAACGAGTGAGCCGCCCCTCTACTGACACTGGGCTCCCCTGACTCACAGGCCGGCCACTACACAGCGGCACTAGTACACATAGGGGCCCGGCAGCCGCTCTGCGTCTATGTGTAGTGCTGCTGTGTAGTGGCCGAACTGTGAGTCAGGGGAGCCCAGTGTCAGAAGAGGGGCCCCTGACCTGGAGAGGCACCAGCCGTGTCTGAGCTGCAAGAGTGCTCCTGACCTGCACAGAAGACGGAATACTCCATCCTGCAGGACCTGCGATGACGTCACGCCCATGTGACTGTGTGGGAGGAGACACAGGAGGCCGGCAGAAAGCAAGATACTGAATCCTGAAGGAGATTTGGACACATGACTGGTAATAAGAAAAGAGGGGACATGAGGGTGAGGGGGGCTGCAGGGTGAGTGGCATATGAGGGCTGCAGACTGACAGAAGGATGTGAAGGGGTGCAGAGTGTTTGAGAGGGGTAAGTTGGGGTACAGGCAGGGTGAGATATGTGAGCAGGGTGTGTGAGATATGGGGGTGTATTGTGTGTGATATGGGGGGTGCAGGCTGTATGGGAAGCACGGTATGTGACATATGGGGGTGTAGTGTGTGAGATCTGGGGGGTGCAGGCTGTATGGGAAGCAGTGTGTGTGTGTGGGATATGGGGGGTGCAGGCTGTATGGGAAGCAGTGTGTGTGTGTGTGTGTGTGGGATATGGGGGGTGCAGGCTGTATGGGAAGCAGTGTGTGTGTGTGTGTGTGTGTGTGTGGGATATGGGGGGTGCAGGCTGTATGGGGAGCCGTGTGTGTGTGTGTGATATGGGGGGGTGCAGGCTGTATGGGAAGCAGTGTGTGTGTGTGTGTGGGATATGGGGGGTGCAGGCTGTATGGGAAGCAGGGTATGTGACATATGGGGGTGTAGTGTGTGAGATCTGGGGGGTGCAGGCTGTATGGGAAGCAGTGTGTGTGTGTGTGGGATATGGGGGGTGCAGGCTGTATGGGAAGCAGTGTGTGTGTGTGTGGGATATGGGGGGGTGCAGGCTGTATGGGAAGCAGTGTGTGTGTGTGTGTGGGATATGGGGGGTGCAGGCTGTATGGGGAGCAGTGTGTGTGTGTGTGTGATATGGGGGGGTGCAGGCTGTATGGGAAGCAGGGTATGTGACATATGGGGGTGTAGTGTGTGAGATCTGGGGGGTGCAGGCTGTATGGGAAGCAGTGTGTGTGTGTGTGTGTGTGGGATATGGGGGGTGCAGGCTGTATGGGGAGCAGTGTGTGTGTGTGGGATATGGGGGGTGCAGGCTGTATGGGAAGCAGTGTGTGTGTGGGATATGGGGGGTGCAGGCTGTATGGGGAGCAGTGTGTGTGTGTGTGATATGGGGGGGTGCAGGCTGTATGGGAAGCAGGGTATGTGACATATGGGGGTGTAGTGTGTGAGATCTGGGGGGTGCAGACTGTATGGGAAGCAGTGTGTGTGTGTGGGATATGGGGGGTGCAGGCTGTATGTGGAGCAGTGTGTGTGTGTGATATGGGGGGTGCAGGCTGTATGGGAAGCAGGGTGTCTGGGCCACTGACAGATACAATTGCTCCAGCGGTCACTTAGTACACAAAGGAGTGTTCCTCTCTGCTGCACTAAGCCACCGCTGGACCTAAACAATAATTCGCTGTAAAATAATAAAATAGATAATTGACATAACTGACAATGCGTTGTGTGACATGTCCAATATTCCAGCTTCTTTCTTCTGCGAATGCCTCAAAGCTGGCATTCTCTCAACATCAGGTGGGAAGAATGCCAGCTTCCAGTCATGCGCAGGAAAAAGAAGAAGCCAGACTGCTGGACTGATGTCATGCATCGCAAGTTCACAATGTAAGTTATTTATTTAATTTTTTTACTGCTAATTACCATTGTTTCAGTCCAGTTGTGGCTTTATACAGCAGGGAGGAGCATTCCTTGCTGTACTAAGTGAACATTGGAGCGATTGATCTGTCAATGGCCCTTTAAACATATTGTACGGCTCTCGCGGAATTATATTTCAAAATATGTGGCGTTTACGGCTCTCTTAGCCAAAAAGGTTCCTGACCCCTGCCCTAAAGTATTAAGAAGTATTTCAGGCACAAAGAACAATGAGCTTCACATGTTTGGATTAATTATCTCTTTTTCCAGCCTTTTCTGACTAATTAAGACCCTCCCCAAACTTGTGAACAGCACTCATACATGGTCAACATGGGAAAGACAAAGGAGCATTCCAAGGCCATCAGAGACAAGATCGTGGAGGGTCACAAGGCTGGCAAGGGGTACAAAACCCTTTCCAAGGAGTTGGGCCTACCTGTCTACACTGTTGGGAGCATCATCCGGAAGTGGAAGGCTTATGGAACTACTGTTAGCCTTCCACGGCCTGGACAGCCTTTGAAAGTGTCCTCCCGTGCCGAGGCCAGGCTTGTCCGAAGAGTCAAGGCTAACCCAAGGACAACAAGGAAGGAGCTCCGGGAAGATCTCATGGCAGTGGGGACATTGGTTTCAGTCAATACCATAAGTAACGTACTCCACCGCAATGGTCTCCGTTCCAGACGAGCCCGTAAGGTACCTTTTACTTTCAAAGCGTCATGTCAAGGCTCGTCTACAGTTTGCTCATGATCACTTGGAGGACTCTGAGACAGACTGGTTCAAGGTTCTCTTCTGGTCTGATGAGACCAAGATCGAGATCTTTGGTGCCAACCACACATGACGTTTGGAGACTGGATGGCACTGCATACGACCCCAAGAATACCATCCCTACAGTCAAGCATGGTGGTGGCAGCATCATGCTGTGGGGCTGTTTCTCAGCCAAGGGGCCTGGCCATCTGGTCCGCATGCATGGGAAGATGGATAGCACGGCCTACCTGGAGATTTTGGCCAAGAACCTCCGCTCCTCCATCAAGGATCTTAAGATGGGTCGTCATTTCATCTTCCAACAAGACAACGACCCAAAGCACAGAGCCAAGAAAACCAAGGCCTGGTCAAGAAGGAAAAAATCAAGGTGTTGCAGTGGCCTAGTCAGTCTCCTGACCTTAACCCAATTGAAAACTTGTGGAAGGAGCTCAAGATTAAAGTCCACATGAGACACCCAAAGAACCTAGATAACTTGGAGAAGATCTGCATGGAGGAGTGGGCCAAGATAACTCCAGAGACCTGTGCCGGCCTGATCAGGTCTTATAAAAGACGATTATTAGTTGTAATTGCAAACAAGGGTTATTCCACAAAATATTAAACCTAGGGGTTGAATAATAATTGACCCACACTTTTATGTTGAAAATTTATTAAAAATTAACTGAGCAACATAACTTGTTGGTTTGTAAGATTTATGCATCTGTTAATAAATCCTGCTCTTGTTTGAAGTTTGCAGGCTCTAACTTATTTGCATCTTATCAAACCTGCTAAATCTGCAGGGGGTTGAATGCTACTTGTAGGCCTTGGAAGTCAAACAATTCTGTAAAAACTAATTTAGTACCATAAATTCAAAGAAAGCTTTTTGCATATGCTTACCTTTATCCATACAGACGTGCTTTCATCTTTTCTTTACAGACGATCTGGTAGCAACATCAGTGCCGCAAGCTGTGATATTATGGAGGAGCAGGTGAGGTGCATAGCTTCATAAAAGAACATATACACATATTAAAAAGGAATATTTCTAAAGTTAAAACAAACATGACATTTAGCCTCTGACTGCTGGAATGGAAAATTGTGTTCCTGGATATATAGCTGCAAGTATCGGTCACGCCTTCCTCTCACAACACGGGGCAATCACCTCCACATAGCCGCAGATTGCTGCTTTGCTGAATTTTGAATGTCTACATTTTCAGACAAATAAGTGCCACATGACTCTAATGCGACTTTTTTTTTTTTTTTTCTGTGGTACACTATATAGGTTCGTCCACAATCGGAGGACACAAGGAAAGAGAGACGCACAAGAATTCCGTATAAACCAAACTACAGCCTCAACTTATGGAGTGTGATGAAGAATTGTATTGGGAAAGAGCTGAGCAAGATCCCAATGCCTGTAAGTATGCACTCAATAGTAATATTGGCCCTTCTCCCTCCCTGCTGAGCTTCGGCTGTGAGAATATTGTTCACCGTGTGAAAAACTTGACTGTTTTCCTTTTTAAATATGTTAGCCTATTCAGAAATCACATTTTAAAGTGGACTTGTTAAATCCTGGAAAACTTAATAAAGTAAAATAGAAATTCACATTTAAAACTTTTCTTAAAAAATTGCTGTCTAGTATAGTGATCATAGCTCTGTCTCTAGTAAGAAAGGAGATGGAAGCCTGCTTAAGTCTAAGGCTATGTGCGCACGTGTGCGCTCTGCACCGCACCTAAAAGGTGCGCTTCAGAGCGCAGCTGAAAAGCTCCGTTCTGAAGCGCATGGTGCCTGCAGAATTCGTGCGCTCTGCATGCTGCCTCTCCCTATAGACAGCATGCAAAGCGCACGGAAGTGGTGACATCTTCATAGATTGTGCAGGGGATGCAGGACGCAGCGTAACTGCATGTAATACGCACACGTGCGCACATACCCTAACTGTCTCACTATTTTACAGTTGTGTGAGACTTCTTGCTTTTTGAACTGGGAGAAATCACTGTGAGGGGTGTCTGGGAGTCTTCAGCAAGATAACGCAGGGGATTTGCCTGGATGTAATATTCAAAATAAAGTAAACCAGCAGAAATGCAAGACGAGGTCCTGTGCATTGTAGAGAAAAGGCTAGAAACTGCAACTAAAGTATATCTAGTCTGTGGAGACTCAGATTAACTGTTAACAGGCTGCATCCTTTATATCTGACCCCTTTACAAGAAACTGCTGTCCTCATGTGATTAACCCTTTTGAAGCAGTAGTATCAATGACCTCTATTACTTGAGCTCCATAATACTCAGAAGTCTTACATGGCAGATAAATAATAATACCCTGCTTGTAGTAAAGTTCAAGCTGCTTGCGGGAGATGAGCAAAATTCGATTTGCTGCCCATTGGGATGCACTGGTGAAATAATGCACCATGTCTATTTTTCTTTCTCACGAATTTATCACAAAATGGCATGTTGGAGCAAGGCCCTCGCATGTTCTCATTCTGACATGTTGGAGCAAGGCCCTCGCATGTTCTCATTCTGACATGTTGGAGCAAGGCCCTCCCATGTTCTCATTCTGACATGTTGGAGCAAGGCCCTCGCATGTTCTCATTCTGACATGTTGGAGCAAGGCCCTCGCATGTTCTCATTCTGACATGTTGGAGCAAGGCCCTCGCATGTTCTCATTCTGACATGTTGGAGCAAGGCCCTCGCATGTTCTCATTCTGACATGTTGGAGCAAGGCCCTCCCATGTTCTCATTCTGACATGTTGGAGCAAGGCCCTCGCATGTTCTCATTCTGACATGTTGGAGCAAGGCCCTCCCATGTTCTCATTCTGACATGTTGGAGCAAGGCCCTCGCATGTTCTCATTCTGACATGTTGGAGCAAGGCCCTCCCATGTTCTCATTCTGACATGTTGGAGCAAGGCCCTCGCATGTTCTCATTCTGACATGTTGGAGCAAGGCCCTCGCATGTTCTCATTCTGACATGTTGGAGCAAGGCCCTCCCATGTTCTCATTCTGACATGTTGGAGCAAGGCCCTCGCATGTTCTCATTCTGACATGTTGGAGCAAGGCCCTCGCATGTTCTCATTCTGACATGTTGGAGCAAGGCCCTCCCATGTTCTCATTCTGACATGTTGGAGCAAGGCCCTCGCATGTTCTCATTCTGACATGTTGGAGCAAGGCCCTCCCATGTTCTCATTCTGACATGTTGGAGCAAGGCCCTCGCATGTTCTCATTCTGACATGTTGGAGCAAGGCCCTCCCATGTTCTCATTCTGACATGTTGGAGCAAGGCCCTCGCATGTTCTCATTCTGACATGTTGGAGCAAGGCCCTCCCATGTTCTCATTCTGACATGTTGGAGCAAGGCCCTCGCATGTTCTCATTCTGACATGTTGGAGCAAGGCCCTCCCATGTTCTCATTCTGACATGTTGGAGCAAGGCCCTCGCATGTTCTCATTCTGACATGTTGGAGCAAGGCCCTCCCATGTTCTCATTCTGACATGTTGGAGCAAGGCCCTCGCATGTTCTCATTCTGACATGTTGGAGCAAGGCCCTCCCATGTTCTCATTCTGACATGTTGGAGCAAGGCCCTCGCATGTTCTCATTCTGACATGTTGGAGCAAGGCCCTCGCATGTTCTCATTCTGACATGTTGGAGCAAGGCCCTCCCATGTTCTCATTCTGACATGTTGGAGCAAGGCCCTCGCATGTTCTCATTCTGACATGTTGGAGCAAGGCCCTCCCTTGTTCTCATTCTGACATGTTGGAGCAAGGCCCTCCCATGTTCTCATTCTGACATGTTGGAGCAAGGCCCTCGCATGTTCTCATTCTGACATGTTGGAGCAAGGCCCTCGCATGTTCTTATTCTGACATGTTGGAGCAAGGCCCTCGCATGTTCTTTTTTCTGACATGTTGGAGCAAGGCCCTCGCATGTTCTTTTTTCTGACATGTTGGAGCAAGGCCCTCGCATGTTCTCATTCTGACATGTTGGAGCAAGGCCCTCGCATGTTCTTATTCTGACATGTTGGAGCAAGGCCCTCGCATGTTCTCATTCTGACATGTTGGAGCAAGGCCCTCGCATGTTCTCATTCTGACATGTTGGAGCAAGGCCCTCGCATGTTCTCATTCTGACATGTTGGAGCAAGGCCCTCGCATGTTCTCATTCTGACATGTTGGAGCAAGGCCCTCCCATGTTCTCATTCTGACATGTTGGAGCAAGGCCCTCGCATGTTCTCATTCTGACATGTTGGAGCAAGGCCCTCGCATGTTCTCATTCTGACATGTTGGAGCAAGGCCCTCGCAGGCTCTCATTCTGACATGTTGGAGCAAGGCCCTTACAGGCTCTCATTCTGACATGTTGGAGCAAGGCCCTCGCATGTTCTCATTCTGACATGTTGGAGCAAGGCCCTCGCATGTTCTTATTCTGACATGTTGGAGCAAGGCTCTCGCATCTTCTTATTCTGACATGTTGGAGCAAGGCCCTTACAGGCTCTCATTCTGACATGTTGGAGCAAGGCCCTCGCATGTTCTCATTCTGACATGTTGGAGCAAGGCCCTTACAGGCTCTCATTCTGACATATTGGAGCAAGGCCCTTACAGGCTCTCATTCTGACATGTTGGAGCAAGGCCCTTACATGTTCTCATTCTGACATATTGGAGCAAGGCCCTTACAGGCTCTCATTCTGACATGTTGGAGCAAGGCCCTCGCATGTTCTCATTCTGACATGTTGGAGCAAGGCCCTCGCATGTTCTCATTCTGACATGTTGGAGCAAGGCCCTCGCATGTTCTCATTCTGACATGTTGGAGCAAGGCCCTCGCATGTTCTCATTCTGACATGTTGGAGCAAGGCCCTCGCATGTTCTCATTCTGACATGTTGGAGCAAGGCCCTCGCATGTTCTCATTCTGACATGTTGGAGCAAGGCCCTCGCATGTTCTCATTCTGACATGTTGGAGCAAGGCCCTTACAGGCTCTCATTCTGACATGTTGGAGCAAGGCCCTCGCATATTCTCATTCTGACATGTTGGAGCAAGGCCCTCGCATGTTCTCATTCTGACATGTTGGAGCAAGGCCCTCGCATGTTCTCATTCTGACATGTTGGAGCAAGGCCCTCGCATGTTCTCATTCTGACATGTTGGAGCAAGAAGCATTAGAAGTTTCTAATGGTATTTTCTTTATTCTAAATACATTTTTAGGCTCTTCATGACAGTCTTTTTTTTTTTTTTTTTTTTTTTTTAAATTTATAATATATATATATATATATATATATATATATATATATATATATATATATATATATATATATATATATATATATATATATATATATATATATATATATATATATATATATATATATAATCTCTGTCTGTCTGTCTCCAATATGACGTCATTACAGTGACAACAGTCGCCACGCCGCGCGCGCTAAAGAGCCTGCGACCAACGGCTCCGCTAACTGAACAGCCCGAACTACGGGCAGACAGGACAAATACGGGCAGACAGGACAAAAGTTCAAATCACCCCCCCCCCCCATTCGCCCCATTGAAAATTAAAGGGTTAAAAAATTAAAAAATATACACATTTAGGATCGCCTTTCAGAAATGCTCGATCTATCAAAATATAAAATCAATTAATCTGATGAGTAAACTGTGTAGTGGCAAAAAAATTCCAAATGCCAAAATTACGTTTTTTGATCGCTACAAATTTTGTGCAAAATGAAATAACAGGCAGTCAAAATGTGACATCTGCACAAAAATGATACCGTTAAAAACATCAACTTGAGACGCAAAATATAAGCCATTACTGAGCCTCATATCCCAAAAAATGAAAACGCTATGATTTTCGGAAAATGGCACAAGAATTGCGCCAATTTGTTTGGACAAACGTCAATGTTTTTCTAACCCCTTATGGTAAAACCTATGGTTTCATTTAAAAGACAACTTGTCCCGCAAAAAATAAGCCTTTATATGACAAGATTGACGGAAAAATCAAAGTTACGGCTTTCGGAAGAAGGGGAGCAAAAAAAAAAGGAAAAATGGAAACCCACCCTGGGATGAAGGGGTTAAAAAAACAAACACTCTTCTAATTACAGTGGAACCTTGGTTAACGAGAACAATCCGTTCTGGGAGTGTGCTTGTTAACCAAGTTACTCGTTCAGCAAAGCAAGATTTCCCATAGGAAATCATTGCAATGCAGACAATTTGTTCCACAACTTGTTAAATGTCCCATCCTGGTCCCCTGTTGTGCCATTCCACACACTTACAAGCACGCACGCACATATTATATGCTCACCTTACCTTCCGTTCCATGGCCGGCCTGCTGGGACTTGCTGTTCTCTAGCACGGGCTGTGTATTGGGTAACCATGATGACGATGGAGGAACTTCTACACCCAGAGCGCTGACATCAAAGGCTGGAGCCTCTGATTGGTCAGCGAGCTGCCTTTGAGTAGCGTCTGACAGCGGAAGTTCCTGCCTCGTCGCCGATGGTTACCGATACACAGCGTGGAGCGGCAAACTACAGGACCCAGGAGGCCGGCAAAGGAACTGAAGGTACACATTATGCTCAACTCACCTTCCGTTCCATCGCTGGCCTCCTGGGTCTTGTAGTTTGCCGCGAGGATTCCTCCCGCGTCGTGCATGTGTGTGTTTGTGTGGACTGCAATTGCAGTTCAGAGCGTGGTGGATGTACGGAACCGGAAGGGTGTGTGGTGAGGATTTTGCTCGTACAGCAAAGCTTTCTTGTAAACAGAGATACAAATTTACAGAAAGCTTTGCTTGTTAAGCGAAATTCTCGTTAAGTGGGTTACTCGTTAAGCGAGGTTCCACTGTACAAAGAATTGAGCAATGTGGGACACTGAAGAACAGTTCCACATGTTGGAGTTGTATTTTCATTTGTTCATTATATCTCTGGAGGGGCTATCACCAGAGTACAAAAGTATGTATCATGTAAAGGTACGTTTACTGACAGTATGAGTGTCATAATTATAGGAAATCAGCCTGGCTGGGCAATTAGTTAGGTATCCTTACTCTCCCACACTGTAGTTATTCCAGAGTGAATATACTTTAAAATGGCAGACCATAGTAAAAAACTTGACTAGCCTGATGTGGTCGCTGGCTTCTCTCCGCCCCACTCCAGTTCATTCACATCTCTTTATGTAGGCAATACGTGCCTAACTGCAGTCGTGCAGCCATGCTCTGATTCATGCTGCTGTGGATCGGGCTTTCATAATCTAATGACTGGTTCCTTTTAACGCCTTCATAACTAGGACATTTCTCCATTTTTCTACAGCGAACAGTTGGTGAAAATCGCAGAAACCTATTTGATTGTCCAGTTCTTTGTACAGTGCATTCCTTGAATTGTAGTCAAACACAGCATTGTGACCATCAATGTAAAATACTTCACGTGAACATAATTATGTCTTTTTGATTTGATATATGCAGCATAATTTTCACTTTCTTGCCTCTCCACCACCAGGTGAATTTCAACGAACCACTCTCAATGCTTCAACGTCTGACCGAGGACATGGAATACTACACCCTGCTGGACCGGGGAGCTCAGTGTGAGAGTGCTCTTGAGCAGCTGTGTTTAGTTGCTGCGTTCACTGTATCTTCATACTCCACCACAGTCTTCCGTGCCAGCAAACCTTTTAATCCGCTCCTAGGAGAGACATTTGAGCTGGATCGAATGGAGGATTGTGGCTATCGCTCGCTATGTGAGCAGGTCTGTCATGCGTGTCTATTATTTATGTATATTTTTATACTTTTTCCCCTCCAAGTGGGCTTCTACATTTTGGGTAACGTGTCGAAGATCTTTGAGTGTTCTGGAAAATCTGATAATTTGGCTATGTCTTGTATTCACGTCCTGTGCTGAAAACCGTTTTACAAAACTCCAAAAATAAAGCAGGTGGTGTAGGAAACAAAAATCCTAATCCGTACAACATAAAACCAGGAAAGCTCCTGACATTCTGACCAACTGTATCCATAACGACTAAACTATCCATGTATTGGCAAACCTAAAGGAGTTCTCCAAGATTAGAAGTTTCTAATGGCATTTTCTTTATTCTAAGTACACTTTTAGGCTCCTCATGACAGAGCCTTTTTTTTTATTTAATATATATATATATATATATATATATATCTCTGTCTGTCTGTCTCCAATATGACGTCATTACAGTGACAACAGTCGCCACGCCGCGCGCGTTAAAGAGCCTGCGACAAACGGCTCCGCTAACTGAACAGCCCGAACTACGGGCAGACAGGACGACACCCGACACTTTTCCCCGCAACCACACAGAGCCCCGGTGAGTGCTGCACCCCCGGGAGCCCACATCGGCAACACAGCTGACACATACCCACTGCTCGCCTCCGCACCCTGCACATATTACCCCACTTGGCTCCACCCCCCCCCCCCTCACTCCGCCCTCCACATGTATACACTGAACACACACACACACACACACAGTCATCTGTCCCCAGCACTGACGTCCTCAGCGCCATGGCCCCGCTCGGCTCCTCCCCTCCCCCGCACACATTACCACGCTCGGTTCCACCCTTCGCATGTATACACTGAACGAACACACACACACACCTGAATAGTCACCTGTCCCCAGCCATGCAGTCACCGGCACTAACGTCCTCAGCACCATGGCCCCGCTCGGATACCCCCCCCCGCCCAGGCACACGTTATCCCGCAGGATGGGGGCACATGTCAGGATGGTGGCTGCACCACGATAGGGGCACATACCAGCATTGGGCCACATCACAGCATCAGTATATTTTTACTTAACTTTACACTGTTCATGGCCTTCTTTCCTTACAAGCCATTGACATCATTAAACATTAGACTCATCTATTAAAACTGTTCCTTCTGTTGTTTGTCATTTTAAAACCAATAAACAATTTATAAGAATACTAAATTAAACCTAACCCATCCAGCCCATACATTACCTTATTATTCAATCTGCTAACCTACATACACATTCTAGACTACCCGATACGTTACAATCGGGCCACCTTCTAGTATAATATATAAACTCTTACTACTCACATTTTCACTGAGCTAGAACTGTTGTTTTTTTGCCTCAACATAGCCCTACAAGCTCTCCTTTATTGAAGGACAGGTAGTAGTTTTCAATTTTACTGAAAAAAACGTTAAAAAAAAAATCCAGGTGGGCTAAAATAATAGAAACCAAATTCCAGCATTTGTTTCTCGGTTCCGTGTTTTTTTTGGCATACATTTTTATGAAAGATGTGGCAACATTATTCTTTAAGCAGTAATAGGCTATGTTCACACATTGCATTTATTTTTGCTGCATTTTTTTTCTGCAGCAAAACCTGACCTCTTGGCATTACAAAAGCTGAATTTTTGCTGTCATTTGTCTACAGTACATGTTTAACTGAAGTTAGTTGATTTACCACAAAAGCAGCAAAAACACATTACTTTCAATGGTGAAAAAAAGCAGCACTGAAAGAACTGATGCTGCTTCTTTAAAAAACACACCAGTTTTCCATTTCGGTCAGGAAAAAAAATCTGTGTGTGCATGAGATTTGTGGAATCTCAGGTTTTGCTGGTATTGGATAAAGCAGTTTATTTGCTAAAAAACATGCGAAAAAAAACTCAGCAAAAATGCGTTGTGTGAACATAGACTTACAGAGATGCCAAACTTGTAAAGTACTGTATTTTTCGGACTATAATACAACCCCCTCCCCCCCCCAAATGTTGGGGGAAAGTGGGGGGGTGCGTCTTATAGTCTGAATGTAGGGCTGCGGGGAATCAGGGTGCTGCGGTGGAGCGGGTCATCTGCGGCACGAGCAGGCTGTAGCAGCGCCTGCCGTGACCGCTGAAGCCGGCGCTGACAGGTGGGCGGGATGATGGGCGGGGGTTGCACACATACTAAACAGCCGGCCCTCGTGATCACCCCTGGCAGTTACAGCCTGGAGTGATTATGTGCGGCTGTGTGCCCCCCGCGCATCATTATCAGCACGGGGGGCAGTGAATAAGTTCGGTATACTCATCAGTCACTGTTCCCTGCAGCATCGCGATGTTCTCCTGTCTGCCGGTCCGCTGATCTGTGTACAGAGCGGTGAGCACAGCGATGACGTCATCCCTGTGCACACCGCTAGTCTCCACACACATCAGCGATGCTACAGGGGAACGGCTCCACACAGGTCAGCGGCGCTGCTGCCGACACAGACAGGAAGATGATCAATGCTGCAGGGAGTGAGGAAAGGTGAGTATTAACGTTTTTTTTTCTATGCCATAGGATACAGGCCATATACCAGGATGGGAGTATATAGCAGGATGAGAGCATGTACCAGGATGGGGGTATATTATAAGCAGGATGGGGGCATATTATGAGCAGGATGGGGGTATATTTTTGGGACACATTGTACTTCATATTAGTGGTAAATGTTGGTCAATATGATTTGCATTTATAAATATATCAAAAAAGGAAATTGTAAATTTTGCAATTTTCAAACTTTTAATTTTTATGCCCTCTAAACCAGGTAGTTATAGCACTTAAAATGGTTAGTTAATAACATTTACTACGTCTATTTTACATCTGCATAATATTTGAAAAATATTTAGTTAGAAGAGGTTAGAAGGGTTACATTTTTATCAGCAATTTCTCTTTTTTCTTTCCAACACAATTTACAAAACCATTTTTTATGGCCCACATCACATTTGAAGTGATTTAAAGGCGCCTATGCGACCGAATGTACCCAAAGTGACACCATTTTAAAAACTGCACCCCTCAAGATGCTCAAACCTACATTAAAGATTTTTATTAACACTTTAGATGCTTCACCGGAATTACAAAAACATCAAAAGGGAAGGAATGTCTTCAGACGGACATAAATTGGCTGGAATAGACAGTGGATGCCTTGTTGTATTTGCAGAGCCCTTGTGCCTAAAAAGTGGAAAAACCCCCACAAGTGACCCCATTTTGGGAACCAGACCCCTCAAAGAATTTATCTACATGTGTGGTGAGCACACTGAACCCGCAGGTGCGTCACAGAATTTTATAATGTTGAGCCATTAAAATAAAGAAGTACATTTTTCCCACAAAAGTGTTGCTATAGCCAAAACCTTTTCATTTTCACAAGGGTAACACTAGAAAATTAACCATACAATTTGTTCTACAATTTCTCGAGTACACCGGTACCCCATATGTGGTGGAAAGCTACTGTTTGGTTGCAGAGCAGTGCTTGTACGGGAAAGAGCACTACTTCAATTTTGGAGTGCCATTTAGGCTGTAATAGATTGCAACACTGTCACATTTGAAGAGCCTCTGACCTGCTGAAACTCGCTTTTGACCCCATTGAGAAACTATACCTCTTGAGGAATTTATCTAGTATTAGGGCTCTTTTCCACTTGCAATTTCAATGTACGAGTGCGATCTGATAAAACATCGGATTGCACTCGCACCAGTATTAGTCACTGAGGCAGTATCCTCTTGCTTTATTTTTCTTTGACACGTATTGTGCTCTTGGTGCAATTGGAGCATGCTGCGTTTGGCAGCGAGTTTCTGCTCACGCACCCCTATGCAAGTCTATGGGAGCGTGTGAAACATTGCACTGCACTCGTATGTTATGCTGCTGAAGAGAGGTGCACACAGAGACAGACAGCGCAGTAGATGGAAAGAAAGTGTTCCCTTCATCTTCTCCGCACCTGTGATGCGATCGCAAAATCGCATCATAGTCGCATGACCCTAGGCTGACACCCGCAGCAGAGGGTCATTAGCATATTGCTTCCGATGCTCTCGCATCAGAAGCTGTACACAAATGAAAAGAGCCCTTAGGCTATGTTCACACACTGCGTTTTTTACCTGCGTTTTGGGTCCGTTTTTGCTGCAGAAATTTCTTGAGAAATTCTTGTAACCTTTCTGCAGACATTCCCCAGCAAAACCTATGGCAAAAAAAATTAGCTTTGCACACACTGCGTTTTTTTCTTAAGAAAATTCTTTCAGTAGATTTTCTTAAGAAAAAGAATGAGCATGTCACTTCTTTTCTGCAGCTAACTGCGTTTTTTGCCATAGATAATTGGCACAATAACGCAGGGAGCAACCAGTGGTAAAAACGCACCAAAAACGCACCGAAAACGCGGCAAAAACGCAGGTGCGTTTTTGGTGCGTTTTTTAACACAGGTGCACTCTTAAGAAATTTCTTAAGAAAAATCATTTTTCTAGTGTGAACATAGCCTTATAGTGAGCATTTTTAACTCAGGCGATTCAAAAAACTGTATAACACTATACGGCGTAATAAAAAAAATTACAATTTTTTTTTTTACACTAAAATGGTGCTTTGGCTCGAAGCTTTTAATTTTCTTAATGGCTAATAGGAGAAGACAAACTGTACAAGTTGTTACAGAATTTCTCCTGTGTGTGCCAATACTCCATATGTGATCGAAAACTACTTTTGAGGCACAGTACAAAGCTCAGAAGGAAAGGAGCGCCATATTATAGTGGAGATTTTGCAGTTATGTTTTGCAGGTGCCATGTCACATTGAACACCAACAAAAGAATACAGCAGAACTTTGTTAGCACTAAGATATACGCAAACTTAGAGTATATGAAATTTAAAATGCATTAATGCTATATGAAATATACTTAGAAAAATGAATGTACTTAGCACATAAAGTGGGCAATTCATCAACCGTGGCAAGGTCACCTTTCTTTTATGGAACCCTATCCTAATTTCATGCCTTTCCTGGACTAAACGTCTACAAATATATAGGCAGGTAGGGTCTGACACTAATTTAATCCACTTCTTATAATTAGTAGCAGATCCTACCTGAGGCATTTCGCTTTTGCAAAGCCTTTATGTTACTAATAACCTGAAACCCCCCAATAATATTTCCGTTAACAGATGGCAGACCGATCGGGGACAGTCTATCATAGGGTTGCCTGAGTCCCAAGGTGTCTCAGTCTACCTCATTACAAGGAATCTTCTGTCGGAGGTTCCATCTGAATAGCGTATTTCAGAGATTTATATGAAAATCCAGATATAAGCGTTTAGCGTAGAGCGCAGGATAAATGTGAGCCGAGTATTACTGCAATTTTTATGAGAAAGAATGAACAAATTGACAGTAGTTTAAAAACTGGAATTATTTTATACGCCGTTCTTCATGCATTATAAGTGATAAGATTACTTTATAGTGATGCCAGATTTATGTAGCTTTTTTTAGGTTTTATTACTTTCACACACTAAAAAAAGCTAGTAGTACAAAATACTAGTACTACTAGCCAATATCATCAAGCACCAAAAGCAGTGGAGCCGTGGAGGCTCCCCATAGAAGTCAATAGGGAAATTAACTCCTCAAAACTACACAGTTCAGTAGCGTCTTAAAACGCACAGTGGACAGAGTTCTTATGAAATCACATCCATTTTGCTTGGACAGATTTCCTGCACAAAAAAAACGGTGCATTTTTGCTCTCTGTAGACACTGCCGAACAGCTCAGGATTGTTCACTTTTCAGGGTGTCTTACCCATGCAGCCAGCTCAGAGCTAAACCATTCTTCTCCATTCAATTTTTTTTATTTTTGCACCATTTTGAGCATAACATTTTTGTGATTGCTTTCTATTCTGACTTTTATGAGGCAGAATAAACAAAAAAGAGCAATTTGGGATATATACACAGTGTGCAGAATTATTAGGCAAGTTGTATTTCAGAGGATTTTTTTATTATTATTGATCAACAACTATGTTCTCATTCAACCCAAAAGACTCATAAATATCAAAGCTTAATATTTTTGGAAGTTGGAGTGGGTTTTTTTCAGATTTGGCTATCTTAGGAGGATATCGGTTTGTGCAGGTAACTATTACTGTGCAGAATTATTAGGCAACTTAATAAAAAAACAAATATATTCCCATCTCACTTGTTTATTTTCACCATTTAAACCAATATAATTGCACAAAATTTAGAAATAAACATTTCTGACATACAAAAACTAAACCCCAAAAAATGAGTGACCAATATAGCCACCTTTCTTTATGATGACACTCAACAGCCGACCATCCATAGATTCTGTCAGTTGCTTGATCTGTTTACGATCAACATTGCGTGCAGCAGCCACCACAGCCTCCCAGAGACTGTTCCGAGAGGTGTACTGTTTTCCCTCCCTGTAGGGCTCACATTTTATGAGGGACCACAGGTTCTGTATGGGATTGAAATCAGGTGAACAAGGGGGCTATTTCATTATTTTTCCATCTTTTGGACCTTTACTGGCCAGCCACGCTGTGGAGTAGTTGGATGCATGTGATGGCGCATTGTCCTGCATGAAAATCATGATGTTTTTCTTAAACGATACCGACTTCTTCCTGTACCACTGCTTGAAGAAGTTGTCTTCCAGAAACTGGCAGTAGGTCTGGGAGTTGAGCTTCGCTACATCCTCAACCCGAAAAGGTCCCACAAGTTCATCTTTGATGATACCAGCCGATACCAGTACCCCACCTCCACCCTGCTGGCGTCTGAGTCGGAGTGGAGCTCTCTGCTCTTTACTGATCCAGCCTCTGGCCCATCCATCTGGCCCATCAAGAGTTACTCTCATTTCATCAATCCATAAAACCTTTGAAAAATCAGTCTTAAGATATTTCTTGGCCCAGTCTTGACGTTTTTTTCCTATTTTTCTTGTTCAAAGGTGGTGGTTTTTCAGCCTTCCTTACCTTGGCCATGTCCCTGAGTATGGCACACATTTGTGCTTTTTGATACTCCAGTAACGTTGCAGCTCTGAAATATGGCCAAACTGGTGGCAAATGGCATCTTGGCAACTTCACGCTTGATTTTCCTCAATTCATGGGCAGTTATTTTGTGCCTTTTTTGCCAAACCCGCTTCTTGCGACCCTGTTGGCTATTTGCCATGAAGCGCTTGATTGTTCGGTTATCACGCTTCTAAAGTTTGGCAATTTCAAGACTGCTGCATCCCTCTGCAAGACATCTCACAATTTTGGACTTTTCAGAGCCCGTCAAATCTCTCTTCTGACCCATTTTTCCAAAGGAAAGGAAGTATGCACCCCTTATATAGGGTGGTGATGTCATTACACCACACCCCTCCTCATTACAGAGATGCACATCTCCTGATTTACTTAATTGGTAGTTGGCTCTCAAGCCTATACAGCTTGGAGTAGGACAACATGTATAAAAAGTATCATGTGATCAAAATACTCATTTGCCTAATAATTCTGCACAGTGTATTTTATTTTTTTTATGCCATTCATCATGCGGTAAAATTGATAAGACAACTTTATCACCCAGGTCCATTCACATACAGTGGTATCACAATAGTTTTTTTTTTTTCTTTTTATGCTTTTACACAATAAAAACTTTTTGCATTGCTTTTTTTCTGAAAGCTGCAGCTTTTTTATTGTTTGCTGAATTGGGGCTTCTTTTTTACGGGACAAGATTATTTTTTTTAAGCTATACCATTATTTACATTTAGCTTTTTAGTGGCTTACTATTCCACTTTTTTGCTTGTATGATGAAAAAACATGTTTTTTTGCCATGTTTGTCTTTTTTTTTTTTTTTTTTTTTTTTTTTATTATTTATGGTGTTCGCTGAAGAGGTTACTAGAGTGATAGCTTTCTATATCAGATCGTTCTGGACTTAACAATACCAAATACTTGTACTTTTATTTATTTACTTATATACAGTTGAAACCAGAAGTTTACATACACTATAAAGACACATATGCATGTTTTTCTCAATATCTGACATGAAATCGGAATAAACCTTTCTGGTTTTGGGTCAATTAGGAACCAAAATTATTTATATTTGCCAAATGCCAGAATAATGAGCAAGAGAGAGCATGTTTTAAGGCATTTTTATTACTTTTTGCAAAGTCAAAAGTTTACATACACCTAACAGTACTATGCCTTTAAACAATATGGGACAGCCCATATGTTGATGTAATGTGTATGGAAGCTTCTGATAGGTTTATCGGCAACATCTGAATTAATTAGACACACCTGTGGATGTATTTTAGTGCACACCTGAAACACACTGCTTCTTTGTGTAGCATTATGGGAGTGTCATGATGCTACACACAGTCTTTCCATGGTACATAAAGTTTCCCTATCCTAATCACTGGTCTAATACCCTTCAATGCTTTGGCATTGCAGAGTATTAGAGCTGTCAATCTGACACATGCAGGAACTTGCATGCCACCGTACTTGGGTGACCCTGCTGTCATTTTCAAGCCCAGGGTCGCCATGGAGACCATCGACATGATGAAGTTGTTTTGTACCAATCTGATCAAAGAGGGAGCTACTTCCCTCTTGTGTTAAGGGAGGACATAAATTACAGTGATGCAATCCAAGTGTCAGCATGCTACTGACAAATGCAATCTCATTTATCCGGAGACCAGTGATGTGTACACAGATCTAGGTTGAACATATGACTAGTTTAATTGCGGAAATTAAGATACATTTAAAGAAATCAGTTGGCTAGGAGCCAAGAATACGTAACACGTCTCCTATTGGGTAAACTGTAAAAGAGCTTATTCTGAGATATATGTATACGTGTTTCCTCATTTATATTAAGCTTTGTCTACATGATTCACTTATCACATGAAAAGTCCCAGAATGTCTTGTGATGGCTGAATGCAGATTGAGGTGCGGTACACAGTAAAGATTTTTGGCTATCGATCTGTCTTAATGCCGATGGTTACCTCACTTGCCTAGGAGATAACCCATCCCTGCTGGATGAACCTCCTCAATCAACAGACTATGCATAGAAAGTCAGATCCTGTCCGTATCCCCTTGACTGTCATCATGGCTATGTTCCACCCTGGCACACGTTATTCGGGAGGGGGGAAAGGAATTGGTGGTAGTCCTCTCATCAGCTCATATTTATCAGGGTTGGTTTCACTCAGAGCCTCATATTCTCAGTCCTCAGGTGGGACATCATCAAGGGGGGGGATGCACAGTCATTTTCTTGTCCACAAAGTATCGGGTAGAAGAGGGGAAACGGCCATCTCCTGGTCCCAGGTCCGACATCTTTTGTAGTGGGATGCGTGGATCTATGTGGGTCTCCCTTCCACCTTGGTGATGTACAGTTCCATCTCCCTTCCACCTTTACAGCAATGCTGGTCATCAGGAAACCTTGGAAGGTCACATCATATCTGGCTCCAGGATTCGTAGACAGCCATCTCCTGATCTGGGTCTGCCTGGATCTGGAGAAAGAGGAGACAACTCAACGTATTTTAGTCAAATGTTTAGTTAAACAACAAGTTTAGTTAAAGTATCTGAGGGTACTTCTAAACAGGATTTCATAGGGTCTCAACTTAGTGGTCCCTGCTGGGGTGTGTTTGATACTGAACAATGCAAGGGGGAGACTCTCATGCCCTTGTTTCCTACACTGCCCCAAGCTCTCAACCCTCCCACTATTCTGTGGATGGTATGGGGTGTGGGTCATTCCATGTCAAGTGAACCAATGATTTTTACCTCTATATTTATAATTCTTTTTTGATGTTGTTATTTGGTAATAGTGTGTCAGAGAATGCAAAATGTGAAGAAAAAATTCTAGATATTTACTTATTTTTTTATTGATTTTCAAAGTTTCGAAAGTGCGAATTTCGGTGTTGCCTGCCTTTACATTTCTCCTCATAACTCAGGCTAGAAAAAAGATAGAGAAACAAAATAAACATTATTCTACTCCAGAACTTTACATGCTTTCACCAGATATGTCACAAGAGTATCTTTGTTAATATTTTACCCATGCAAACGCAAAATTTTAAATCAAATTTCCAAAAAAAAAAACGTTTAATTTAAAAATTTCAAAAAAATGCACATGTGCATGCTATGTTCCTAGCCACATCTGTACCAAATTTCAAGTTGGGATCGCGATGGGATCATATTTAAAATTATAACTATTACAGTGTCAGTTCAAAAATCTTGAATTCAGATCATCAAATCATGTGAAGTGTCTGCCCAGCGCAGAGTCAAGAAGTAATGCTAGGTTCACATTTCCGTTGTTTTGCATCAGTCACATGCGTTGTTTGACGCTTGTGACTGATGCGTTGTACAACGGATGACAAGAATTTGATTTCATTGTCGGACTCCGTTGTAAAAGAGAGAGCGATCAGCTGATCGTTCACAATAGCCGGTCGGGTTTTGAGAGCGAAGAGATGATCTCCCGGCGGCCGGCTAATGAGAGCGATCAGCTGATCGCTCACAGCAGCTGGCCGCCGGGTGATCAGCTGATCGTTCGGCCGCCGAGAATGTGTGCGGGATGGCGCTGAGGACGTCAGTGCCGGGGACTGCATGGCTGGGTGTGTGTGTGTGTGTGTGTGTGTGTGTGTGTGTGTAGTGCGGGAGGGGGCGGAGCCGAGCAGGGAAGTGTCGGGCTCCCTGCACATGTAGCCAGGGTAAACATCGGGTAACTAAGCAAAGCACTTTGCTTGGTTACCCGATATTTACCTTGGTTACCAGCGTACACCACTTAGCGCTGACTCCTTGCACACGTAGCCAGGGTAAATATCAGGTAACGAAGCAAAGCGCATTGCTTAGTAACCCGATGTGTACCCTGGTTACATGTGCAAGGAGCCAGAGAGAGCATGCGTTCGTAGGATTTCGCTGCTCAAAAAACGTTACAAGCTGCGTTCCTGCCGCCCTGCGGTCAGTCGTTCCGCGACTGATCAGTCGGGCAGAAGATGCAACGCAGCATCATCAGTCACGATCCGCCGCTCATACAAGTCTATGGGAACAACGGAATCCGCCAAACGGATTCCGTTGTTTACCAGAGCCGCGGATTGTGACTGATACAAATTGACGGAAATGTGAACCTAGCCTAAGACAGAGCTTTCATGTGGACGCCATGCTTGGACATGTTCACTTTTGCAGAAACCGTTCTCTACACAGGCATCAAGGGAGTTGGTGTGCTACAATATTGGTGTGTTTAAATATTGAGTACATTTATATTAATAGTTTAATGCTTTTTCTTATTAAGGGCTAATACACACAAACACAGCGCTAATCTGAGTGATCATCGTTCAGAAAAACACCCCCCATTGATTTCAATGGGGTTAAACACAGTGTTTTTTGAAACACTCAGAGGAAATCACTGCTTGCACTACTTTTTGATTGCTGCAATAAACACAGCATTTATCACTATTTATCTGAAAAAAGCTGCCATCCTTTTCACTAGCGATTTAAAAATAACTAATGCAGATATACTGAAAATTGGGTAGAAAAATGCTGCCAAAATCGCGATGACATGACATGTTTCGTGATATAATAAAAAAAAAATTGTTACATGTATAAAAAGGTGTTAAAAATATTGGTTCTTTTAATCTTGTTAACATATAATTAGGATGAGACTGTTACAAAATCCCCCTTGAGGATATCACCACCTTTTTTCTTTAAGTTTGTTCAATGCATTCAGGTTGAAAATGTTGACCAAGTTGTGCTATGATAATTAAAGGGAACCTGTCATCAGAAATTGAGCTTTAAACCTAAAAGATTACCCCTCTGCAGCTCCTGGGCTGCATTCTAGCAAGGTTCCTGTACTTTTTGTGCCCCCTTTTAAACCAAATTAAACACTTTATAAAGTTGTACCTTTTTTGCCTGCATTTCTTGTAAATTCTCCATGTGGGCAGGCCGTCTGTGTCCGTTACTGTCCCTCCTTCTGGTTTACGCCGTCCCCCATTGCTTCATTTCATAGATCAGGACGCCGCCCACAGCGCCCGAGGTCCCGTGCACACGAGGACTGCTGGTGACGTGGTCGCAGGCACAATATTATGGGCGGCGCTGTGAATGCATCACAAGTGCCCGCCCATAATACCGTGGCTGCGCTCTCCCCTTTGCCTCCTGCGTTCTGCGCAAGCGCTGGCCAAATGATCCGACGTCACTTTTCCCATCTTGCCATGCAGTAGGAAATAGATGGGAGGACCGGATCAGGCCACCACAGGTTACGAGGAGACTCTTGCGCAGAACGCAGGAGGCAAAGGGGAAAGTGCGGTCACGAGGTTATGGGCGGCACTTGCTGATGACACTCACAGTGCCGCCCATAACCTCGTGCCCGCGCAAAGAGTCACCAGCGGTCACACGTGCACACAGTGCACGGCACCGCTACAGTCGCACAGCGCATGCGCGGGACCATGGGCGCCCAGGGGCGGCGTCCTGAGGTTTGAAATTCAGCGTTCGGGGGCGGCGTAAATCGGCAGGATGACAGCAACGGACACCAGGCAGCTCGCCCCCATGGATAATTTTCAAAATTTGCATACGAAAAGGTACAAGTTTATAAAGTATTTATTTTGGTATAAAAGGGGCCACAAAAACTATAGGAAGCTTCCTAGAATGCAGCCCAGGAGCTGCAGAGGGGGGAACTTTTAGGTTTACAGGTACATTTCTGATGACGTGTTCTCTTTTAAGATGGATTTATTCTGGCACTTACGGTATTTGTGTTTTGTGTTTTTTTTATTGTTGCATTTAAATGTTCTGTTCAGTAAGTTGTACGGTAATTTGGAAAGAAAAAGGAAGAAACTAACCGAAACAGAAAATCAGAGGATTCAAGGCTTAAAAAAAATAAAATAAAATCTGATAGGTCCCAAGTTGATTCCCTGTACAAATATAACAAAGAACACAAGTAACACACATGCAATTTTTCACAATTTTAAACATACTTTTTTTCTACAATTGCGCATCAAAATTTTGAATTTGATTTCTCTAAAACAGAATATAAAGAAACAGTCTTGTGACATATCAAATGAAAGCCGCTACTGTTCTGAGACTAATGATGCCTCTCCCACCTCTTTATCTTACTTCTAACCTGAGATATGATAAAAAATGTAATGCCATACCAGGCCAAAATTTGTGCTTTTTCAAAACTTTAAAAGTCTGTAAAACATTAACTGATGAAGAAAAAAATTCAAAACTTTTAATTTGTATTAACTAAAGTTGTACTTCTTAAAAAAAGGAATAAAAAAAAATCTAAAGACGTCAGGTAAAAAAAAAATATTCATATTTGGATCACTTGACATGGAATGACCCGTGTGTAGGGTCAGTTCTGTCCCCAAGGCCTGCCATATCTCTTTGGCTAGCAGTAAAAGCAGGTCACTAGCCACTTTCTATGGTTTCCAGGAGCCCACAGCCGCACCCTATCTCAGTCCTCTTCTTCTTCTGAGACTTGCTTTTGTAGGGTCAGGACAATGTTTGCTCAAGACTTTCCATCTTTCCTTTCTTTTTCACATCGGGGTCACTTAAGGAGCACAGATTGTCTGACTGTTTCTGTGGTATGTGATCGCATTGCTGCTACTTTGGCTGTTCTGTCAGCGAGGGCATTTCTTATTGCTTCCCTTTATTCCTCCATTGTAGGCCTCAACCCTGCTCACCGCAACTTTCTGGTAATAGCAAAGCTTCCATCAGTTCTTCTATGGCCTCATGGTGGTGTACAGTTCCATTGGCCGGTGATCAAGTGTCTCGTCTTCCATACAGAGTAGATGTTGGCTGCCATCTTGCAGGCTTCAGTGAGAGCACAAACCTCTGCTTCTTTTGCAGACAGGGATGTGGGTAGCAACTGCTCTATCAGCACAGCGTCTTCTGCTACCACCACCATACCCGTGTGGCATCGTCCTTCTTGATGCACATCTTGATTCATCCGCAAAGGAGTTAAGTCAGGCTCTTCCAAGGCTGTATCCTTCACTGTGTTGAATCCAGAGGTTTCCTGCCTCAGGAGAGCAAGGCAATCATGTAGATCTATGCCAGAGTCGACTCTGTGACCTTGTGACCGATCTTTCCAATCACTGGATATGGGCCGGTGACCGCTCCCCTCAGCTTCAATCCGTCCGTGGAAGCTGAGGAGAGCGATCCCTTGCGTGCCCCGTCGGTAAGTTATAGCCACTGCCCCCGATCAGCCGGCGCCCCCGATCAGCTGCCGCCTTTCAGCCACCGCAACTGCCCCCTTTCAGCCACCGCAGTCACTGCCCCCAATCCTCCGCCGCCCTCCTCCATCTGCTGCCCGTTCTCTCCCATCCTTTTCATCTGTTGCCTCCTTCATCTGTTGCCTCCTTCATCTGTTGCCTCCTTCATCTGTTGCCTCCTTCATCTGTTGCCTCCTTCATCTGTTGCCTCCTTCATCTGCTTCCTCCTCCATCTGCTGTGATCCTGCTGCCTAGATCCATCCTGTAAGGTAGCTATCCCCAGTCTCACCTCCCACTCCCCTTCCAGCTACATGATTGGCTGATTAGGTACGTAATTGCTTGAGTTTTTGCTTTTTTTGTGCACTCCAAATTAAAAAAAAAGACAAAACTTGAACAATTAGGTACCTGATCAGCAAGCGTCCTGCAGCCGTACTCTACTTTGGACAGGACTTATTTTTTTCCATCCCACCTAGTCCTCCCACCCCTTTTTGCAGCACATCAGAGCGTGCGTCCTGATTTTTTTTTTTTTTCTTTTTCTTATGCCATTTTTATAATTTTCCAAAATGGAGTCACATGGGGGAGCTCCACTGTTTCGGCACAACAGGGGCTCTCCAAACACAACGTGCTGCGGCTAACTATTCCAGCTAATTTTCCGTTCAAAAAATCAAATGACGCTCCTTCCCTTCAAAGTCTTGCCGTGCGCCCAAACAGTGGTTTTTCACCGCATATAAGGTATCTGCGTGCTCAGAAGAAATTTCCCAACACATTTCGGGGTCCATTTAACCCGGCTACCCTTGTGAAAATGCAATATTTGAGGCTAAATTAAGTTTTGTTGCAAAAAGTAAATTTTTTATTTTTTTCCTTCCACATTGCTTTAGTTACTGTGAAGCACCTGAATGGTTAATTACCTTGAATGTGGTTGTGAGTAGCCTGAGGGGTGCCGTTTTTGGAATGGTGTCACTTTTGAATATTTTGTGTCATGTAGACTTCTCAAAATCACTTCAAATGTGATGTGGTCCCTAAAAACAAAAAAAAAAGTGGCTTTGTAAATTTTGTTGTAAAAATGAGAAATTGCTCATAAACTTTGAACCCCTATAACTTCATTATAATTTTTTTTTTTTCCCCCAAAATTGTGCTGATGTAAAGTAGACATGTGGGAAATGTTATTTATTAATTATTTTGTGTCATATGTCTGGCTGGTTTAAGAGCATAAAAAATCAAACTTTGAAAATTGCATAATTTTCAAAATTTTCCGTTTTTTTTTTTTCTCACACAAATAAATGCAAAAAATATTGTCCTAAATTTACCACTAACATGAAGCCCAATATGTCACGAAAAAAACTATTTCAGAATCACTGGGATCCGTTGAAGCGTTCCAGAGTTATAACCTCATAAAGTGACACTGGTCAAAATTGCAAAAAATGGCCGGTTCAAGTGCGTAAAAATGGGTGTGGTTACAGAATGGGTGTGGTTTTCAAATGGGCGGGGTTTACAGAGAACTTGTTAAAAATTTGAATCCCACCCCTAGGTTTGGGATATGTCTACTGAATACCTAGTAGTATTCCAGAATTTTTCATGAATAGAAAACCTAATGCAAGTCAATGGAGAATCCGAGCCTTTTTTTCTGGAAAATCTTCAAAAAATATTCTCTGCTTCCCCATTGACTTGCATTAGGTTTGTTATTCGTGGCGAATATTGGAATATTACTAAGTATTCGGTACAAATATCCCAAACCCGGATATTTTAGTATTTTCTCATCATTAATTCTGACCACTGCTAGTTCTGCAGTTGAGAAAACCGTTATTGTATCAAAATGACAGCAAGCAGCCTCGTAAGTGCCACGTGCTGGAATCACGGTTCCAGCTCCTATATAATGTTGCTCTTATTACATAGCAAAAAGCTTTTGAAAAATTCTCTTTAAACTCCTATCTTTTATACAAATGCACATATCTGTGAAAAATGAAGGTGTACACATCCGCTTGCTGTAGGCATATAAACATGGACTAGTTTGACCAGATACTTTGTCGCAGAGACTAGTCTGGCCCCAATACCTGTGGTCATGTCCCTCTGATGTGACTTATTCACAGCACTGCTCATGTCTTCATCCGTCGTTTGCTCATTCTTGGCTGATGAGATATGCAGGTACTGTCAATCATACCCATGGGACTGTATCTTCTGAGGCTCAAACTAGTCTCTAGAATAAATACCTAACCATACAAGTCCACGTTCATATGCCTACAGCAAGCGGCTGTCTACACCTTCAGTTTGCTGATGTGTATTTCTGTAAAACAAGCACTCTTATTCCGTCTTTAAAATCATGTATGTTCCAGCCTGACAAGTCAGGGTTAGTTACTTTTAAAGTGTAAGATTAGGAACAAATTTGCGTTTCCATGTTTTGATTTGTTCTATTAAGTGTAACCCTTAATACATGTACGTTAGTCTACACGTGCCATGGAATATTCCAGTATTTCTTTGCAACGTTCATACCTTTATAATTATGTATCCATTTTACAGTTACCAAGAACCACAAGGTTTAATACTCTAGGGGGATTTATATTTATGAAATTATCGTGGTCCGTTTTATAGAATGATACAAATTAAGGATAAATTTCAAGTGCATGATTTCTACTACATATATTTGTGCAAACCTAGACCTGGAAATGACTGTTTAAGAGTAAATCATTCTGTAATGTGGGCTCAAGGTTACTGCTCCATTTACATCAGTCTTGGATGTCCTGATGTCAAGTTTGAAGATATCAACCCAATTGACCCCATAGTCCTTACTGGTGTGTTGGGTGCTACTGATGT
Source organism: Anomaloglossus baeobatrachus (assembly GCF_048569485.1). Classification (NCBI taxonomy): domain Eukaryota; kingdom Metazoa; phylum Chordata; class Amphibia; order Anura; family Aromobatidae; genus Anomaloglossus; species Anomaloglossus baeobatrachus. The sequence goes on from NC_134357.1 coordinate 228,904,406, forward strand.
CTGGCATGTAGTGACAGAGCAGAATAACAGTATTAAATAGAACTTTGTCAACAATATATTATATATATATATTTTTTCTTTTTAGGTCAGCCATCACCCCCCTGCAGCAGCCCATCATGCTGAATCCCGTAATGGCTGGACCCTGCGGCAGGAGATCAAAATTACTAGCAAGTTCCGAGGGAAATATCTCTCCATCATGCCCCTTGGTGAGAATATGATGGGCCACTTAAGAACTAGATGCACAGTCATTATCATTTGATGCTGACTTATTCTTCTAATCCTCCTAGGTACCATTCACTGTATATTTAATAACTCTGGGAACCATTACACATGGAAGAAAGTGACCACAACTGTGCACAACATCATTGTAGGAAAATTATGGATTGACCAGGTAATAGAATGGATGAAGCATTGGCTCCAGGTTCTCTCCTCTGCTCCATTGTCTGCGCCATGGCCTGCTCCAGTCACTGCATTCCTCGAAGATTTATAGTCAGCACCACTGTTTATAGCAAAGCCCTGCCATTTCATACAATATAAATAGTCATACATCTCAATCATATTTGTTTATTTAAAGCTCCATGCCTACGTTTTGTTTTTTTTCAGTGCTAGAGTGGCATTTTAAATGCAAGCCCCTTGTCATATACTCACCTTGCAGTGGCTTCACCTCTTATCGACACCGCTCCAGTCCCACAGTGCCATTGTGTGACTATAAGTTAAAGGGAACCTGTCATCAGAAATTTCGCCCAAAAGCTAAAAGATTCCCCCTCTGCAGCTCCTGTGCTGCATTCTAGGAAGGTCCCTGTTATTATTGTGCCCCATGTGAGACCAAAATAAAGCCTTTATAAAGTTCTACCTTTTTGTATGCAGCTTCTGTAAATCTGACACGGGGGCGGGCTCTCTGCCGTCCGTTATTCTGCCTCCTGGTCCTGTATGCCGCCCCCATCGCTCCTTTCCATATCTGATGCACCGCCCACTGCTCCAGCCATCCCCGCGCATGCCCAGTGCCAGTCTCACAGGACTGAGCAGTGTGACCGCTGGTGACGTGTGCGCAGGCAAGTGATTATGGACGGGACTGTGACTGTTATCAGCAAGTACCCGGCCATAATCTCGTGAGCGCGCAAACCTCTCCAGCATTCACACTGAGCTCAGTGTAGATGCTAGACTGTATGGGCTGCTTCCAGGGATGACGTCCCTTTGTCATGTGATAGTATTTCGAACACGCCCCTATCACATGACAAAGGGACGTCATCCCTGGAAGCAGCCCATACAGTCTAGCATCTACACTGAGCACAGTGTGACCGCTGGAGAGGTTTGCGCGCTCACGAGATTATGGCCGGGTACTTGCTGATAACAGTCACAGTCCCGTCCATAATCACTTGCCTGCGCACACGTCACCAGCGGTCACACTGCTCAGTCCTGTGAGACTGGCACTGGGCATGCGTGGGGATGGCTGGAGCAGTGGGCGGTGCATCAGATATGGAAAGGAGCGATGGGGGCGGCATACAGGACCAGGAGGCAGAATAACGGACGGCAGAGAGCCCGCCCCCGTGTCAGATTTACAGAAGCTGCATACAAAAAGGTAGAACTTTATAAAGTCTTTATTTTGGTCTCACATGGGGCACAATAATAACAGGGACCTTCCTAGAATGCAGCCCAGGAGCTGCAGAGGGGGAATCTTTTAGCTTTTGGGCGAAATTTCTGATGACAGGTTCCCTTTAAAACTAGCCACAAGTTAGATATTATATGACAAGGTCTCAATGTAACTCTATCAAAGCTAGAATGAGGTTGTCATAGAGATGCATTGAAGAGTGACCTCCGGCCCGCTCCATGAAGCACTGGAGTTGCTGGCAGGTCCCAAATCACCATAGCCTGACAAAGCAGCAGCAATAGAGGGTGAAGCCGCCGGAAGGTGACCACCACTCCAGCATTTTTTATTGTACTGCTGGAGTGGTGTTTTAATTGAAATATAACGATTTATAGTGTGTATTAACATTTTGTTCTTCTTTCAGTCTGGAGAAATTGAAATTGTCAATCACAAGACAGGAGACAAGTGTAAACTTAAATTCTCTCCTTACAGCTACTTCTCTCGCGATGTGGCCCGCAAGGTGAGTCTCTATGCATCCCAAATCCGCCTGATGGTTTGTACAATGCCCTTAGCTGAAGATCCATATACACAGACTGATCACCAAATGTATTCATTTAATCAGTGTCACATGGTTTGTACGTGTGCACCCGCTTTATGAAGTATTACAGTATTGGTAATCTTAACGCACCTCCTGTCTCATAGGTGACGGGTGAGGTGTTGGATGTAAGTGGGCGCGTACATTACACGTTGATGGGGACGTGGGACGAGCGGATGGAGTGTGCTCCAGTGTCTCCACCTGGTAGTGGCTTTGAGAACGGTGCTGATAAGGCTCCAGAAAACAAGACTCTTCTGTGGAGAAGAAACCCTTTGCCGTATGTTTCTGCACAAGATTTCCTATGTTCTGCCTTCTCGCCGTTGTTGACTGTAATGTTTTCACTTTGTGCTGTTTTCCCTTAATTTGCAGGAAGAATGCAGAATACATGTATTACTTTTCTGAACTGGCATTGACCCTTAATGCCCTAGAAGAGGGGGTTGCACCTACAGACAGCCGTTTGCGGCCTGATCAAAGGCTAATGGAGAATGGCAATTGGGATGAAGCCAATGTTGAGAAGCAGAGACTTGAAGAAAAGCAAAGAAGTGCAAGACGAAGGAGAGAAGCTGAGCGAGAGAAAGTTGGGGAAGATGGTAAGAAGCATTTATGAAAGAAATGCCAGTTCTAAGAAGGGGTATGCGAGGGCACCACGGCTGAAGTGAATGGGATCAAGCCAAAGGCGCACACCTGTAACATATGATCCAAAAAACAGAGAAAGATGGTGTGCGACAAATGGGATCATCAAACATAATTCAGAAATTGCAAAAAAATCTTTATTTACAAAAAACACAAAAATTTTAAAACACTCCAAAAAGTGAAACCTACACACACAATGGGGCTTGCATATAATAAAGCATGATAAATCCCCATTTTCCCTGAGGAAGCTGCCATTAGGGTGGCGACGTGCGTTGGGGGGGTTCAGGTTCCTTCCTTATCATGGTCATTTCACCTTGCACCTAGGACTTGGTTCTTTTGGATACCACTTTATTTGACCTTAATGGGTATGGCATTCATGGTTTTTCAATTTGTATCAGCATATGATTTTTCATGCTTATATCTCAGTGTTTGTGTTTCACCTCAGTGTGGGTGATGTTACACTGCAGTGTTGTTTCTATGCCTTTTTCTATCATTGTTACATTGCAAGGATAGAAAAAAAAAATGTTGCTAAACCATTTCCCTGTGGGGTCGATATAAGGGGTTTTTTCTGAGGATTTATGATGCTTTATTATATGCAAGCCCCATTGTGTGTATGTTTCATGTTTTGGAGTGTTTTAAATGTTTTTAATAGAATTTGGTGTTTGTAAATAAAGCTTTTTTTTGCAATTTCTGAATTGTTTGGTGATCCCATTTGTCGCACACCATGTTTCTGTGTTTTTTGGATCTGATATGGAGTTCTGCAACGTCCAAGCCACTCGAGGTGTAAATAATCAGCGGCTTTATTTCTGCTATGAGATGTGCCACATCTTGGCATCACATTCAGTAGCTTCTCATACACGATGCATAGTTCTTTCCATTGCCACACTTGATAGGTGTCACTTCTTCAGCAGTGTTTCTAGTTATTAGGAGGTGTGTATCAAAACGTCATTACTCCACTAGTTCATAATGCGTTGAAGATTTTTGTGAATAATGATAGCCTATTTTTGGGGAATATAATTGTGGGGTCCTGACTCCATTACCGCATGTGTTCGGCTGAGTAAAAAGGATGATGCAGTCCAAAATTCCTCTTCCCCAGCATTGTTTACTATTACAGTGCCAGGCGTTTTAGGCTAAGTTCACATTTCCGCTAAAATGTATCAGTCTTAATCCGCTGCTATGGTAAACAACGGAATCCATTTAGCGGATTCCGTTGTGTCCCATAGACTTGCATTAGTGGCGGATTGCGACTGATGACCCTGCGTTGCGTCCGCTGCGTCGCGGTCCATCGTTTTTTGACTGACCACTGGGCGGGGAGGAACGCAGAATGTAACGTTTTTCTGGCCGTTAAAATTGACGCACCATGCAGGAATCCGCCGCAGTCCGTCACACTTGTAATGTATGTCTATGGTGCTGGATTCCATCGTAATCCGTTTTACGACGGAATCCAGCGCTGGATTCCGTCATGCTCTACTGAGCATGCCCAGCAGGTTTGTCACACCCACTGGGCTGTCCCAAACACAAACAGATCATGACTGATCCGTCAAAAAACGGACGCACAGCGGATGCAACGGATCAGTTTTTTCACAGGATTCCTGTGAAAGGAATTCTGTGAAAAACACATCCGTTGCATCAGTTGACAACTTAAAAACGACTGATCCGTTGCTGACGGACCTGACGGATTTAAAACAACGGAAGTGTGAACCTAGCCTAACAGTGATTGGAATTCAGTCAGTCCCATTCAAGTAAATGGCACTTATCTGTACTTCCAAGCCCAGCCACTATTAAATGTACTACATCAGCAGGAATGTAGGTAATTAGAACGACATAACCAAAATCCCTTTTAATAGTACAAAACGATTGATTGTGTTGGTCCACATATTAATGACGTGCTTCCAGAAATCTGAATCAGTTTTTCATCACTCTGCATTGTATATGTTTTAAGTGTCCCATCATAAACAGGGGCAGACTGCTTTATGTGACCTTTCCATCTCTTCTCATAGATTCCCCAGTGGATTCATACAAACCTTTATGGTTTGAACGCAAAATGGATCCAATGAGCAAAGAAATAACACACATTTACCGAGGCACTTACTGGGAAGCCAAGGAAAAGCAACATTGGAGTGCCTGCCCGGATATCTTCTGAGGAGCAAGTGGAAGTGGCAACATCTCGATCCCCTCCCATCTTCTTCCACCCCATGCTCTGTATGTCCTTTTACCTTCTGCAATGCCTTACTGACCCTAGTTCTGGCACCCCCGAACAGAGCAATGCTCTGCAGATCATCCCCAGTGAATGAATAAGGTAGTGCATTATCTTTAGTTTTTAAAGAAATACCGTTCCCCATTTCCCATCTGTCACCAGCAATTCATCATTGTGTCTGCAATATTGACAGTTGCACTTACGCCACTAGTGATAAAGCTCTTCTGCATTGCCGGTGCGTGGCATAACCTAATATATGCGTACAGTTGCCATCAATCAGCCGTACAGGTGACAGTGCTATTGCACAAAATATTTTGCTTTCCTAGGTTTGTTTGTGGGGGCTCTTTCTAGTCTGCAGAGCATTGCTCTGATAAAATCCTTCTCTTTGGGTCTTTGAACCATCTCACAGCCCCTGCCTAGTGCACTAGGGTGGGTGGGGGCACTCTTGTCTGCCTTATGTTTGAGTTAATCTCTGTGATTTTTGGGTTTGTTGTGTTCTTGTTTGTTTTGGTTTGTTTTTCTTTTCTTTTGAAGAGGGGTGGGGATGAAGGTGTGGGAGGGTACAATTTCTCAGACCTCTGGTATCGATTTTGGGTATACAATTGAGGGTTTCCTCTATTCTGCCCCAGATATAAATATATATATATGTATATTTTTCATTTCTCTCCCGTCACTACCTCTCGCTGTGTGTCTCACCTTTTTCTCTGTTTCTGTGCAAATACTAAATTAAATAAAGATCAGATTACACTTCTCAAGTTTGTGGGATTTTAAATTTTGGGACTATAATGACCAGTTTTCCTTGCAGTGATTTTAGATTTGTTTGTACACTGGCCTTCACTGAACTACCCATGTCTACCTGTCCACATTACATACAATACATTAGCTGCTACACAAATCATTCAGTGGTAGGCAACTGGAGGCCCCATCTTTTCACTTGCCAAGGACCTGACTTTGCTGATCGAAATGAAGAGGAATTTACATCCATGAATATGTGAATATTCTACATTTCAAGTGAGGAATTTGGCCCATCAGATCATGTATACAGGGGAATATAACTGCAAGAAATTGTATATAATATATGTATTTGTGTGTACATATAAGTCAAATAGAGAACACAGCTCACCGGTGAATGTTAGATGAAGTGCGATGCTCGGGTAACCTGGTCCGACTCCCAGGTGACCTACAGAAAGGACTAGAGCAATTAGTCCAGCATCCACAATAGATGAAAAAAACTACCGTATTTTCCGGCGTATAAGACGACTGGGCGTATGACGACCCCCAATGTTTCCAGTTAAACTATAGAGTTTGGGATATCTAATATATAAAGCTGAGTGTGTGTGTGTGTGTGTGTGTGTGTGTGTGTGTGTGTGGTGTGTGTGTGTGTGTGTGTGTGTGTGTGTGTGTGTGTGTGTGTGTGTGTGTGTGTGTGTGTGTGTGTGTATGTCCGCTAAAGGAATCAGCACGGTTGTATTTACAATCACGAAATTTTGCACAGACACCTCATGTGACTCAGGAAACGTCATAGACTATGCGGAAAAATGTAACCCCGCGCTTTACAGTTACTCTCCAACAAACCTGCCTCTATTAAAGCCAATGGAGCTACAAGCTATAGGTTATTAATAGCAGCTGTGAGTGGTTGCTATAGGAACGAAAGACATTCATAGTATAAGAAGCTTATGTGTGAGCTAATAGATGTCGCTAGAGAAACAGAGAGACAGACAGACATAGGCACAGACATAGAGCCAGACAGGGAAAGAGACAGAGAGAGAGAGACAGTCAAAGAGACAGAGGCAGACAGAGACAGACAGGGAAAGAAACGGATACAGAGAGACTGAAAGAGACAGACATAGACAGAGTAAGAGGCAGGCAGGGAAAGAGACAGAGGGAGACAGACACAGACAGACAGAGAAAGAGACAGGGAAAGAGACAGACTGACAGACAAAGAGACAGAGAGACAGACACTCAAAGAGACAGAGGCCGACAGAGACAGACATATAGGGAAAGAGAGAGACAGACAGTCAGAGGCAGACAGACACAGACAGGGAAAGCGACAAAGAAAGAAAGGGAAAGAGACAAAAACAGGGAAAGAGACAGACACAGAGAGAGAGACCGAGACAGACAGAGACATACAGAGAGATAACCACAGACAGACAGACATAGATAGAGACCGAGACACACATGGATTGAGACAGACACTGAAAGACAGACACACAGACAGAGAGACATAGACACAAACAGACAGAGACTGGGAGAGAGACAAAAAGATAGTTACTATCACGAGCAAAGCTCGGGTACTACAGCTAGTACCGTATATAATAGTATAAGCCAACCCGAGTAATGTGCTCATTGTTTAGTAATGTCTCCTGCAGTAATTTGCCCATTGTTTAGTAATGTGACCATCCTTGTCCCCACCCCTTGTAGTAATGAGCCCATTGTTTAGTATTGCCCTCCTACCGGTCCCCTACTTGTCCCCTATTATGCCGTTGTTTACAAATAATAAACATTATTTTCACCTCTCCTCCGTTCCCGCGGTGACCTCAGCTGCTTCTTGTAGACCGCAAGGCATATAGACCCCTCCATGATAGCGTCCGATGCATAGGACTGTTGTCATGGCTTTACTGCAGTTGAATGCTTTGCGGTGCCGTAAAGTATTCAACTGCAGCAAAGCGCTGACAGCAGCGGCCCTGTGTATGGGATGCAATCATGTAGGAGTGCTTCTTGTGGACCTCAGGCCCATAGCTCCCGCCATGATCGTGTTCTATACATGGGGCCACCGCCGCTGCTGTCAGTGCTTTACTGCAGTTGAATGCTTTACGGCACCGCAAAGCATTCAACTGCAGTAAAGCCATGACAGCAGCAGCCCAGTCACAGGATGCTATCGCGGAGGTGTCCATTGGCCTGCAGTCTGCCAGAAGAAGCTGAAGGTACCGCGGGAACAGAGGACAGGTGAGAATGTTAGTGTGTAAGAAGGGGACCAGTAGGAGGGAATTACTAAACAATGGGCTGATGCAGCACGGTGCACCACCGTATAAGACGACACCTGACTTTTGAGAAGATTTTCAGGGGTTAAAAAGTCGTTTTATACGCCGAAAAATACATTTTTTTTGGGGTTTTTTTCTTATTCGTTTATTAAATAACAAAAATATAACAGGTACAGAGTAAAGACTTATATAAAGTACACTGGATTGTAACATTGGATCATTCAGAGATCCTCAATGAACTTCGGGAGTGAGTTTTCTGCACTGAAAGTAAAGGGGACGAATAATATTGCACGCACCAATTTTCAGTTTTTTATGTTTTACAAAAGTTTAAAATAAGCAATAAATTTCATTTAACAATTGTGTCCCACTTGTGTTGATTCTTCACCATAACATTAACATTTTAATATTTGTATTCTGACGCCTCATTGGGGGACACAGGACCATGGGACCATGGGTGTTATGCTGCCTATCCATAGGAGGACACTTAAGTAGATGCAAAAAGCATTAGCTCCTCCTCTGCAGTATACACCCCCTGGCCAGGCAACCTCAGTTTTAGCTTTAGTGTCTGTAGGTGGCACATCCTTTCAAGGTTTTGTTATTTTTTAAGGGCGACGGTTTCCCTTAGGTACCGATCTCCCAATACCATCAACGGGCGGGAACGCGGAGTGTTGCCTCCACGTACACCCTCCTGCGACGCTGGATCCGGGGCTGCCTTTTACTGGACGACGGGTCCCACAGACAATGATTTTCCAGAGCCCAGGGCAGAGGCACAATTCCTCAGCCCCTCTTTGCAGGCTCTGAGTTGATACATTGCACCTGTGTGGCCGGACACAGCAGGCTGACTCTGCTATTTCCACTGCCTGCACTGAGGCAGTGTTAAGGTGAGACCCCCCTGACTGGTTTCCCAGACAAAGGGAGAAAGACGGTGCAGGGAAGGCTCCCAGGACTGCTGAATTTACAGTCTTTATTCCCACCATAGCTGTGTGCTGGCTGGAGGAGGGGAAAGTCCCTTGCTGATTGCAGGGAATCCTGCAGAGATAATCTAACGGTGGCGGGGGGAGGGCTCCCAGGGCTCATAAATTCAGTGTTTATTCCCTCTAGCTGCGTGCTGGCTGGAGGAGGGGGAGTCCCTTGCTGATTGCAGGGACTCCTGCAGAGATAATCTACTGTACTGGTAGCTGTGTGCTGACTGGAAGGAGGGGGAGAAAAACTGTTGCAGAAGCTCCCTTCCCGCCGTTTTTTTACTAACGACAGCAGGGGGGCACACTGACTTCTTCTTGGCGCTCTTTTAGCGCTAAGCCCCGCCCCCGCGGGCCATGATAAGCTCCGCCCCCCAGGAAAAACACGCGAAGATCTCCACAGAGACTCCTTCCTGAGGACGCAGGGCCATCGGCTGATTCTGGTGAGGTACACCGAAGCAAATACAATCCTTGCTTCACTTGTAGCTCTGCATATCATTGCTCCCCCTCCTGGCATACTCCTATTAGGAACATGCAGAACTCTAAGGGTACTAAGAGTGCTAAGGCTCACATAGTCTATTATTCAGCCTGCACTGCCTGCCACGCTGAGCTATCACGTAAACACACCTCCTCTCTGTGAGTCCTGTGCCCCTATAGCCACCCAAGACCCCCCCCCCCCCCGCCACCACCACCGCAACCGTCAGCCCAGAGCCTAGGGCTCCCAGCCCACCGAAATGGGCACAGTTTCTGTCCCAATCCAATGAAAAACTCACAGAACCTGGTGCTGGCTATGCAATGTCGTCCTCCACACCCTTCTGGGCCCCTGGACGGAACGCAGCCTGAGGATACCCCTATGGAGGGTCCTTCTGAGGTAATCCGGGCCCATACTTCACCGGTTGCAGGGATCAGAAAAAGAGCACACGGCCGGGTGTCTCCAGCACACTCTCATGGCCCCCATGGCTCTCCCTCGGGAGCACACAGGGCAGGCTCTCCCACACGCTCCACGGCTTCTGAAGAGCTGGAGGAGGGAGAATGCTGTTTGTACCAGGATGATTCCTTGGTTTCACCCTCCCCAGATGATCAAACTGCAATAGACTCCCTTATAGCAGCAATTAACCAAACTCTGCATGTGGAGGATCCCCCATCCACTACCACTGACCATGTGGTCTCCTTTAAGAGGGCAAGGAAACCCCAAAAGGTTTTAGCTGATCACCCAAAGTTTCATGATATCCTCACAAAGCAAAGGGAGAAGCCTGACAGGCGCTTCGGTAACCGTAAACTCATGGAGTCCTGGTACCCTTTTGCCTCACCTGCCCCTAAGGGCTGGGCTGATCCGCCCTCGGTCGACCCCCCCCCTGGTCTCCCGCCTTGCCACAAAAACGCTCCTGTCTTTACCCGATGGTTCCTCCATCAAGGACCCGACAGACAGGTGGAGCACCTCGCCCGCTCTGCCTTTGAGGCTGCGGGTTCCTCCCTCTCACCCTCCTTTGCCTCTGTGTGGGTCACAAAGGCGATCTCGGTCTGGGCAGAATCCCTTAACACTTCGCTTGAGGAATCCCAGTTCCCTCATACCGTCACTGAGGTAACAGCTCAAATTGCCGCTGCGGCAGAGTACCTCATGCAGGCCTCCATTGATGCTGCTACCTGCGCAGCTTTTGCCGCCTCAAATACCATAGCCATCCGTAGAGCTCTCTGGCTCCGACAATGGCGAGCGGACTCTGCCTCCAAGAAGTCTCTCACGGGCCTTCCCTTTTTTACAGACCGATTGTTTGGCGAACATCTGGACAAGCTCATTTCTGACACCACGGGAGGAAAGAGTACCTCCCTCCCCCTACTGAAGCCCAGGACGACCTTCACCACACGCTCACAGTCCTCGTTCCGCTCCTTTCGGAACTCATTTGGTTGGTCGACATCCCGCGCTGTCGCCGCCACTAGCCGCGGACTACGCAGAGACCGACCTCAGCTCTCCCCGAAACCCACTTCGTCATGACAGCCTAGACCGAAACAGTCCAGGACTAAGGAGACTCGTCCACGACGTTTTCCCCCCTCATGACTCCTTCGGCGCCCCGGAAGACACACTCATTGTAGGAGGTCGACTGCGGCTCTTTCAACACATCTGGGCTGACTCCTCAGACGATAAATGGGTGCGTGACCTTGTGTCTTCCGGTTACCACATAGAATTTCGGACCCGACCCCCGGGTTGGTTCTTTCTCTCAAACCCCCCAAAGACTCGAAAACGATGCGAGGCCTTTTTCTCAGCAATCCACTCGCTCCAAACAGCAGGAGTGATAATACCCGTCCCGGACGACGAGAAGTTCAGGGTTTTTTTATTCTTTGCGGTCCCCAAAAAGGATGGGTCAGTTCGACCCATCCTGGACATCAAACACCTAAACAAACATGTACACGTACGGACATTCAGAATGGAGTCCCTAAGGTCCATTATTGCATCCATGGTCGAAGGGGAATTCCTCGCCTCCATAGATATCAAGGACCCATACCTGCACATACCCATCGCCCCAGATCACCTAAATTTCCTCCGCTTCGCAGTTCAGGTCTCCCATTTTCAATTCGTAGCCCTACCCTTCGGCCTTGCTACCGCACCAAGGGTCTTCACCAAAGTCATGGCGGCCGCCATGAGCATCCTTCACGCCAGGGGAGTAGTCGTTCTCCCTTACTTGGACGACCTCCTCATCAAGGCCCCATCCTTCCGCGACTGCTCAACCAGCGTACAGATCACCGTGGACACCCTATCCCGCTTAGGGTTGCTACTGAATCTAGACAAATCATCCCCGGTCCCAGCACGATCCATCACCTTCCTGGGCATGTCCCTGGACACCCGTCGGGGCTTGATCCTTCTCCCTCAGGACAAGGCGATCACTCTTCGACAAGCGGTACGCTGCCGTCTACGTCCTCCGTCTCGCTCCATTCGATTCAGCATGAAGGTGCTCGGCAGGATGGTGGCGGCTATGGAGGCAGTACCTTTTGCTCAACTGCACCTCCGCCCACTGCAGCTAGCCCTTCTAGCTGCCTGGGACAAGAGCCCCTTCTCCCTGGACAAACATCTTCACCTGACGCCTTCAGTCCACACTGATGCACTCCACTGGTGGCTTCGGTCCTCATCCCTATCGAAGGGGAGATCTTTTCTCCCAGTGAACTGGCTGGTCCTGACCACGGACGCCAGCCTCCTAGGCAAGGGAGCAGTGTACCGGCACCACACTGCTCAAGGACGTTGGACGCCCCAGGAGTCTTCCCTACTCATAAACATCCTGGAAATCCGCGCAATCTTCCTCGCGCTCAGGACGTTCTGCCCTCTGCTAGCGGGTTGTCCGATTCGAGTCCAATCGGACAATGCGACAGCTGTAGCCTATATAAATCGGCAGGGGGGCACCCGCAGCAAAGCGGCTTATCTCGAGGCCCACAAGATCCTCAGCTGGGCCGAATCGACGGGGTCAGTGATATCAGCGGTACACATACCGGGGGTAGAGAACTGGGCAGCAGACTTTCTAAGTCGCCGAGGCCTGGCCGCCGGAGAATGGTCTCTCCACCCAGAAGTGTTTCTACACATCTGCACTCGCTGGGGCACACCAGACGTGGATCTAATGGCCTCAAGGTTGAACGCAAAGGTACCCGCGTTCATAGCCAGGTCACGCAACCCGAAGTCCATCGGCGCGGATGCTCTAGTCTGCTCCAGGCACCACTTCCACCTGCCCTAAATATTTCCACCTCTGCCCCTGCTGCCGCGGGTAATCAGGAAGATCAAGGCAGAGGGCGTCCCGGTGATACTGATAGCACCGGACTGGCCCAGGCGCGCCTGGTACGCCGAATTAGTACAAATGCTCGCAGACGTACTGTGGCGGCGCCTTCCAGACATCTCAGACTTGCTGACCCAAGGGCCCATTTTCCCATCAAAACTCCAGAGCCCTGAAGCTGACTGCATGGCTATTGAGACCTGGGTATTAACAAGAGCGGGATTCTCCCCCGCGGTTATCTCCACCTTGATCAGCGCCCGAAAGCCTGCTTTATCCCGCATTTACCACCGTACGTGGAAAATCTTCTTTTCATGGTGCAGGGAAACTAATGTCCAGCCTATGCCTCTGGCCATCCCCAAAATTCTCGACTTTCTGCAGTCTGGCTTGCAAGCGGGGTTGGCTCTCAGTTCCCTTAAAAGGAAGGTCTCAGCGCTCTCAATCTTCTACCAATGCCGCCTGTCTCAAAAACCGCAAGTCAAGACCTTCCTCCAGGGCGTTTCCCATCTAGTTCCCCCGTACAAATGGCCGCTAGATCCACGGGACCTCAATCTCGTTCTGGACGGTCTCCAGAGGTCTCCCTTTGAACCTCTCAAGGAATCCTCCCTTGCTCTTCTGTCCTGGAAGGTAACATTCCTGGTGGCAATTACGTCCATCAGACGGGTTTCGGAGCTGGCAGCAGTCTCTTGCCGCGAGCCTTTTCTGATCTTTCACCAGAACAAGGTGGTTCTGCGCCCCTTCCGGATTTTCTTCCAAAGGTTCCTACCCCGTTTCATTTGAACGAGGACATTGTTCTGCCTTCCTTTTGTCCACACCCAGTTCATAGGGTGGAAAGGCCTCTGCATTCGTTAGACCTCCTCAGAGCTCTCAGATATTACATATCCAGGACAGCCCCCTTTAGGAAAACGGACTCTTTGTTCGTCATTCCTGAGAGGCCTAAGAAGGGACAGGCCGCTTCAAAGGCAACTCTGGCATGCTGGATTCGCTCTGCGATCCAGGAAGTCTATCGCTTGCAACTCAAGCCCATTCCTAGTGGGCTGCGGTCTCATTCCACGCGAGCAGTTGGAGCTTCGTGGGCCATTCGGCATCAGGCTTCAGTGGAACAGGTGTGTACGGCTGCGACCTGGTCTAGCCTACATACTTTTTCAAGCATTACAGAGTCCATACCCAGGTTTCAGCTGAGGCAAATCTGGTTAGGAAAATTCTGCAAATGGCAGTAGAGCACCTCTCTCAGTAGGCGCTCCAGGTTGTCTGGGACAGGTTCCTAGTCCTTGGGTTGTGTTGTCTTCTTTTATTTTTCCCACCCATGGACTGCTTTAGGACGTCCCATGGTCCTGTGTCCCCCAATGAGGCGTCAGAGAAAAACGGATTTTTGTGAACTCACCGTAAAATCGTTTTCTCTTAGCCATCATTGGGGGACACAGCACCCACCCTGTTGCCCTGTTGGGCCTTGGTTCTCTCGGTACCTTATTTGGTTATGACTCTTTTTTTCTCATGTTCCTCCGTTGATATAAGTTTTTACTGTTTTTTTTCTCCTACTGCTTGTGTACTAAAACGGAGGTTACATGGCCCGGCTAGGGGGTGTATACTGCAGAGGAGGAGCTAATGCTTTTTGTATCTACTTAGTGTCCTCCTATGGATAGGCAGCATAACACCCATGGTCCCATGGTCCTGTGTCTCCCAATGATGACTAAGAGAAAACGATTTTACGGTGAGTACACAAAAATCCGTTTTTTGAAGCCTGAAGTATGGGAAAAGGTTGAAAAATTCAAGGGAGCCGAATACTTTCGCAAGGTACTATATATATATATATATATATATATATATATATATATATATATATGTATATGTATATATGTATGTGTATATATTATATATATATATGTGTATATATTATATATATATATTATAGATAATATAATATTATATACACACACACCAGTATAGTGGCCAGGCTGGGGGACATATATATACACCCGGATAGGGCCCAGGTTGGGTGGGGACATATATATATATATATATACACCAATATAGTGGCCAGGCTGGGGGACATATACCAGGATAGGGCCCAGGCTGGGGGATGTATACCTGGATAGGACCCAGGCTGTTGGCCATATATATACTAGGAGAGGGCACATTCTGGGGGACATGTATACACCAGGATAGGGCCCAGGCTGGAGAGCATATGTATACCAGGATAGGACCCAAGCTGGGGGAACATGTATAGTATGTGTATTATATATGTGTATGTATGTATGTATGTATGTGTGTGTGTGTATATATATATATATATATATATATGTGTGTGTGTGTATATATATATATATATATATATATATGTGTGTGTGTATATATATATATATATATATATATATATGTGTGTGTGTATATATATATATATATATATATATATATATATATATATATATATATAACCTTTACCAGGCTGGGAGACGTGTATGTATACCAAGATGGGGCCCAGGCTGCATTACTAGGAAAGCAACACGTATGTCTTTATAACTTTTAGAAAGCTACAAGGGCCCGTACATCTGATATCAACATGCAGGGGGGTAGGAATGGGGGGGCAGATCCAAATCTTGCACCAGGGCCAAAGGACTATAGTTATGCTGCCGGTGTGGGGGTGATTTATGCAGTGTGGGGGCCTTTATACAGTGTGGGAGCTAATGGGTAACCTTTATACAGTATAGGAGCTAATGTGTGGGGGCTGTCATATACTGTGGGGACTACTTTGGACATTTTCGTACAGTGTGTGGTCTACTATTGAAGCCTTTATACAATGTAGGGGGAGCTGTGGGTCCATCATAATGTGTATATGGGAGGTTTTCATAGGGAGACTTGGGAGACATTAGAAAATGTTAAGAAGGCACTTAACCATTACTGTTATAGGAGCACTCAGGGTAGTGTGACCATCAAAGGAGCGCATGGAGCATTATTACTTTTTAGGATCAAAATGTGAACACTTTTGTAGGGCACTTGAACCAAGCATAAATATTTTTTACCATCTAGAGGGTACAAAAGAGGCATTATTACCATGTAAGGGGCACAGTGGTGGCATTATTATGTGAGATAGTAAGAGGAGCACAGTTTTTGCGTCACATAGCAGGTGCAGTAATACGAACACTTCTGGCAGCAGCAGCTCAGTATTGGGGCATCAGGAGGATGAGGAGTTTTTGCAGGTCATTTTGGGAATAGATGGGACAGTGTTGGAAATGTGAGAAGTCAAATGTGTCTTTGTTGTAATCCCTACAGATGAATTGTGGTTGGCAGACGTCATGTCGGTCTGGGCCAGATGAAAAAGACGGGAAAAGTGAACGACTCTCTTAGAAAGAATGTCAGCTGAAAATCACCATCTATAACTGTACTGTAATCTCTATGTTCTCAGGACAGATACCTGGATACCAGGATGGGGGACATATGTACCAGGATGGGAGACATTACTGCATAATGAAGGGGGCATTCATATGTCTTTATATGATTTAGAATGGTACAGGTGCTCAGATATATGAACACCTGTACATACACACATACATCTGATCAACGTCAGGAGGGTGGCACAGGTCCAAATTTTCCATCGGGACCCATCGCACTCTAGTTACGCCACTGGTGATCATCAACACTAGGGGGCTTTACTTCAATGAAAATTGTCAACAATATTGTTGGGTTTGATAGAAAAAAAGTAAAGTTTTCAGCTCACTTCTCCCACTGAAGGTCCACCGCACGGACGCTGTATTGCCCCCAGGGAAAGATTCAAAAAAGTAGAAATCCAGCAACCGAGCTTCTTAAAAAATATAAATCTTTATTCCAAAAAAATGTTTCTTTTAAAATAGATCCATAGGCGGTAGCATAAATATTCCAGAGAAATAGAGATGAGAACAGAAAGAAACGCGTTTCGGATGCTATTCTTTATTCATTGTTTCGGTCAGTTGTTGGATTTCTACTCCTTGGTGGCAATATCGGGTTTAATGTTACTTAATATTTTAAGCAGGTTCAGTTGCTGATGAAGTTACTAGATTTTTTTTAATCACCTGGCCTCTGTTTCCATTAACAGTTACTTGTTTCTTTCAATCACTTGGCTTCTGTTTCCATTAACATGCTAAGTCTTAGTACCAGTTCCTGTATACTTCAGCTGTTCGATAGGTGATTTAGTAAGTACAAAATATTTACTTCCAGGACGATAACCAGCCATACATATGAGTAAAAAAAGGTGTATCCTTTAAAAGAATTCTGTTAGTCTTATTGGTGCTTTTTGTTGGCGCTCCAAATTGATAGAAGCATTACCTGTGTTGAATGATATCTAAAACTTTCACAATCTTCCTTCCTGAAACACGATTCCTTGAACTAGGATATTTTTGGAATCTTTCTTCAGGTATAAGATCTTAGAGAGGTGCTCTCTCCCAATCAGTGGATTTTTTGGTTATCGTCTCTGTGCTGTCATGGGTGAGGGGAAAAATGATAATTACTTACCAGTAATTTCATTTTCCTGAATACATGACAGCACCCCTATTTTTTCCCTCCTGCTGGCTTATGGTTGGTGATGGTTCTCAACAATCTGCTCTTCAAGGAATGGGCTTGAGTGAATGTATAAATAATAAGAATTTTAGAAAGATTAGAACAACCAACATACACGGAAATTTAAACCGTGCCATGATTTGTGCATGGATAGAGCCATATACAGAACATAAATGCAAAAAGAAGAAAAAAACTGTACAACGGCAAATTGTGAAAAATAGTATAAATTTATATATTTAATCAATTCAAAATAGACATGCGTAAAAGGATTAAAACAGAACTTTGGTGAGAGGACCAGCAGGTGGCGCACTCACTCCACAACTCAGTGACCAAAGGTATAAAGGTATTGAGAGAAAAATAGCTGCAGTAAAACACCACACAAAGATGACCACTGAATACCAAATAAACAACTATATATGATAGGCTGCCATGGTGCAAACAGCGGAGACAAAGTGTCCATACAGCAGCAAAGTATGTGATACCCAGGGTACACAGAGGTGGGATTAATCAAAGCAGCAAACGACTCAACACATCAAAAGGTGAGTATATAATACCTGAGTCGTAGAGTGAGGATCCAGGAAACCCCGACCTATAGGTTTCGATCTTATGCCTGCTTCATCCTTTTGATGTGTTGATGAGTCTTTTGCTGCTTTGATTAATCCCACCTCTGTGTCCCCTGGGTATCACATACTTTGCTGCTGTATGGACACTTAGGCTGTCATGGTGCAAACAGCGGAGACAAAGTGTCCATACAGCAGCAAAGTATGTGATACCCAGGGGACACAGAGGTGGGATTAATCAAAGCAGCAAACGACTCATCAACACATCAAAAGGTGAGTATATAATACCTGAGTCGTAGAGTGAGGATCCAGGAAACCCCGACCTATAGGTTTCGATCTTATGCCTGCTTCATCCTTTTGATGTGTTGATGAGTCTTTTGCTGCTTTGATTAATCCCACCTCTGTGTCCCCTGGGTATCACATACTTTGCTGCTGTATGGACACTTTGTCTCCGCTGTTTGCACCATGACAGCCTATCATATATAGTTGTTTATTTGGTATTCAGTGGACATCTTTGTGTGGTGTTTTACTGCAGCTATTTTTCTCTCAATACCTTTATACCTTTGGTCACTGAGTTGTGGAGAGTGAGTGCGCCACCTGCTGGTCCTCTCACCAAAGTTCTGTTTTAATCCTTTTACGTATGTCTATTTTGAATTGATTAAATAAATAAATTTATACTATTTTTCACAATTTGCCGTTGTACAGTTTTTTTCTTCTTTTTGAAATAATAAGAATTTTATAAAGATTACAAATTAGGTGACTCTTACTTGACGTTCTCGGAAACCACATTAAAGGAAGAAGTGGGAGTTGCCTTTTTGTGCTCTTGTCCAGTTATAGGGATGAATCCTACTCTCTCAGGTGCTGTCATGGATCAGGAAAATAAAAGTACCAGTATGTAATTATTTTCTTTTTTTTTTAGTTATGTTTTCCTCCCCTTTTTCATTTGTGGGATTCCTTGTGCCATGAAAAAAAATCCTTATTCAATGTACGGTAATTTCTTTATATTTAGCTTACAGAGTGACCCTCTCTTTGGTTCTACTTCTTTTTCTTATATACTTGTTTTTCTTCTTTGAGGTTTTTTTTTTTTAATTATATCTGTAGTATTAAGTCTTATTTTTTATCATTTTTTTGAATCCTAATAAAGTGTAAAAAATACTTTCTGCTCATACATTTCCATACACAGACAATACGTATTTCACAAATACAATGGCTGATGATGTTGTAGAAGTAACAAATCCTATATAGAAAAATATACCCCCACTCACAATTTAAACTTGAAATATGATTTTTATTAGATAATAGCGTTGAAAAGATGATAAAATAGATGTGAATTAGGAAACCATAAAAGTTACATCAGCCAGAGGGGTACTCGCATAACAATGTTAGGTATTAGTAAATGTTTACAAGGAAAACTTTTCAATCACCACTATAATATGGTATAATACAAGGAAAATGGTGGCTGAGAAATGCTAATGCAGGTGTGAGATGGTGAAACAGTCCCCATTGTTCATGGTCAGAAATATGTTCCTAATTAAAGAAACAGATGGCAAGCCCCTGTACTAGCTCACCAGCATGGTTTAGATGTACATATTTCTGTAGCATAAGTATGAACATTATACTTATTGTATGGAAGTTTACCCCCTGCTTGCTGTCTGTAATGACGTGATAATGGTGAAAAGTTAAATGATCCAGCTTCCAATTTCAATAAAATCCAGCTTTAATGAAAAACTTTAAAACATACAAATCCATTCCAATCTAGTATATGCCATTATATGTATACCATCTCCAGGTCTGGAAAAAAATCCAATGCTTATGCCGCACACCAGACGCGTTTCGAGCGCATGGCTCTTAAACTTTGGTCAAAAATTCAAAATGTGTCTGGTGTGCAGCATAAGCATTGGATTTTTTTCCAGACCTGGAGATGGTATACATATAATGGCATATACTCAATTGGAATGGATTTGTATGTTTTAAGGTTTTTCATTAAAGCTGGATTTTATTGAAATTGGAAGCTGGATCATTTACCCTTGCACCTGTGTCTCAGCACTGAGGAGCAGCGGGATCACTTCCTTCCATACCGCCGAGAGCATGTACGTTACTGGGTTGAGCTGGATTTTTTCGTTTTCTTCCATCACGAATGACGTGATAATGCTTTATAAGGGACTAAAATGTTGTTACTCCGCCAAAAGAAGTCGCTGTTTCCCAGCACAGATGAAAGACTGCAATACATAGCTTGTGATATAATGTACATGACAGGAAGTAAAGCGACGGCCATCTTGGGAGCAGTTGTCAGTTACTGAATGAAGAGAGAGAGGATGTGCAGATCAGAGTCAATAATATCTGCGCATAAAGTATATCATCTTGACCAGAGTGGAGCTGACCCTGTCCATATCCTAATCCTTACCAGATGGGAGAAAATTGCTGATAGGATGCCCCCGAGGAGTCAAGCCACAGTTACCAGCAGTACTGCTCATCTATTGGAGAGGTCTCTCATCTGTATGGATGCTTCAGTTGTATTTTCCAGAGCAGATCCAGATCAGTAACACCCACTACGCCATCACAGTGGGTAACCGTGCACGCACCTCACAGCAGTTTGGCACAAATATACTTGACACTGGGGCAAAGCATGTAGTTAGTTTAGGTAGGTATAGTTATTGTGTCAGCTCGCAGTTACTGACATGATCACGCTTTGTGACCACCATTTCCACTGCTATACCACCTGTCTCTTCACCATTGAGGATTCTGTGTTGACCACAAAGATCTGTTGACAAGGTCTCTCATAGATTTTAGTCCATATTTGAGCACATCCAGGATGGAACTTGTGAAGAAGATTGAGGCTATGTGCGCACAGTGCGTTTTTTTGTGGCGTTTTTGCGCATTTTTCGGGTGCGTTTTTGGGCTCCAAACTGCATGACTTTGCTTCCCCAGCAAAGTCTATGAGTTTTCATTTTTGCTGTCCGCACACATCTTTTTTTTTTTTACGCTGCATTTTTGAGCTTAAAAAAAAAATGGACATGTCAATTCCTTCCTGCGTTTTTCTGCGTTTTTCCCCCATGCAATGCATTGGGAAAACGCAGAAAAATGCAGAGATCAAAAACGCAGCCAAAAACGCATTTTTATCGGTGATTTTTTGCGCGTTTTTGCCGCGGGTGCGTTTTTATGCGTTTTTAGAGACCAAAAACACAGCGTAAAAAAACGCAGCGTGCGCACATAGCCTAAAAGTACGTGCTATTTGTTCAATTTGTTATACTCAGGTTTTGGCTAAGCAGCAATTGCATATTATATAATTTGTTCTACCATTCCAGGAGAATCTGAGGAAGGACCATCCATCAAAGTTCACTGTACTTATATTGAGGCAGGGGAATATTTAGTTGAGGATTAGAGTGGATTTATTGTAAATTTGTAAACTGTTGTGCTGTACTGCAGGTGGCTCATACAACACACCCATTAAATTGTTTCAGGTCAAGGGTATTAATAGGAAATTGGCGGTTGGATTATCCAGGCATGCCTGTAGGTAACACGTAGTATAAATATTGTAGGCTGCCACTTTGTACAGCACAAGGGTCTCAGCCTCTTGGCTTAGTGTCTGTGGATTTTCCCTTAGTGTTTTCCTTTATTCTAGTTTTGTTCTTTTACATATTGAAGTAAAATACTTTAGTTGGTTGATCTAGTGTTGGAACCATTTATTTCCCATTTGTGACTTCGCTGTATCTAAAGAGCCCATCGCGGTACACGGCTTACATGGGAGTGCAACAGATTATCCTCAAGTGTTGTCGTAGTCCGGAACTTCAAGCTCTCTGGAGTGCCCAGGTGTTTAGTGCTGAGAGACATAGCCAAGGTGAGGGAGACTGAAACATGATTGCAACTGAGCAAGATACAGAAGTGGAAGTGTCAAGACTGGGCCAAGAAATATCTGAAGATAGATTTTTCAAAGGTTTTATGAACTGATGAGATGAGAATTGCTCTTGACAGACCAGATGAATGAGTCCGTGGCAGAATCACTTACAGTCATAGATCTATACTTCTACTCTTGTACTTTCCTCTTGCTGTAGTATATGAAAAAGCCTGCACCTTTTTATCCAAGAAAATGTTCCTCACAGGAATATTTACCGCATTTACTATGGACCTAAGAACTAACAGGCAGGTAGTTGCTGTTTTGCCTGGCGACGATCTTTCTAGGCACAGGACGATCAGAGATCTCTACCAGGGGATGGTGTTGGCCTTTCAGAGTGCTAAATTATATTATAATATAGTACTGTGCAAACGTTAAAAATAATGCAAATCACATAGAAGAAATCCGGCACTGAAACTTGCAAGGTGAGTATTTATTTTCAAAACAAGTGTACAACATGTGACGTTTCTTTTTCAATATTTTTCAAACTTACACTGTGATAAAAAGAAATGCACAACATAGAAATAATAATTTAGACAAATATATAAACCTGAGAATAAACAAAAAGAGACATAAAACAGGGAGGCATAAAGGAAAAGGGGCACAGTGCTTAGGGGAAATAACCTTACCCCCACCCCTTTTCCTTTATGCCTCCTTGTTTCGTCTCTTTTTGTTTATTCTCAGGTTTGTCTAAATTATTATTCCTATATTGTACATTCCTTTTTATCACAGTGTACGTTTGAAAAGATATTGAAACCAAAACATAATATGGCAGGCATCTACAGCACGTGAAAATCAGTCCATTCTTGAGCCCATTTCACACGCAGGCACACAACGCCTATATTTGCGCAAGAACTCAATGAGTGTCTTGGGGGTAACAGGCTGCCTATATTCCCTCCATAAGTGCATGTGTGATGTCATGAGCATATCCACCAAACATTTCTACAATATACATATGTGCTAAACTAAAAGGTTATAGATGACAAGTGGATTTTTACATAATGTTTCATTATCAGTGGGAAAGGTTTGAGGCTATAACTTGCCCATTACGACAATATATATAATAAAGAGAAGTAAAAAAAATGGTGATCCTTCGTCCTTTTCAGACTGGTGGAGTGTCTTTCAATTCGTTGGCTTCAATATTTTCATAAATGGAATCTGGTAAATTCATATCACCTAGATGGTTTCCTGAAAACAAAATAATTGAAAGTTTTACTGGTCAGCTATTGTTATCTTCATTTAAAAAAATCAATAAATATATTTTTACCCCTTTCATGCTCCCCAGAACAGGAGTAGCACGTGTCAGTGCCTGGCTGCAAGATTGCGGTCAGGTAAATTTTACTCTGAAATGCATCATTTCAGAGAAAATATACTTTTAGATCTAGTCGGCACCGCTCTTGGCCAGCTCTGCCCAGTGCTGAAATCTGGCAATCACCTGCAGCAGTGGTGGAAGAAGCCAGCCAGGGAGCGATCTTTCAAGTACTGTATATTCTCTGAAGGAGGAATGTAGAGTAAAATATACCTGGCTGCATTCCTTCAGCCAAGACCTGATTCATGCTGTCTGCAATAATTCACATACTCCAGCAGTGACAGTGTAGCGCCCCTACGCCACTCAGGGCACTACTAGAAACTACATCCACACAGAGATGCAGGCCTACCCCCAGGGACCTGGAACATTAGTGCCAGCAACAACTAGACACACCAAAATCCTAGTTAACACTCCACATCAGGGGTAATTGGTTAGTCGGACACAAGGGGATGGCCACCTAGAGGGCGAAGCCAGACCAGAGGACTAGACAACCTGGTGGGAGGGGACAGCAGTCAGTCAGTCTACAGAAGTCTAGAGAAGTAGTGAACGTGGAAAGACGTGCCTAGAGCTGGGTCGTGTAACGGTGACCCGGGGCACAGGAGAGTGGTTGCCAGGGCAGGTACACCCGAGTACCGCTGGGACCAGAGCACCGACAGGGCCCTAGGGCAGGCGATAGTTTCATACAGCCTGGCAAATACCTGCACAGTGAGGGGACCTTCACGGACCTCACTGACCCACAGATCCGGGGGCACCAGCAATAAAGCAAGAATCGGGGTTCGGGACACAGACCAGCCCTACAGGGTCCACACAGCCAGCCGTATGGACAAGGAGACTGCCACAAAAAGGGACAGTCGGATCCCAAACCGCTCCATACTACGGAGACCCAATCACATTGAGGGCGTCGGGGACAGAGCAACTGAGTCATCAACTGGCACTGGATATACAGGGACCTGAACCAGCCATCCAAGGGTCAAGAGTGAGTAGAGACTGTTAACTACAACACACGGGGTGACCTCCCTTATTAATGGCGAAAGTCTCCACCATACATCTTCCTGGGCTAAGCCCTACCTGCGGAGGGCCTACCAACACAGCTGCCATTAACACCAGCCCTAGAGATAACCAACTCAGCAGCGGCAATTCCCCCATATTAACTGCAACCCGCAGGTGGCATCACACCAATGACTTTAATCTCCCCTGTAATTACTCCCCATTAAAAAGCACCCAGGGCACGGGACCGGGCAACGGCCACCAAAGTGACATTCTCCAGTTATACACTGCCCGGGACCAAGTACCCCATTCCCTGGGCGACACAATAGCCACACTTAGCTGCCCCTCATAGTGCCATCCACGCCAAGCCTCTACTCCCAGGGGTTGGTGTGACAGGCACTATGAGATTTATGACCAACTTTTGTTTTTCAGTCAGATTGCTTTCACTGTTGCTCCGATCTCTGTTTGCAAAGGTGACATATCGAGTGTCAGATACTCAGCACTGAACCTGAGGCGGGTGCGTGATATGCGTTTTTTCTTTGTTTTGTATAACTACTGCAGTATGTAGCTGAAAGATTTGAAAACTTGCTGAAAGGGGATAAGCCGTAGAATGCATAGATGCAGTAACAAAACCAGCTTTACTGAGAGCAGATAAGTTAGAAGAACCAATAAATGCAGTAACAGAACCATAGATACATATGGATACGATAGATACCAAAAAAGTGCTATGCAGATACGGGAACAGAACCATATTTACTGTGTGGACACTGTAATTAAACTAAGATTACTGCAAAGAAATGGGAAAGTGTTGGAGAAAAAATGTACAGTTTAGACATGGCATTTGTCCTAATAGTATACATAGACAGTAACTCATGTTGTTCGAAGTCCATCTGCATACCACTTTCTTAGCTTTTGGTAACTCTATTTTTCCAATTACACATACTCACTTGACCAACTACTAATGTACATGTGAATTCCACAACAATGAAAAATACGTCATAGAATATGATAAACCAGTCACTTATCCTGTATACATATCAGATATCTGTGCATGTAGTATTCTATATCCAGTATACAGGTTATGTTACTTGGATAGGTTATATTAAGGTTCCCTAAGGTTGACATTTTGTATGCCAGTATTGATGAAGGGAACACTGGAGTAAGATGCACCACACTCATTGGTGTACTCATTGGTGTGCACATCTTCAATGAATTTGGTGCATCTCTCAACTGCTGTGCGTCACTGGCAGAAAGGTCCACCACATTGTGGGAGTCATAATGAATTTGTCTGGTGTTATTGGCCACACTATGTCCTGACTGAGCTTTTCTAAGCGTGGGTGGAGCTGGCTGGGCCTGGTGTAAAACCCACCAAAAGTCACAAAATGTCTGCACAACTTTGAGCTGGCCAAAAACGTTACCACCATTCAAACAGCTTTAGTTCAGAATTCTACTGAAACGTGCTTAATGAATTGGGTCCTATGACTACAGACATCAGATGTCATATACAGAATAGTATGTGATAGTAACATCAGATAAAATCACACATTATTTCACATCCAGTATAAAGAATAATACATGACCAGCGTAAGTGAATACATATTTATACACAGTGGGGAAAATAAATATTTGACACACTGACAATTTTGCAAGTTTAATAAAGTCAATACAAAATACAACAATGGAGTAATAAAGCACAATAGGAAATTCCACAATAAGATTCTACATAAGATATACTTGCTACCCTACATACACCCTATATAAATTCCTTCCTATCCACGGAGGAACACCCTACATTTTTCCAGTGCCCTTGCTTAACAGAGGATGCAGCTATTAAACTCCTAACTCTCCAAAAACTTAGGCCAATAGCTTACAATAGTAAAGGGGTAGAGGGATAGAAGCCCCCGGGGAGACGGATAGAGGAGAAAAGACAAATTATCCTTATAAGGTGCAAAGTAGGGAGCCAACAATGTTAAAGGTCCAATTATGCAGACACAAAACAGACATCATCCAATGCATGGTCATATAGTCCATTAGTAATTTCTTGATTTTAGATGTTTCCCAAACTGTGTCACTACATCTTGATATTACACAGTTTAACGAGACTCCATAGTCCAAATCATATGGGTTCACATTCGCCAATATTTGATCTGAAAAGATTTCTGGTGCACATACAGCTTATACGAGGTATAGCTACTCCCATATATTCAGAGCACCCCACTATCAGATCATCCAGTATATAAAAGTTTCTTCCACCTCTGCCTTGATGCGTTCCCCTCCTTTTTCTTAACGATAGTTGGGGTTTATCAAGAGGCTATCAAGATGGTAAAATTCATGGGTACATTGTATCATGATCCTGCTTGCAAGGGCCTACAAAGATGTCTGTAATTTTTATTGTAGGTACACTTCAACTGTATGATTTTTAAATAATTAATTTTCATTTTATTACATGCAATAAGTATTTGATTCAATAGAAAAACAGAACTTAATATTTGGTACAGAAACCTTTGTTTGCAATTACCGAGGTCGGACGTTTCCTGTAGTTCTTGACCAACTTTGCACACCCTGCAGCAGATATTCTGGCATACAGATCTTCTCCACATCTTTCAGGTTTCAGTATTCAGCTCCCTCCAAAGATTTTCTATTTGGCTCAGGTCTGGAGACTGCCTAGATCACTCCAGATCTTGAAATGCGTCTTACGGAGCCACTCCTTAGTTGCCCTGGCTGTGTGATTTGGATCCCTGTCATGCTTTAAGACCCAAACATGACGCATCTTCAATGGTCTTACTGAGGGAAGGAGGTTGTTGGTCAAAATCTTGCGATACATGACCCCATCCGTCCTATATCAGACCCTCCTCTTCACCCACGGTGGCAGGACTCTTTTTTTTTAAGAAGAAGGATGGGGCCTCTGTCATTGTTTTGATTTTTTGAGAATTGAATCAGATTACTGTCCAATACCCACTTCCTCTTCGTCTGGATCTATTTAACCAGATTGTGGGAGCTAAATGGTTCTCTAAGTTGGACTTAAGAGGGGCCTACGACCTGGTTAGAATCAGAGAATTGGATGAATGGAAAATGGCTTTCAATACTCAATACTCAATACAATTTTTCAATACTGAGGGGCATTTTGAAAGTCTGGTCATGCCATTTGGCCTCATGAATGCCCCGCCAGTTTCCAGCATTTTGTCAATTACATTTTTCACCATCTGGTAGGCAAGTTTGTAATTATGTATTTTAACTATATCTTGATCTACTCGCCCAATATGGAGACACATTTGGTACATGTTAAAGAGGTGTTACAGATTTTAAGAGATGATAAACTGTATGCCAACCTGGAGAAGTGTGTTTTTGACATTTTACAAGTGCAATTTTTGGGGTGCTTGTTGTTGTCTTCAGGTTTTCGGATTGATCCAGAAAATGTCTGTGCTGTACTTGACTGGGATTTTCCAAAAAGCGTGAAAGCGTTACAATGCTTTTTAGGTTTTACCAATATTTAGTGGAAATTTATATAGAATTACTCAGTAATTGTAAGACCTCTTACTGACATGACACAAAAGGGATCTGATATCTCAAAATGGTTGGATCTTGCACAGCAAGCTTTTTTTTCCTCTAAAGAGATGTTTTTCCACAGCACCTATGCCCATCCAGCCTTATGTTTCACAGCCTCTTATCGTGGAGATTGATGCATCAAAGGTGAGCTTTGGGGCTGTGTTGACGCAGGGTACATCACCTGGTACATGGCATCAATGTACATTTTCTAAAAAATTAACTCCGCAGACAAAAACTATGATGTTGGCAATAGGGAACTGTTGGCAATTAAGTTACATAGTTATACATAGGTTGCAAAAAGAACTAGGTCCATATAAAATAAATCTTTCTTAATGTTTAATCCAGAGGGGGTCCTCGTTTCCATAGTAAAAATCCATTTTGTTTCTTTATAGTGTAAAATACTTTTTAGGTCCCATCCCCTTTTTGGCAACGTTACCCTTTCTATAGCGTTCACTTGGAGGCTGTCCACATTCCCATTATGTGATTCCCATTATGTGCGTTCAGAAAATGCTGAGAAGCACCTGAAGGGCTTCTAGTAGAATTATTTACCGCATCATATATGCGTTCAGATATTCTTTTTCTTAATTCTTGTGTGGTATATCCAATATATTGTAAGCGGCATGCAGTGCATGAGATCATATAAATTACATTTAGAGCCGCAATTCATCATATTTTTTATATCAAATTTCTTGCTATTAGAATAGGATGAGACGTTTTTCGTGTTGATCATATATTTGCATAGACCACACAATTTTTTTACCGCACTTATATGACCCAGATGTGGACAACCAATTGGCGTTTTTTCCAGATTTTTTGCCTTTATTTAAGTGATCACTAGGTGAAAGAAGGGCACCCAAAGTAGTATTTTTTCTAGGAACAAATTTAACACCCTCACCTAGGATGTGATTAAGAGTTTCATCGGAAGATAACACCGTAAGAAATTTTTTTTATAATGTGCACAACATCATAATAGTTTTTGCTGAATTTCGTGGAAAAAAATAATTTAGTATTATCAATATTTTTTCTCTCTTTTTATATGTTCAAGGAACTGTTCTCAACTTTTTGTACTTATCTTCTTTCTGGCTTGTTTCAAATTTTTTTGGGAATATCCTCTGGCTATGAACCATTTATCATTTCTGTCATAGTCTATTGTTAAATCACTCTGTTTAGTACAGCTACGTTTGGCCCGAACGTATTCTCCCGTGGGTATATTTTTTATGACAATGCCTGGATGGCAACTGCTGGCATGTAATATAGAATTTCCTGACTCAGGTTTGCGAACAATTTGCAATCTATGTTACCATTCTCTATGTTCCCTGTCAAAGTCATATCCAAAAATTGAATTTCAAGGGAATCACTTTGGTAGGTGACAGTTAAATTGTGTGGGTTATTACTTATACAGTATATGAAATGAAGTTTTCTATGTCACTCATGGGGCCATTCCAAACAATCAAAATATCGTCAATATAGCTAAGATAAATTGACAGATTTTTGCAGACGGGATTCCTGATGTTAAAAATATATTCCTCCTCCCACCAAAACATGAATATGTTTGCAAGGGAGGGTGAAAAACTGCATCGAACGTCCCTGTGTCTGTAAGTAAGTCTGTAAAGTCCCCCAGAAACATGAAATAATTGTTATTCAACAAAAATAATATCACCACCAATATGTATTGTTGTAACTCCCGCGAATAATCTGAATATTTGAAAAGCTGAGTGCCTGGGATATGAAGAGGAATTATGATTTCCAGTCATAATCGCTCTCATCACTCCATGGCAGTGCCCCCTCCCTTCTTGTTCTCAGATGTCCAACATCTGGGAAGGTGTCACATCCTAGCAACACATCCCATGGCCATCTCCTGTGATATGGAGATTAGATGAGCTGGGAACAGTGGACACAGGATGACTCCCTGCTGTGACCCTGTAGCAGCTTGGAAGTATCCATACAGAACGACTCCGGTAAAATATGGTTAATATCTCGCAAGCCATATTTCCCATAAAAATGGCAGGCATAAAAATGGTGTCTCCGCATGCGGATGATGCTGGCACACCCTTTTTATGGAAGTAAGACCTGGGGAAATACCCCAGGCGTGATATCAGCCAATGGGGAACTAGTAGACAAGTCATGAGTCCTCTCGTTTGCAGCTAAATTCATAACTGTCACAATGAGAGCATTGGCGTCTGCCTACGACGTTCCCAGGCCAAGTTATGGCCCATATTCCCTGTTGTGGATATTATCCATAACTCCAGCCAGGGGTGGAGCAGTGCTCCCTCTGAGGTCACAAAGGTAGGAGGGGACCTGGATTTGCCCAGGTTGATAACCCCCAATTCGGCCATTTTCCAGTGTTCTTTTGCTCGGGGGTCTGGTCAGGGAAGACCTGTGAGGGAGATCCTGGAAACCTGGTCCACGGCGCCCCCCTGTGGCCAGACGCACAAGGTAACTGCTCGAACTGTGTATGCCTGTTTGTAAATCATGCTTTAATTGTAACTGTACTCTGACCTATGTATATTCTGTAGATCCCCTATTGTATATATTGTAGTTTCTAGTGTGGCTTAGGCCGATTAAATTATATAATTAATCTTGGGCTGTTCTGTTATCTCGATCTTGAATCCCACGTCTGTGTGTTCGGCTAATAGTTACCGTAAATCGGTTTGTGGCAGCGAGTGTGTGCCAAGGATCATTGTGGGGCAGCCAGTGAGAGGCGAGGAGGTTCTTATATATTCCGTCCGCGGAGGTCGGAGGAATATATACTCTGCTCTCACCGGGGACCCTTCAATCATCGGCACAGGAGAATAGCGGCCTCCTTGCTTATTTTCGGGCAATTCCATAATTGGCCTGACTATAAGAGGGGCGCTAGAGAGCGCGTCACGTGCTCTGTCTGTCGGTCGGGAGGTATAAAGGAGGGGTGACCCCCACTTGTTACCCCCCGATCGTGACCTTGGTGGACAGCACGGGGGATTTCTGAGTGACCCCCCCGGTGGTTCGTGACATATTGGTGGCATAGCGGTGGGATCGAGATAATAGTGTGTGTGAGTGTGAGACCCATACTCCCAGACACTAAAGACTGCCTGCAGCAGCTGTGGCTGCTGGGGTCTTCAGACCAGACCAACACTAGAGTGTCAGAGTGCAGATACTGTAAGGTGTGTGGAGGCATCAGGTGTCAGTTCTGTGTCAGTGACCAAAGTCTGCAAGATTGGCTGATGGCACCAGGAGCAGAGCTATGCAACTGGCCAATGCTAAGGCAGGAGCCGAAGAGAGGGAGGACGGTGCTGTGGACAGCAATGAGGAGGTTGTCCACGAGCCCTCCAAGAGCCCGACGCCAGAGAACAGCTCTGCAGAGGACATCGCACAACCTGGCACTCATGGACAAGATGAGGAGGAGCACACCCAAATGTCCTCAGGGAGCCGGATGCCAGTCCTCCACTCTGCAGTGGACAGTGAATCACCTGGCTCTGCAGCGTGCCGCAGATCACCACTTGCCAATCCCTCCGGCCTGAGAGGTGCAGAGGCTCTCCTTCAAGCTGCCCTGGCCAGGCTTATGGCTGGAGACCGGGATACCTACGAGATACTCATGGCAGAGCGTGAGCGACAGGCAGCGCGTGAGGCTGAGGCTGCGGAGCGGCAAGCAACGCATGAAGAGCGACAGCAACAGGCAGAGCGTGACCACCAGCTGCGGCTAGCTCAGCTCCAGCGCTCATCATCCACCCATGACCTTCGAGACACCAAACCCCCAAAGGTCCGTGTTGAGGACTTCCCAGTGATGGAGAAGGATGGAGACTTGGACTCTTTCCTGACTGCTTTTGAACGGACTTGCCTACAGCACCATCTGGACAAGGACCAGTGGGCCAAATACCTGACCCCCCGTTTAAGGGGTAAGGCCCTGGACTTGCCTACTGAGGCAGATCAGGGCTACGACACCATCAAGCGTGCCCTGATCCAACAGTACAACCTCACTCCGGAGTCCTAC
Source organism: Anomaloglossus baeobatrachus (assembly GCF_048569485.1). NCBI lineage: Eukaryota > Metazoa > Chordata > Amphibia > Anura > Aromobatidae > Anomaloglossus > Anomaloglossus baeobatrachus. The sequence goes on from NC_134357.1 coordinate 228,935,893, forward strand.
CGCAAGAAGTTCCGGACCCTGCAGAAGGGACCAAAGGACTCCTGGGCTGACCACCGGCGGGCACTTGCCCAAGCTGCCGACCACTGGACCCAAGGCCTGCAGCTTTCCACCGGACCGGAGATCCTGGACTTGGTCATCAGGGAGCAACTCTTGAACTCAGAAGCCAAAGGGGTCCACGGCTACAGCTGCCCTTGCCGATGACTACACCAACAACCGGGCCCCTGAGGCCAGGAGAATGGCCACCAGCAGCACCTGGAGAGGGGATAAGATGAATTCTGCGACTGCCCCACCTGCCCCTAGACCGCAGGGGGTGTCCCCCTCAACTCCCCTCTCCAGGCCCGTGGCAGAACCAAGACGGTGCCACCAGTGCACCCAACCTGGACACTTCAAGGCCATGTGCCCTCAGCGTCCCAAGGCCCCGGCCCCGTCCCCAAAACCGCCCACGGTGCACTGTGTAAAGGGGGGTGGTGGTAGGTCCCTGGACAGCTTCCAACCTGTCACCGTCGGCCGGTCTGTGACCATGGGACTGCGAGACAGCGCCTCGGAGGTGACTCTGGTGCAGCCTGAGATGGTGTCCCCCCAAGACTTGGTACCCGGAAAAACCCTCGCTGTCTCCGGAATTGGAGGCCTTGACCCGGCGCTGCCCATCGCCAGCGTTTATATGGACTGGGGCGCAGGACGAGGGGTGAAGGAGGTGGGGGTAACTGATAGGATCCCCGCAGATGTGCTACTTGGGACAGATTTGGGGCAGATAACCTCCCAGTTCGGGCCCCCCCAAGGGCTGAACCTTCAGCCAGTACTGACATGACTCCTGACAATGTTAATGTGTTATCTATGAATGATGTAAGGGAGGAGGGAGTGAGCTCTGATTTTTCTGCTTGCACAGACACCATAGACACACACACAGCGGCAGCTGTGACAGGGGAGGGGGTCAGAGAAAGGTGTGACAATGCCTTTACAAGTAAGCCAGTGAGCTGGGATCTGTTGCCCTCTGCAGGGATAAGCAGAGAGCAGGGTGCTGCAGGGGGAGAACCAGTGTGTGGGGTGGGGGCTACCACAGCAAATGTGGGGTCCCCAGAGATTTCACAGCGGGGTTCTGTTGCTGCAGGGGGGGAACTGGCAGGTGAGATTGGGGCTGGTCCAGGAGCGGAAGTGCTCACAGGTAATCTCTCGGTGCAGGGTTCCCCCACAACCGGGGTGTCAAAAAGCCAGGTAGGTCTGCCTGAACCGGCGACTTGGTCAGGAACGGAGGAGGAGCAGGCACGACCCACGGTCGCAGCGGCTGTGGCCGCTGTCACCCGCAGTGGGAGTGCTGGAAGCCAAGGGGCCTCACGGAGGTCCGATAGCTCTTCCCCTTCTGACCAAGTGGCAGCAGAGTCAGGCGGAGGCCAGGACACAGGTCCCGGGGTACTGACCGAAGATGTGACAGTCTCGTCGATTCTGGCCATATCTAGTCAGGGGTTTCAGGCAGCGTTAGAAGCTGACGACAGCCTGAAAGCTCTTAAGGAGAAGGCGGCACAGCCTCCCTCGGACTCGGACCCGGAGCGAGTGGTCTGGGACCAAGGACGGCTGTACCGGGTCACGGTCCAGCAGGGTTCACCGGAGGCGTGGCCCAGGGACCGACAGTTGGTGGTACCCTATCCGTTCCGGATGGAGTTGTTGCGGATCGCACATGAGATTCCGATGGCCGGACACCTAGGGATCGCTAAGACCAAGGCCAGGTTAAGCCAGCATTTCTACTGGCCAAAAATGGGGGCCGATGTGGCTGCCTACTGCCGTTCGTGTGACACCTGTCAGAGAGTGGGGAAGGCGGGGCCACTCCCCAAAGCCCCACTGGTATCTCTGCCCATCAGGAGGGTGGCTGTGGATCTAGTCGGCCCGCTGGCCATCCCCAGCAGCTCCGGGAAACGCTTCATACTGACGGTAGTGGACTATGCCACCCGGTACCCTGAAGCAGTGGCCTTGTCCATTCGGGCTGACAAGGTGGCCACCGCATTGCTGGAGATTTTCTCCCGAGTGGGTTTTCCCCAGGAAATGCTCACTGACCGGGGGACCCAATTCATGTCACAGCTGATGGAGGCCCTCTGTAAGCAAGTCCAGGTGCAACATCTGGTGGCCAGCCCGTACCATCCACAGACTAATGGCCTGTGCGAGCGGTTCAATGGCACCTTAAAGCAGATGCTTAAGATGTTGGTCGACTCCCATGGGCGTGACTGGGAGCGGTATCTCCCACACCTGTTATTTGCTTACCGGGAGGTTCCACAGGCCTCAACAGGATTCTCACTGTTTGAGCTCCTGTACGGGCGACGTGTGCGGGGCCCCCTGGCTCTGGTGAAAGAGGCTTGGGAAGGGGATTTGGCCACCCCCGGAGTGTCAGTTATCGAGTATGTCATGCGCTTCCGGGACAAAATGCAGGCCTTGACGCAACTGGTACACGACAATATGGCTCAAGCCCAGGCCGATCAGAAGCGTTGGTACGACCAGAACGCTTGTGAGAGGACCTACCAAGTGGGTCAAAAGGTGTGAGTACTGGTCCCTGTACCACAGGACAAGCTTCAGGCAGCCTGGGAAGGCCCATACCTCGTATACCAGCAGCTAAACCCTGTGACGTACCTGGTCACCCTGGACCCTGCCCGTGGAAGGCGGAAGCCCTTCCATGTGAACATGATGAAGGCACATCATGAGCGGGAGGCGTGTGCGCTCCCCGTGTGCAACCTGCCCGAGGCGGGAGAAGCGGAAACCCTCTTGGATATGCTAGCCCAGGTTAGGGCAGGCGGATCCATTGAGGATGTGGAGGTTGGCCACCAGCTCTTGGAGGACCAACGGTCCCAGCTGTGGGCCACCCTACACCCCTTCCGGGGGTTGTTTACCCCCGGCGTTCAGCATATCGGATCTCCCTGGAGGTGCAGCAACACATGCGCCAGGAGATAGACGAGATGCTGAAGCTGGGGGTGATCCAGGCATCCAACAGCGCTTGGGCCTCACCTGTAGTCCTCGTCTCTAAGAAGGACCGAACCACTCGGTTCTGCGTGGACTACAGGGGGCTCAATGCTGTCACGGTCGCCGATGCGTACTCAATGCCACGCATCGATGACCTGCTCGATCAGTTGGCCGGGGCTCAGTACCTGACCATCATGGATCTGAGCCGGGGATATTGGCAGATCCTCCTGACTCGCAAGGCCAGGGACCGCTCTGCCTTTATTCCCCCATTTGGACTGTACGAGTCCACGGTGATGCCATTCGGGATGAGGAATGCCCCTGCCACTTTCCAGCGGATGGTCAACACCCTGCTCACGGGACTTGAAGGGTACGCGGCCGCGTACCTGGATGACATTGCCGTCTTCAGTCCCACCTGGGAGGACCACCTAGAGCATCTAGCACAGGTGCTCAGGCGGATCCACCAGGCAGGTTTGACCATCAAGCCGGGAAAGTGTCAGCTGGCCATGAGCGAGGTCCAGTACCTCGGTCACCGGGTAGGCGGGAGAACACTGAAGCCCGAGCCTGAGAAAGTGGAGGCCATCGCATGCTGGCCCACCCCCAGGACCAAGAAGCAGGTGATGTCCTTCTTGGGGACCGCCGGGTACTATAGGAGGTTTGTTCCACGCTATAGTAGCCTGGCAAAGCCCTTGACGGACCTCACCAAGAAGAAGCTGCCCTCTGCAGTCGATTGGACAATGGACTGCGAGACAGCCTTCCGGGCCTTAAAGGACGCCCTGTCCAGCCCGCCCGTGCTACAGGCAGCCGACTTCACGCGGCCGTTTGTAGTACAGACCGACGCCAGTGACTTCGGCCTCGGTGCGGTGCTCAGCCAGGTGGACTCTGCGAGCCAAAAGCACCCAGTCTTGTACCTGAGCAGGAAGCTGTTACCGAGGGAGGTGGCCTATTCCACGATGGAAAAGGAATGCCTGACCATAGTGTGGGCCCTGCAGCGTCTGCCACCCTATCTATACGGGCGCCACTTCATCGTGGAGACGGACCACAATCCGCTCAGCTGGTTGCACACCGTCTCTGGGACGAATGGGCGGTTGTTGCGATAGAGCCTTGCGCTCCAGCAATACAACTTCACCATTCGCCACAAAAGGGGCCGCGACCACGGTAACGCAGACGGGCTGTCCCGACAAGGAGAGGTCGTGGACGGGCGCACAGGGGAACACCGGAGTGTGCTGCCCCCTAGCGCCCTCAAAAGGGGGGAGGTGTGAGGAAAATCCTGGGATATGAAGAGGAATTATGATTTCCAGTCATAATCGCTCTCATCACTCCATGGCAGTGCCCCTCCCTTCTTGTTCTCAGATGTCCAACATCTGGGAAGGTGTCACATCCTAGCAACACATCCCATGGCCATCTCCTGTGATATGGAGATTAGATGAGCTGGGAACAGTGGACACAGGATGACTCCCTGCCGTGACCCTGTAGCAGCTTGGAAGTATCCAGACAAAACGACTCCGGTAAAATATGGTTAATATCTCGCAAGCCATATTTCCCATAAAAATGGCAGGCATAAAAATGGTGTCTCCGCATGCGGACGATGCTGGCACACCCTTTTTATGGGAGTAAGACCTGGGGAAATACCCCAGGCGTGATATCAGCCAATGGGGAACTAGTAGACAAGTCATGAGTAGAGATGAGCGAACCGGTCGCGGTTCGGCTCGAGGTCGGTTCGCCGAACGGAGGTCCCGTTCGAGTTCGGTTCGTCGAACGTTCGACGAACCGAACTCGAACTGCATAGGAAACAATGGCAGGCAATCACAAACACATAAAAACACCTAGAAAACACCCTCAAAGGTGTCCAAAAGGTGATAAACAACTCACAACACAACACAAACACAAACACATAGGAAAGTGACAAGGACATATACTCATGCGAAAACAAAACAGCTGGACAAGGAAAAAGAGGAGGAGACACAGATATATGAGTATATGCAAGGAAACATTGATGCCATTAATGTGCAACTTGAGCCCTGCTCATTTTAGGCTTCCAATCTGGATAAATTGCCTAAGCTCGCCACGTACGCCTTGGGGATCTTGTCGTGTCCTGCAGCCAGCGTTCTCTCGGAACCTGTCTTCAGTGCTGCTGGGGGTCTGCTGGCAGATAAGCACACGTGTCTGTCCACTGACAATGTGGACATGGCTCTCAGAGGACTTCTCTTCCCCTGGGTCAGCCAGGGGAGGCGAAAGGCACGCGTATTTTTGAGAGTGCTTCATGCAAAGCATCTTTTTCATTTTGAATAGGGGGGACAAGTGATGCCAGTCAAGTGGGGTGTGTGTGGCCCAATTAGTGGCAACGAGGGAGACTGTGGTTGGAGTCCCCTCGCTGTGTTTCTAAAAGAACCAAGATGAACAAGTCATGGCTCTCAGAGGACTTTTCTTCCCCTGGGTCAGCCAGGGGACGGGAAAGGCACGCGTATTTTTGAGAGTGCTTCATGCAAAGCATCTTTTTCTTTTTCAAAAGGGGGGTCAACTGATGCCAGTCAAGTGGGGTGTGTGTGGCCCAATTAGTGGCAACGAGGGAGACTGTGGTTGGAGTCCCCTTGCTGTGTTTCTAAAAGAACCAAGATGAACAAGTCATGGCTCTCAGAGGACTTTTCTTCCCCTGGGTCAGCCAGGGGACGGGAAAGGCACGCGTATTTTTGAGAGTGCTTCATGCAAAGCATCTTTTTCTTTTTCAAAAGGGGGTCAACTGATGCCAGTCAAGTGGGGTGTGTGTGGCCCAATTAGTGGCAACGAGGGAGACTGTGGTTGGAGTCCCCTCGCTGTGTTTCTAAAAGAACCAAGATGAACAAGTCATGGCTATCAGAGGACTTTTCTTCCCCTGGGTCAGCCAGGGGACGGGAAAGGCACACGTATTTTTGAGAGTGCTTCATGCAAAGCATCTTTTTCTTTTTCAAAAGGGGGGTCAACTGATGCCAGTCAAGTGGGGTGTGTGTGGCCCAATTAGTGGCAACGAGGGAGACTGTGGTTGGAGTCCCCTCGCTGTGTTTCTAAAAGAACCAAGATGAACAAGTCATGGCTCTCAGAGGACTTTTCTTCCCCTGGGTCAGCCAGGGGACGGGAAAGGCACGCGTATTTTTGAGAGTGCTTCATGCAAAGCATCTTTTTCTTTTTCAAAAGGGGGGTCAACTGATGCCAGTCAAGTGGGGTGTGTGTGGCCCAATTAGTGGCAACGAGGGAGACTGTGGTTGGAGTCCCCTCGCTGTGTTTCTAAAAGAACCAAGATGAACAAGTCATGGCTCTCAGAGGACTTTTCTTCCCCTGGGTCAGCCAGGGGACGGGAAAGGCACGCGTATTTTTGAGAGTGCTTCATGCAAAGCATCTTTTTCTTTTTCAAAAGGGGGGTCAACTGATGCCAGTCAAGTGGGGTGTGTGTGGCCCAATTAGTGGCAACGAGGGAGACTGTGGTTGGAGTCCCCTCGCTGTGTTTCTAAAAGAACCAAGATGAACAAGTCATGGCTCTCAGAGGACTTTTCTTCCCCTGGGTCAGCCAGGGGACGGGAAAGGCACGCGTATTTTTGAGAGTGCTTCATGCAAAGCATCTTTTTCTTTTTCAAAAGGGGGGTCAACTGATGCCAGTCAAGTGGGGTGTGTGTGGCCCAATTAGTGGCAACGAGGGAGACTGTGGTTGGAGTCCCCTCGCTGTGTTTCTAAAAGAACCAAGATGAACAAGTCATGGCTCTCAGAGGACTTTTCTTCCCCTGGGTCAGCCAGGGGATGGGAAAGGCACGCGTATTTTTGAGAGTGCTTCATGCAAAGCATCTTTTTGTTTTTCAAAAGGGGGGTCAACTGATGCCAGTCAAGTGGGGTGTGTGTGGCCCAATTAGTGGCAACGAGGGAGACTGTGGTTGGAGTCCCCTCGCTGTGTTTCTAAAAGAACCAAGATGAACAAGTCATTGCTCTCAGAGGACTTTTCTTCCCCTGGGTCAGCCAGGGGACGGGAAAGGCACGCGTATTTTTGAGAGTGCTTCATGCAAAGCATCTTTTTCTTTTTCAAAAGGGGGGTCAACTGATGCCAGTCAAGTGGGGTGTGTGTGTGGCCCAATTAGTGGCAACGAGGGAGACTGTGGTTGGAGTCCCCTCGCTGTGTTTCTAAAAGAACCAAGATGAACAAGTCATGGCTCTCAGAGGACTTTTCTTCCCCTGGGTCAGCCAGGGGACGGGAAAGGCACGCGTATTTTTGAGAGTGCTTCATGCAAAGCATCTTTTTCTTTTTCAAAAGGGGGGTCAACTGATGCCAGTCAAGTGGGGTGTGTGTGGCCCAATTAGTGGCAACGAGGGAGACTGTGGTTGGAGTCCCCTCGCTGTGTTTCTAAAAGAACCAAGATGAACAAGTCATGGCTCTCAGAGGACTTTTCTTCCCCTGGGTCAGCCAGGGGACGGGAAAGGCACGCGTATTTTTGAGAGTGCTTCATGCAAAGCATCTTTTTCTTTTTCAAAAGGGGGGTCAACTGATGCCAGTCAAGTGGGGTGTGTGTGGCCCAATTAGTGGCAACGAGGGAAACTGTGGTTGGAGTCCCCTCGCTGTGTTTCTAAAAGAACCAAGATGAACAAGTCATGGCTCTCAGATGACTTTTCTTCCCCTGGGTCAGCCAGGGGACGGGAAAGGCACGCGTATTTTTGAGAGTGCTTCATGCAAAGCATCTTTTTCTTTTTCAAAAGGGGGATCAACTGATGCCAGTCAAGTGGGGTGTGTGTGGCCCAATTAGTGGCAACGAGGGAGACTGTGGTTGGAGTCCCCTCGCTGTGTTTCTAAAAGAACCAAGATGAACAAGTCATGGCTCTCAGAGGACTTTTCTTCCCCTGGGTCAGCCAGGGGACGGGAAAGGCACGCGTATTTTTGAGAGTGCTTCATGCAAAGCATCTTTTTCTTTTTCAAAAGGGGGGTCAACTGATGCCAGTCAAGTGGGGTGTGTGTGGCCCAATTAGTGGCAACGAGGGAGACTGTGGTTGGAGTCCCCTCGCTGTGTTTCTAAAAGAACCAAGATGAACAAGTCATGGCTCTCAGAGGACTTTTCTTCCCCTGGGTCAGCCAGGGGACGGGAAAGGCACGCGTATTTTTGAGAGTGCTTCATGCAAAGCATCTTTTTCTTTTTCAAAAGGGGGGTCAACTGATGCCAGTCAAGTGGGGTGTGTGTGGCCCAATTAGTGGCAACGAGGGAGACTGTGGTTGGAGTCCCCTCGCTGTGTTTCTAAAAGAACCAAGATGAACAAGTCATGGCTCTCAGATGACTTTTCTTCCCCTGGGTCAGCCAGGGGACGGGAAAGGCACGCGTATTTTTGAGAGTGCTTCATGCAAAGCATCTTTTTCTTTTTCAAAAGGGGGGGGTCAACTGATGCCAGTCAAGTGGGGTGTGTGTGGCCCAATTAGTGGCAACGAGGGAGACTGTGGTTGGAGTCCCCTCGCTGTGTTTCTAAAAGAACCAAGATGAACAAGTCATGGCTCTCAGAGGACTTTTCTTCCCCTGGGTCAGCCAGGGGACGGGAAAGGCACGCATATTTTTGAGAGTGCTTCATGCAAAGCATCTTTTTCTTTTTCAAAAGGGGGGTCAACTGATGCCAGTCAAGTGAGGTGTGTGTCGCCCAATTAGTGGCAACGAGGGAGACTGTGGTTGGAGTCCCCTCGCTGTGTTTCTAAAAGAACCAAGATGAACAAGTCATGGCTCTCAGAGGACTTTTCTTCCCCTGGGTCAGCCAGGGGATGGGAAAGGCACGCGTATTTTTGAGAGTGCTTCATGCAAAGCATCTTTTTCTTTTTCAAAAGGGGGGTCAACTTATGCCAGTCAAGGGGGGTGTGTGTGGCCCAATTAGTGGCAACGAGGGAGACTGTGGTTGGAGTCCCCTCGCTGTGTTTCTAAAAGAACCAAGATGAACAAGTCATGGCTCTCAGAGGACTTTTCTTCCCTTGGGTCAGCCAGGGGACGGGAAAGGCACGCGTATTTTTGAGAGTGCTTCATGCAAAGCATCTTTTTCTTTTTCAAAAGGGGGGTCAACTGATGCCAGTCAAGTGGGGTGTGTGTGGCCCAATTAGTGGCAACGAGGGAGACTGTGGTTGGAGTCCCCTCGCTGTGTTTCTAAAAGAACCAAGATGAACAAGTCATGGCTCTCAGATGACTTTTCTTCCCCTGGGTCAGCCAGGGGACGGGAAAGGCACGCGTATTTTTGAGAGTGCTTCATGCAAAGCATCTTTTTCTTTTTCAAAAGGGGGGTCAACTGATGCCAGTCAAGTGGGGTGTGTGTGGCCCAATTAGTGGCAACGAGGGAGACTGTGGTTGGAGTCCCCTCGCTGTGTTTCTAAAAGAACCAAGATGAACAAGTCATGGCTCTCAGAGGACTTTTCTTCCCCTGGGTCAGCCAGGGGACGGGAAAGGCACGCGTATTTTTGAGAGTGCTTCATGCAAAGCATCTTTTTCTTTTTCAAAAGGGGGGTCAACTGATGCCAGTCAAGTGGGGTGTGTGTGGCCCAATTAGTGGCAACGAGGGAGACTGAGGTTGGAGTCCCCTCGCTGTGTTTCTAAAATAACCAAGATGAACAAGTCATGGCTCTCAGATGACTTTTCTTCCCTTGGGTCAGCCAGGGGACGGGAAAGGCACGCGTATTTTTGAGAGTGCTTCATGCAAAGCATCTTTTTCTTTTTCAAAAGGGGGGTCAACTGATGCCAGTCAAGTGGGGTGTGTGTGGCCCAATTAGTGGCAACGAGGGAGACTGTGGTTGGAGTCCCCTCGCTGTGTTTCTAAAATAACCAAGATGAACATGTCATGGCTCTCAGATGACTTTTCTTCCCTTGGGTCAGCCAGGGGACGGGAAAGGCACGCGTATTTTTGAGAGTGCTTCATGCAAAGCATCTTTTTCTTTTTCAAAAGGGGGGTCAACTGATGCCAGTCAAGTGGGGTGTGTGTGGCCCAATTAGTGGCAACGAGGGAGACTGTGGTTGGAGTCCCCTCGCTGTGTTTCTAAAAGAACCAAGATGAACAAGTCATGGCTCTCAGATGACTTTTCTTCCCCTGGGTCAGCCAGGGGACAGGAAAGGCACGCGTATTTTTGAGAGTGCTTCATGCAAAGCATCTTTTTCTTTTTCAAAAGGGGGGTCAACTGATGCCAGTCAAGTGGGGTGTGTGTGGCCCAATTAGTGGCAACGAGGGAGACTGTGGTTGGAGTCCCCTCGCTGTGTTTCTAAAAGAACCAAGATGAACAAGTCATGGCTCTCAGAGGACTTTTCTTCCCCTGGGTCAGCCAGGGGATGGGAAAGGCACGCGTATTTTTGAGAGTGCTTCATGCAAAGCATCTTTTTCTTTTTCAAAAGGGGGGTCAACTGATGCCAGTCAAGTGGGGTGTGTGTGGCCCAATTAGTGGCAACGAGGGAGACTGTGGTTGGAGTCCCCTCGCTGTGTTTCTAAAAGAACCAAGATGAACAAGTCATGGCTCTCAGAGGACTTTTCTTCCCCTGGGTCAGCCAGGGGACGGGAAAGGCACGCGTATTTTTGAGAGTGCTTCATGCAAAGCATCTTTTTCTTTTTCAAAAGGGGGGTCAACTGATGCCAGTCAAGTGGGGTGTGTGTGTGGCCCAATTAGTGGCAACGAGGGAGACTGTGGTTGGAGTCCCCTCGCTGTGTTTCTAAAAGAACCAAGATGAACAAGTCATGGCTCTCAGAGGACTTTTCTTCCCCTGGGTCAGCCAGGGGACGGGAAAGGCACGCGTATTTTTGAGAGTGCTTCATGCAAAGCATCTTTTTCTTTTTCAAAAGGGGGGTCAACTGATGCCAGTCAAGTGGGGTGTGTGTGGCCCAATTAGTGGCAACGAGGGAGACTGTGGTTGGAGTCCCCTCGCTGTGTTTCTAAAAGAACCAAGATGAACAAGTCATGGCTCTCAGAGGACTTTTCTTCCCCTGGGTCAGCCAGGGGACGGGAAAGGCACGCGTATTTTTGAGAGTGCTTCATGCAAAGCATCTTTTTCTTTTTCAAAAGGGGGGTCAACTGATGCCAGTCAAGTGGGGTGTGTGTGGCCCAATTAGTGGCAACGAGGGAAACTGTGGTTGGAGTCCCCTCGCTGTGTTTCTAAAAGAACCAAGATGAACAAGTCATGGCTCTCAGATGACTTTTCTTCCCCTGGGTCAGCCAGGGGACGGGAAAGGCACGCGTATTTTTGAGAGTGCTTCATGCAAAGCATCTTTTTCTTTTTCAAAAGGGGGATCAACTGATGCCAGTCAAGTGGGGTGTGTGTGGCCCAATTAGTGGCAACGAGGGAGACTGTGGTTGGAGTCCCCTCGCTGTGTTTCTAAAAGAACCAAGATGAACAAGTCATGGCTCTCAGAGGACTTTTCTTCCCCTGGGTCAGCCAGGGGATGGGAAAGGCACGCGTATTTTTGAGAGTGCTTCATGCAAAGCATCTTTTTCTTTTTCAAAAGGGGGGTCAACTGATGCCAGTCAAGGGGGGTGTGTGTGGCCCAATTAGTGGCAACGAGGGAGACTGTGGTTGGAGTCCCCTCGCTGTGTTTCTAAAAGAACCAAGATGAACAAGTCATGGCTCTCAGAGGACTTTTCTTCCCTTGGGTCAGCCAGGGGACGGGAAAGGCACGCGTATTTTTGAGAGTGCTTCATGCAAAGCATCTTTTTCTTTTTCAAAAGGGGGGTCAACTGATGCCAGTCAAGTGGGGTGTGTGTGGCCCAATTAGTGGCAACGAGGGAGACTGTGGTTGGAGTCCCCTCGCTGTGTTTCTAAAAGAACCAAGATGAACAAGTCATGGCTCTCAGATGACTTTTCTTCCCCTGGGTCAGCCAGGGGACGGGAAAGGCACGCGTATTTTTGAGAGTGCTTCATGCAAAGCATCTTTTTCTTTTTCAAAAGGGGGGTCAACTGATGCCAGTCAAGTGGGGTGTGTGTGGCCCAATTAGTGGCAACGAGGGAGACTGTGGTTGGAGTCCCCTCGCTGTGTTTCTAAAAGAACCAAGATGAACAAGTCATGGCTCTCAGAGGACTTTTCTTCCCCTGGGTCAGCCAGGGGACGGGAAAGGCACGCGTATTTTTGAGAGTGCTTCATGCAAAGCATCTTTTTCTTTTTCAAAAGGGGGGTCAACTGATGCCAGTCAAGTGGGGTGTGTGTGGCCCAATTAGTGGCAACGAGGGAGACTGTGGTTGGAGTCCCCTCGCTGTGTTTCTAAAATAACCAAGATGAACAAGTCATGGCTCTCAGATGACTTTTCTTCCCTTGGGTCAGCCAGGGGACGGGAAAGGCACGCGTATTTTTGAGAGTGCTTCATGCAAAGCATCTTTTTCTTTTTCAAAAGGGGGGTCAACTGATGCCAGTCAAGTGGGGTGTGTGTGGCCCAATTAGTGGCAACGAGGGAGACTGTGGTTGGAGTCCCCTCGCTGTGTTTCTAAAATAACCAAGATGAACATGTCATGGCTCTCAGATGACTTTTCTTCCCTTGGGTCAGCCAGGGGACGGGAAAGGCACGCGTATTTTTGAGAGTGCTTCATGCAAAGCATCTTTTTCTTTTTCAAAAGGGGGGTCAACTGATGCCAGTCAAGTGGGGTGTGTGTGGCCCAATTAGTGGCAACGAGGGAGACTGTGGTTGGAGTCCCCTCGCTGTGTTTCTAAAAGAACCAAGATGAACAAGTCATGGCTCTCAGATGACTTTTCTTCCCCTGGGTCAGCCAGGGGACAGGAAAGGCACGCGTATTTTTGAGAGTGCTTCATGCAAAGCATCTTTTTCTTTTTCAAAAGGGGGGTCAACTGATGCCAGTCAAGTGGGGTGTGTGTGGCCCAATTAGTGGCAACGAGGGAGACTGTGGTTGGAGTCCCCTCGCTGTGTTTCTAAAATAACCAAGATGAACAAGTCATGGCTCTCAGATGACTTTTCTTCCCTTGGGTCAGCCAGGGGACGGGAAAGGCACGCGTATTTTTGAGAGTGCTTCATGCAAAGCATCTTTTTCTTTTTCAAAAGGGGGGTCAACTGATGCCAGTCAAGTGGGGTGTGTGTGGCCCAATTAGTGGCAACGAGGGAGACTGTGGTTGGAGTCCCCTCGCTGTGTTTCTAAAAGAACCAAGATGAACAAGTCATGGCTCTCAGATGACTTTTCTTCCCCTGGGTCAGCCAGGGGACAGGAAAGGCACGCGTATTTTTGAGAGTGCTTCATGCAAAGCATCTTTTTCTTTTTCAAAAGGGGGGTCAACTGATACCAGTCAAGTGGGGTGTGTGTGGCCCAATTAGTGGCAACGAGAGAGACTGTATTTGGAGTTCCCTCGCTGTGTTTTACATGATTTTCGAAGGGCATGACATGCCTAAGAGGTTGAGTTTCATCATCTGCAACTTGTTGGCAACAGAAAGGCTGCCTTTACACCCTTTTGAGATCGAGGATTTTCGAGACCTTATGCCCATTGCAGTGCCCCAAGAGCCGATGGCCAGTCGTCACTCCTTCTCCAAGAAAGGCCTGCCCGCGCTACCACAGCAGGTCGCACACAACCTCACCGATTCCTTGAGAAACTCTGTGTGTGACAGGGTGCATTTCACCACAGATACTTGGACCAGTAAGCATGGACAGGAGAGTTACATGTTGCTGACTGGGCACTGGGTAACTATGGTGAGAGATGGAGAAGGGTTTGCTGTACAAGTCTTGCCGTCCACACGACTTGTGTGTCAATCCTTCATCTGTATGTACAAGTTCCTCCACTGCTTCTGCCTCCTCAACCTCGTGTGGGTCCTCCACCTCGGCCCAAACCCTGTGTGGTCAGGCCAACCACGTTGTAACTGCGCCCAAGGAATCCCACACACCTCCTTACTATGCTGGCAGCAGAGCTCAAGGCCATCAGGCGGTCAAATGTTTACTTTGAAATGTAGGGGAAATGTGAGACACCGCTGAGGAATTGTGGACGGTTAGCTCTGGAGAGTGAGACCGAGTTTCATCAATGGTTGTCTCCACTCAACCAGCAGCCAGGGAAGGTCGGGTGCGACAATGATGCAAACCAGTCTGCGACCCTTCTTCAGGGCATGAGGCACACGTGCCTTGTATGGCTCACGTGTTGAACCTGGTTGTCCAGCAATTTTTAAAACACTATCCCGGCCTACATGGCCTTCTGCAGAGGGCACGGTGTAACGCCTGCCTGGATCGACACACTCAGATGGGCTGTAAAGGATAGGCTAGAGGCAAGCCACTCACCAAGCTGGACCCCCAGAACCCTGAAACCCTTTAACCCCTATACAGTGATTTGGAATTACACAGGGCCCAAGTTGATCAATACCTGTGGAAGGCTGCAGTTCCAGAGAATAGTAGTCATTCAGGGTCAAAAACATTAATTGAGGAAGAGGAACAGAATGGGATGGCCAGGACTTAATCAGAAAACAAGCAGAGGTGAAATGCGGATTGGCCAACGAGGTACATAAACAGCAAGCAGGAAAAGTAGTCAGGTAACAAGCACACAAACTCATAAAACTGAACTGGGGGTAACAGTAACAAGAGGTTCATAGCTTTGTCTGGCAGTGGTCTGCAGACAGGAGGGGCCTAAAAAAGGGTGTGGTGTCTTCCCATTGGTTGTAGCTGAATGATGGTACTTCATCTGTGAGATACCCACCACCTACATTCAGCCTGTGGTTCTGTATCTGTCAAGGTAACGCAACCCAGTGGGTGACCATAACCTGCGTCCACCTGCGCCGCAGGCATCGACTCCTTTCCCATCATCAGCACTATGCACGAAAGGTACACGTTGTCACCTGGCGACCGGAGTACAAATTGATTGAGTGGACTACATTGGTGACTTAACAGCCGTGTGCGGCAATGATGCAAACCTGTCTGCGGCCCTTCGTCAGGGCAATGTGACACACGTGCCTTGTATGGCTCACGTGTTGAATCTGATTCTCCAGCAATTTTTAAAATACCATCCCGGCCTACATGGCCTTGTGAAGCGGGCACGCTGCTATGTGCTCACTTTCATCCTTCGCACCCAGCAGCTCAACAACTTTCATCGCTCATGAAGTCTTAGGGTCTGGCGGTTAAACGCCGGAAATGCAATGTTCCGACACGCAGGAATTGGAATCTGCACATGTTGCAGCGTCTGTGGCAGCACCGCAGAGCCCTGCTGAAATACGGTATGATGTATACCCTGGGCTAACTTGATCCAGAGGTGGTGCAGATCACGCTGCTGGAGTGGTGTCAGATCAAGGACCTATGCACCCTTCTACACAGTTTACAAATGTCGACGAAGATGTTTAGCACTAGCGATGCCATTCTCAGTGTGACAATTCTGGTCATCTACAAGATGGAGCACACTGTAAGCATTATTCGGAGTCAGGTGTTGGTCCAAGAGGAAGGGGAGGAAGTACAGGAGGAGTCATATGCAGAAGGGATAATAAGATGTACAAGGTCCATACGTTGAGCGGCACCTAGGCGGCAGTCATGGTGGGGGATAGGGATTAACAAGGGCGCATAGTATCAGCAAAAATTGTTGAGGAAGGTGCAGGAGCCCATGAAGAAATGGAGGACGAACTTGCGATGGGCATGGAAGACTCAGCAGATGAGTGAGAGCTTGCTCACATTTCGGTTGTGCGAGGTTGGGGGGAGAGGGCAGAGGAAGGAGGCACGATTCTCACCTCTCTGCCACCAACAAACTAAGGACTTGGTCCTCCTGGATGCACAAGACACATGAGCGCCTTCTTGCTGCACTACCTACAACATGACCCTCGGATTGTACGAATTCGAAGTAATGCTAACTACTGGGTTGCCACACTGTTAGATCCTCGGTACAAGACCAAATTTGGCTAAATAATTCCTGCCATAGAAAGGGACGCACGTATACAGGAGTATCTGCAGAAGGTGGTACGGATTCTTAGATCTGCTTTTATCAGTAAACACCAGTGCTGCACAGAGAGAATCTCAACGCTTTGTCATGGATAGGAGGAAATGGTCTTTTACTTGTCCGCATCTGAGGGACCGAGGGCTGGCTGCTGTGCTGAGACGGCATTGAGTACGGTGTCCCTGCAGAGTTGCACTTTTGGTCATATACCAAATGAGTTGAAAAAGGACAGATGCTGGTGGAAAGGGGAACAGGTGTGTTGGAAAGGGGAAAAAAGTTTTTGTCCGTGGGTTTGTTGGTTAAGCAAAAGTAACATTTGATGAAGAAACACCATCTGTCACAGTGGGACTGGCAGATTTGGATAAGGTGGTATATACTATGTTACCGCTATATAACGAAAATTAATAAGAAAAGAAAGAGAAAGGTATATATCCCCATCAGCAGTCAATGTCCACCGTGCTCCCAGATGGAAAAGGAGAGGTTGGCAACTGGAAGGTTAGGTGGAGGATACAGAGCTGTGTGGCTATGAAACTAATAGTTGCCTGAGCCACTCGGATCTTGAGAGTGGGAGCCCTGTTAGCGTCACAGGGTCCACACGCCCACCCAGCCCAGGAACTCCCTGTTAACATCACAGGGGCCATTGAGTACGCTGACCGTGTGCATTGGGGCCACACCTGTGGACAGCAGGCGCATCAGCAGCAGCAGGCCTGTTAATGCCACTGGGCTGCACAAGCAGGACTTGTAGGACAGGAGCTGGTCTTAACCGTTCTGCGTTACCAACTGTGGTGGCGGCCTGCATCGACGCCCTATCCCTGCCTACCTCTGGCCTAAAGCCGCAATGGGTTCAACACATGGAGGTGTGCTCTTTCGGAGCATAATAGAAGACTGCGCACCTCCTTGTTGGCTCCAGCCCATTTTATAACCTTGGTCCGCCCCAAACCAGGGTGGACCACAATGCACCTCCTGGAGACAAAAGCAGAGTGACACGTCATGAGTGGCATAACTAGCGTCCTATTTGGAACCGAAACTTCAATAATGACCTCATGGCTGCCACGACACAAACACCTCACCAGTTATCGTCTGACCATCAATAATGAAGTGACAAGTCATAGGGGCGGGCCTCTGCAAGCCATTTGGGAGTGGCCTAGCCACATCGTCAGGACACCTGATGCCTTGTGGTCTATATGGGCCCCCCACATCAGGGGCAGGGCCAAAGAGTTCATTACCGGATCTAGTCTCTGATGCAGTAAGTGCCTGAGCATGCTCAGTTGCATGAAATACAGTCTCTGAAAAAAGACTATCAGCTTTAGCATGGTGTCTAGGCACAAAACAGGACTTAGACCCGGCACGGAATGCAAGTACCTGTGCAAAGAGGCTTTTCACACTAAGTGTGGGAGAATGCGCTGTATCCTGAAATGAAGACTTAGCCTCAGGAATGGCACAGTCAGGCTGAGCATACTCACTAGGCGAAACACTGTAGTTAGGCTGCAGCTGGGGTAAATCGGCACACGCATGCGCACTAGCTGCCTCTCCACACTTAGACGTGGAGGAGAAATTGCTCTTCGGGTGTGGACTTGGAGATGCTGTCTATGAACAGAAGGAAAAGCTAAAGGAAGCCTGACTTTCTATCCCTCCGAATTATCAAATGCAGCAATGAATTCCCTGAGTTTGCTATAAAATTAGCGTAGCAAAGTGTGCATGAGGGTGTCATGCAGAGGTGCTGCAAATAGATTTGCACCAGTGGGACACTAATGGAAGTCCAACAGGCAGTTCCTCATGCCACTAAATGGCAGTATTTTTTGCTATCATTATAGCTTATTAAAAACAGAGCAGGAGGGTGTCATGCAGAGGTGCTGTAAATAGCTTGGCACCTGTGGGGCACAAATGGAGTACAACAGCCACTTCTTGTATGCCACTAAGTTGCAGCAGTTTTTGCTAGTATAATGGCTTAGTAACAATGAGTTTGAGTGTGCAATGCAGGTAGACGTGCTGCAAATATCTTTGCACTAGTGGGACTATACAGAAATCCAATAGCCACGTTTAGGATGCCACTAAGTTCACTGAGTGTTTGCTAGTATAATGGCTTAGTTATAATGAGTCTGAGTGTGCAATGCAGGCAGACGGGCTGCAAATATCTTTGCACTAGTGGGACTATACAGAAGTCCAATAGCCACGTTTAGGATGCCACTAGGTTCACTGAGTGTTTGCTAGTATAATGGCTTAGTTATAATGAGTTTGAGTGTGCAATGCAGGCAGACGTGCTGCAAATATCTTTGCACTACTGGGACTATACAGAAGTCCAATAGCCACGTTTAGGATGCCACTAAGTTCACTCAGTGTTTGCTAGTATAATGGCTTAGTAACAATGAGTTTGAGTGTGCAATGCAGGCAGACGTGCTGCAAATATCATTGCACTAGTGGGACTATACAGAAGTCCAATAGCCACGTTTAGGATGCCACTAGGTTCACTCAGTGTTTGCTAGTATAATGGCTTAGCTACAATGAGTTTCAGTGTGCAATGCAGGCAGACATGCTGCAAATATCTTTGCACTAGTGGGACTATACAGAAGTCCAATAGCCACGTTTAGGATGCCACTAGATTCACTCAGTGTTTGCTAGTATAATGGCTTAGTAACAATGAGTTTGAGTGTGCAATGCAGGCAGACGTGCTGCAAATATCTGTGCACTACTGGGACTATACAGAAGTCCAATAGTCACGTTTAAGATGCCACTAAGTTCACTCAGTGTTTGCTAGTATAATGGCTTAGTAACAATGAGTTGGAGTGTGCAAAGGGCAGGAGGGTACAGTGGCAGGGTTGTGGGTCTCTGGGTAGAGGAAAGGAAGCCTGCCTTTCTATCCCTCCTAATGGGGAAATGCAGCGAGGAAATCCCTGACCTTAGCTACACAGACGCTGTCATCTTGTGTAGCTGTTAAACTCGGTTTTCAGGACCTTTCACCTATGGCTCTCACCCTGCCGGTATGAGCCCTTAAAAGGACTGATAGAAAGTGCTATCCCTATGCTGTCCAGCGCTGTGTATGGAGCGTATACAGCTGTATCGGCGATAGGAGCTGCGCCAGTGATGTCTGACACCAAGGACGCAGAAGAGATAATGGCGTCTGGACGGGCAGATACTCGTTTTTATAATGCAGGGACATGTGACATGGACTTCCTATCACACATGCCGTTGCTTCTCTGGCTTAAAGTCCACTTAGCTGTGTGTGTGTCTGGGATTGGCTGACATGCTGGCCCTCCGCACTACACGCGCGCGCTTAGGGAAGGAAGACAAGGAAAAAAAAAAAAATGGCGATCGCCATTATCCAAACAGCAGTGATCTGAATGCGCTGTTCCCGCACACTATACACTGAAATGTCATAATAGGGTGAGTCACAGAGTGACTTACACTATTACAGCGGAAAGCCAGCTAGGAATTAGCTGGGTTTTTTGCTGCTAGAACCGTTCTCGAACGTATCTAGAACTATCGAGCTTTTGCAAAAAAGCTCGAGTTCTAGTTCGATCTAGAACAGCCCCCAAAATCACTCGAGCCGCGAACTGGAGAACCACGAACCGCGAACCACGCTCAACTCTAGTCATGAGTCCTCTCGTTTGGCAGCTAAATTCATAACTGTCACAATGAGAGCATTGGCGTCTGCCTACGACGTTCCCAGGCCAAGTTATGGCCCATATCCCCTGTTGTGGATATTATCCATAACTCCAGCCAGGGGTGGAGCAGTGCTCCCTCTGAGGTCACAAAGGTAGGAGGGGACCTGGATTTGCCCAGGTTGATAACCCCAATTCGGCCATTTTCCAGTGTTCTTTTGCTCGGGGGTCTGGTCAGGGAAGACCTGTGAGGGAGATCCTGGAAACTTGGTCCACGGCGCCCCCCTGTGGCCAGACGCACAAGGTAACTGCTCGAACTGTGTATGCCTGTTTGCAAACCATGCTTTAATTGTAACTGTACTCTGACCTATGTATATTCTGTAGATCCCCTATTGTATATATTGTAGTTTCTAGTGTGGCTTAGGCCGATTAAATTATACAATTAATCTTGGGCTGTTCTGTTATCTCGATCTTGAATCCCACGTCTGTTTGTTCGGCTAATAGTTACCGTAAATTGGTTGGTGGCAGCGAGTGTGTGCCAAGGATCATTGTGGGGCAGCCAGTGAGAGGCGAGCAGGTTCTTATATATTCCGTCCGCGGAGGTCGGAGGAATATATACTCTGCTCTCACCGGGGACCCTTCAATCATCGGCACAGGAGAATAGCGGCCTCCTTGCTTATTTTCGGGCAATTCCATAATTGGCCTGACTATAAGAGGGGCGCTAGAGAGCACGTCACGTGCTCTGTCTGTCGGTCGGGAGGTATAAAGGAGGGGTGACCCCCACTTGCTACCCCCGATCGTGACCTTGGTGGACAGCTTGGGGGATTTCTGAGTGACATATTGGTGGCATAGCGGTGGGATCGAGATAATAGTGTGTGTGAGTGTGAGACCCATACTCCCAGACACTAAAGACTGCCTGCAGCAGCTGTGGCTGCTGGGGTCTTCAGACCAGACCAACACTAGAGTGTCAGAGTGCAGATACTGTAAGGTGTGTGGAGGCATCAGGTGTCAGTTCTGTGTCAGTGACCAAAGTCTGCAAGAATGGCTGATGGCACCAGGAGCAGAGCTATGCAACTGGCCAATGCTAAGGCAGGAGCCGAAGAGAGGGAGGACGGTACTGTGGACAGCAATGAGGAGGTTGTCCACGAGCCCTCCAAGAGCCCGACGCCAGAGAACAGCTCTGCAGAGGACATCGCACAACCTGGCACTCATGGACAAGATGAGGAGGAGCACACCCAAATGTCCTCAGGGAGCCGGATGCCAGTCCTCCACTCTGCAGTGGACAGTGAATCACCTGGCTCTGCAGCGTGCCGCAGATCACCACTTGCCAATCCCTCCGGCCTGAGAGGTGCAGAGGCTCTCCTTCAAGCTGCCCTGGCTTAGGCTTAGGCCGATTAAATTATATAATTAATCTTGGGCTGTTCTGTTATCTCGATCTTGAATCCCACGTCTGTGTGTTCGGCTAATAGTTACCGTAAATCAGTTGGTGGCAGCGAGTGTGTGCCAAGGATCATTGTGGGGCAGCCAGTGAGAGGCGAGGAGGTTCTTATATATTCCGTCCGCGGAGGTTGGATGAATATATACTCTGCTCTCACCGGGGACCCTTCAATCATCGGCACAGGAGAATAGCGGCCTCCTTGCTTATTTTCGGGCAATTCCATAATTGGCCTGACTATAAGAGGGGCGCTAGAGAGCGCGTCACGTGCTCTGTCTGTCGGTCGGGAGGTATAAAGGAGGGGTGACCCCCACTTGTTAGCCCCCGATCGTGACCTTGGTGGACAGCACGGGGGATTTCTGAGTGACCCCCCCGGTGGTTCGTGACACTGAGTTTTTAGGGCTAATATAGCTAAATGATGCGGGATAGAGGTGTAAAGTGTGCGAACATCACACGTTAACTAGCTATTATTAGGTTGCCATCCAACATTGATTAAGTGTATTCAATACATGTTTGCTATCTTGTGTATAGCTAGGTGATGTTTTGGCCAAGCATTGGATATGGCGATCTAACCATTCGGAAAGCTGCTCTGTAATAGAACCAATTCCCGAGAAGAAAGAGAAGAAAAAGAATATCTGAACACATCTATGTTGCGGTAAATAATTCTACTAGAAGCCCTTCGGGTGCTTATCATTTTATGAACGCACATAATGGGAATCACATGGGGCGTGGCTTGGCCATGGAGAGATAGAGACGTGTGCTTGATCAGCTCCTCTGCTGGCGCGGGGATACACCACATCAGAGTAACATCACAGGAGCCCCACAAAGCGAATGGGCAACAGGAGAAAGAAGGAAGTCTCCCAGCCCACCTCATCCCGACCAAATACCCCAGCGCAGAGTATACGGCGGTTTATGGTACAGACAGCGCCGGCGGGACCCGCTCCTAAGATGGCCGACGCATCCATGGTCACTAGGAGCAGCCGCGCGTTCAGCAAGGAGATGACGGCAGCACCAGAGGCAGGGGAAGCGGTGGAAGCAGCGGAGGTTGCGGTGAGCGTGGAGGCAGCCCAGGGAGCGGTGAGTGCTGGCCGGTCCTGTGAAAAAGGGAGGCCCATTATAACAGCGCTGGATGCGCAAGATGGCGCCGAGACGCCAGAACACAGGAGACAGGAAGGCAGCGAGGGAGGGAGCAGAGCAATGCCTGAGGAGAGGCGACCGGAGAGTGCAGGCAAAGATGGGGCTGATAAAGAGCTCAGCTCAGAGAAAGAAGGAGGCATGCAAGCCCAGATAAAAACAATAATGCATCCCATGGGGATAAGGGATACAACCTTAGTTAATGGAAAAACCCCAAACACAGACAGTTCTCAAATGAATAGCCAGGAGGGGGCGCAGGCTGGCCAAGATATCAGCCAGCTATGGCGGAATATTGGAGAGCTGAGTGCACACATTAAAAATATCCCCACAAAAAATGACATGGAGCAGTATATCTCTAGGCTGGAGAGCTCCTATAAGGCTGAACTTTCTGGACTCAGGGATGAAGTACAACAGCTGGGAGAAAGAGTCACAACAGCAGAATCCTCAGTGCAGTCACTGTCCTCTAAAGTGACAGAACAGGAAGCTGGACATGCATCTCATACTATACAGCTTCAGTATTTGGCTGATATGCTAGATGATGTTGAAAACAGAAACCGGCGAAATAATATCAGAGTACGTGGCCTCCCTGAGTCGGTGGAACATACAGCACTTAACGAGACTTTATGCCATATTTTCAATGATATACTGCAAGTGCCTATTGATTCTCCACTGGAGCTAGACAGGGCGCACAGAGCGTTGGGCCCCAAGGCAATGGATCCAGAGCACCCTAGAGACGTTATATGTAAAGTACACAAGTACAAAATTAAGGATAATATAATGGCTCAAGCACGGAAGGCTGGAAATATATCTTATCAGGGACAAAGGATCCTAATTTTACCTGACCTGTCAAGATGGACGCTTGAGAAGAGAAAGGCTCTGAAACCTTTATTGGATATATTACGTCAGCGCAACATACCATATACCTGGGGCTTTCCATTTTGCTTAAGAGTCCGGAGGGCGGGAAGGATGCACGTCCTCAGACACCCAGGTGGCATACCAGCATTCACCGCAGCCCTTCAAATTCCATCAGTGACGATCCGGGACTGGCCATTTCTACCTCCGGGAGCTCCTGAGGTCGAGCCGCATGCGGTAGTTCCCCAGAGGAGGAGGAGAGGAGCTCCTATGGACCTTAGCTTAGTCTGGAACCCTACCAGTTGGAGAAGGGGTTATTGAGCTTCCTTGGCGACAGGGGAGGGACCCCGATTGTTGCAGACAAGCAATACTTAATAGTTGATACTTGGAGAAATGTCCATTGTTAAAGTTAATAATACTTGAGATAAAAGGGCCTGATTTATAGAGGGGATATGTTCAGGAAATTGCCTGCTGTTCAATCAGAGGGGAGGTATATGGGGTAGTGATATAGTAAGATAAGCTGAAATAGGTCTCAATCTGTTCTTTGGTTTAATGCAGTTGGAATTATACTTGTTTTAGTTAGGTGGTGCAGAACCGCGCCGGTGGGGAGTGACTCTCCCTGGAAAGACCACCTCACTTTAAGGGGAGCTGTACCGTGCTGGACAAGGTATAGCTAGACATAGTTTCCCCCAACAATACAGGTGGACTGAGGTCCTTGGGCATCGTCGTTGGTGCTCTATTCTATATTGCTTTACTATATAAATCTTCTTCTTCTCTGTTCTGCTCTCTTCTTTT
Source organism: Anomaloglossus baeobatrachus (assembly GCF_048569485.1). Classification (NCBI taxonomy): domain Eukaryota; kingdom Metazoa; phylum Chordata; class Amphibia; order Anura; family Aromobatidae; genus Anomaloglossus; species Anomaloglossus baeobatrachus. Next base: position 228,959,485 of record NC_134357.1, read on the forward strand.
CCTGCATCTTCTTCTATATTCTTTTTTGACGTAACCCTACTCGCTTTCTATCCTTTACCCCCTTGTGTCCTCCCATTGTATGTCAGGTAGCCAGGAAAACAAAACAAATATGGCGGAATTGAAATTTGGATCCTTAAACACAAAAGGTTTTAACACACCACAAAAACGGGCCCAAATACTAACTGAAATGCACAAACAGAAAGTCCATATACTGCTTCTTCAGGAAACACACTTTAAGGTGGGACATATCCCAACTTTGAGAGATCGTAATTATGTGACGTGGTTTCACAGCGCCAACACTGAATCTCAGTCGAGGGGAGTGTCGCTGGCCATACATAGAAGCCTGCCACACTCCATTCTTGATATGAAACAGGATACAGAGGGTAGATATGTCATAATTAAGCTTCGGATATCTGATACAGTGTACACGGTTGCAGGATGGTATGCCCCAAATGTAGGGCAGACACAGACATGTAGGGCCTTTTTACAGGTTTTATCTGAGTTCGCAGAGGGAATAATGATATTGGGGGGTGATTTTAATTTGTCTTTGAATCCCTTAGTAGACACATCGGCCGGAAAGAGCAACGTCCCCCTGAAGCGACTGGCCTCCCTGAAGCGGGACATACATCAGATGCAACTAAATGACGTGTGGCGTAGCATGCACCCTACGGGTAGGGACTACACCTTTTATTCCACCCCACATGACTCATACAGTCGCATAGATTTATTTCTGGTCAGCCATTGTGTATTGGCCTGGAGACCGGATCCCACGATTGGCAGCTTTGTGTGGTCTGATCATGCCCCCATCTTTTTGGCCTTTTCTCCCCCGGATGGTCGGAGACGGGAGTGGACGTGGAGACTCAACGCTAACTTGCTTAAAGATGCAATTTGCATGACTAATATCAGAGATACGGTTGGGGTCTTCATGTCCACTCACGAATCGGATCCCACTTCGCTGCCTTTACAGTGGGAGGCATTTAAGTGTGTAATTAGAGGGGTGCTGGTAAAGCATGGGGCACGTATCAAGAAGATGAGGAATGCCCGAATAAAAGAGCTAGTGGACAAGACTCATAAGCTGGAAACAGCGCACAAGGGCAGACAGTTGAGGGAGACACTGACGGAACTTACAAAATGTAGGGAGGAACTTCGGACTTTTTTGAATGAAAGATATCTCCGGTATCGCAATCATTATAAACGTTTCCTTTATCAGCACGCCAAAAAATGCGGCAGATCTCTATCCAATCTTTTACATCCCCGCAATCTCACAACATACATTCCTAGACTGAGGCGGCGAGGGGGAGGGGAGACGAGCAATCCGACAGAGGTCTTGGAGGAATTGAGGGGGTTTTACTCGGATTTGTATAATATCCGAGGGAAGTTCTCTGATATGGAGCCACAGGCATTGACTGAGCGCATTGAGGGATATATGGCGGACACAGCTTTACCGACTCTGAAAACTGAGGAGGTACTACAATTAGAATGCTTGTTCTCGGAAGAGAAAGTGGGTGAAGCTATTAAGAATACTCCAAATGGGAAAAGTCCAGGCCCTGACGGATTTTCCCCTACATTTTATAAAACATTTCGAGAAATGCTTACCCCATTCCTAACAAAGGTCTTTAACGCAATATCAGGGGATACCCCCTTTGCAGCTCAGTCACTGGAGGCGCATATTACGGTTCTTCCGAAACCTGGTAAAAACCCCACCATGGTTTCTAATTATAGACCAATATCTCTACTCAATGTAGACATAAATTATACTCCAAGATTCTGGCTAATAGGCTTGCTCCCCTTCTCCCCTCCATCATAGATACAGACCAAGTAGGATTTATACAAGGGAGGGAAGCGCGGGATAATGTTAACAAGACTCTGCTGCTCATAGCTCATGCCAAAAACTCGTCTCAGCCGCTGGGTATACTATCAGTAGACGCCGAAAAAGCGTTTGACCGTGTACATTGGGACTTCCTGAGGGCGGCTTTAAAGCAAATAGGGTTACGTTCAGGCTTCTTAAATAAGGTAATGGCCTTATATACCTGTCCTTCGGCCCGTATAAAGGCAAACGGTTTCTTATCACAACCTATTAAAATTAAAAATGGAACAAGGCAGGGGTGTCCTCTCTCCCCGCTGTTGTATGTAATTACAATGGAACACCTCGCTAATGCGATCAGGAGAAGTCCCAGTATACACGGTATGCGAATAGGAGGAGAGGCATATAAGGCAGCGTTGTATGCTGACGATTTGTTAATATATGTTTCCCAGCCACACATTACTTTCCCTTCTTTGTTGGCAGAGTTCGAGAGATTTGGGGATCTGAGTAATTTCAGGGTTAATTACGCGAAATCAGAGGCCTTGAATATCACACTGCAGTCACAGGACGTGTTATTGGCTAAAAGTAACTTCCCATTTAAGTGGCAATCCCAGGCTATCAAATATTTGGGCATAAGCGTCCCCGTAGATCTGGGATCATTGTACTCTATGAATTACCTAGCATTATTAACACGAACAGTCAAGGAGCTTCGGTCATATCATAGAAAACCCATATCTTGGTTCGGGCGTATCAACACGTTTAAGATGGATATACTACCCCTGTTTCTATATATATTTCAGGCAGTTCCGATTCTCCCTCCCGCTAGTTTTTTTCGGACCCTCAGGTCTGCCCTAACCCACTTTATATGGGGACACTCTAGAGCCAGAATAAAATATCATACACTTACAAGGCATATTAATGATGGGGGCGCTGGACTTCCTGACCTACGCGGATATCATCAGGCGGCCTTGTTAGTTCGACTGTTTGATTGACATTTTAACGAAAGGGTTAAGAAATGGGTCACACTTGAGCAGGAAAGCTCTCCAACTCCCTTAAAATATCTTCCATGGCTTGAGTCCAGAGAGGGGGTGAGATTATCTTCGGCGGATTTTTTGATTAAAGCCACATTGAGGGTATGGGATCAGGTAAAACAGAGAGGTGGGTTGGTGGGATGCCCCTTCCTTTTAGCACCTATCATTTCCAACCCAGAATTTCCCCCGGGAGTCGGTCGGTCCAACTTTTTAAGATGGAATGTTCAACAGGACCGTAGGATTTATCACACCCTCATAGGGTCCAACATGAGATCTTTCACGCAGATGCAAAATATGGAACCCCCTCGGATATTGTCCTGGATGGAATACAGACAACTCTATTCGTTTGTTAAATCCAGGTCACGGGGAATAGGAGGTCTGTCAGACACCTCGGTTTTGCCCTTTGAAAAATTGTTTATGCAGGATTCTATACCACCCCATTTGATGTCCCTCATATATAAGTTGATAGGTCAGGCAGTTCCCTCTGCGGACTCGGATCCCAAATATATGACAAGGTGGGAAGAAGAACTGGAGACGACTTTTACAGACAAAGAAAAACAGAGAGCCTATATATTTACACATAAAATGTCAACTGCCGGGTACACAAAAGAGAAAAACTATAAGATTTTGACAAGATGGTATCGGTGTCCGGTGCAGCTGCACAGGATCTTCCCTTCTGTTGCTGAGGAGTGTTGGCGCTGTGGGGCAGTCCGGGGGACGATGACACATATATGGTGGGACTGCTCCAAAATTAAACCATTCTGGGAGGCAATTTTTCAAACATATACAAAAATAACTGGGACAGTAGTGCCACAGACCCCTCAAATAGCACTGTTGTCAATGCTCCCAGGTTCCATTAAAGCCCAAAAAGGGGATATACTACGGTTCTGTTTGGCAGCGGCAAGAGCAGTGATACCCAGACACTGGAGATCACAAGAGGTCCCGGCTTTGAGGGAGTGGACACAGGAATTTGAGTATATTTACCATATGGAGGAATTGATGGCAGAGGCAGAGGGACGCAACGAGAGGTTTTTGAAAATTTGGACGTCTTGGATACTTTTTAAAGATACAGATGGTTACCGAACACTGTTTTGAGCCTCAGTGGAACGGCAATAGTTAGTGGACGGATCAGGATAGGCTTTATAAGCGGCTACCCCCCTCCCCCTCCCAAATCCTTATATGTTTCTCTTTATCTTCTTAAGCTTACTTTTCTGGTCTATATATGATTATTCTTTTCTCTCGATACTCTTTTCTTTTCTATTTCTATACAGGTAAAAATGGAAGGTGTCGGTTATTCTTAAGGACCATACTAGATTTTGAGTACAATAAGTTCTTATTGAAGAAAAATGACCCATGCGATGGAGGAGATCATAATGTAAAACAAGTGAGGAGTGGCTTTTTTTTTTTCCTCTTAAATATGCAAATATCAGACTTGTGTAGCGATACAGGAAGACAGATTGAATTAGATGGCTCTAAGGGGTACTTTGCACACAGAGATAAATCTGCGGCAGATCTGTGGTTGCAGGGAAATTGTGGACAATCAGTGCCAGGTTGTGGCTGTGTACAAATGGAATAATATGTCCACAATTTCACTGCAACCACAGATCTGCCAAAAATGTATCTGTGTGTGCAAAGTAGCCCTAATACTTTAAAGGATGAAGTGTATCAGTTGGAGAATGTTTATAGTATTACTATTCATATAATGGTGATACTTGTGATGCCATCTCTGTATCCTTGGTTGTTTGTATGTTATTCTCTTTATCTTCTATTCAATAAAGAAAGATTATACATAATGGGAATCACATAATGGGAATGTGGACAACCTCCAAGTGAACGCTATAGAAAGGGTAACGTTGCCAAAAAGGGATGGGACCTAAAAAGTATTTTACACTATAAAGAAACAAAATGGATTTTTAGTATGGAAATGAGGACCCCCTCTGGATTAAACATTAAGAAAGATTTATTTTATTTTATATTAGTAGTTTAATGCATTTTTTCTGCTTAACTTGTTGCGCTATGATAAATTTAAATATGTATGTTCTGATCTTTTCCTGACCTCATGTCCGGTTCCGTTTTGTTTTTAAGTGTGGATTCATTGTGATTTGCTATAGCGACAGAGTAACGACGTAAGTCCGAAATGTGTCCTCCTTTTCATAACTGCACGTGATGAATTTTTTAAAAGAATGAAATAAAGGCTTTTCTATTTTTTATAAATATTTTGGACTTGGTTGCTTGATCTTACCTTGAATTTGTCTCCGGTTTGTCTATTGCTGGCTGCATTGCCTGTCCTCCTGCACATTTTGGCTAGGCTTCGCACTTTCTGCATTTCCTTTACCACTTAGAGAGTCAAAAATTAAGTTTTTAAAGTTTTCAAAATTGAAAAAAAAAATGGAAACAGTATCTTCTGTATGTCTGTTGCTGGCTGTATTGCCATGCCTCTTGGTTGACTGGGTGAGCCGAATGCCTGGGTCCACAGTCATTCTCTTCTGGGTGACTACCCTGCTTCTTACCCTGCGCTACGTGCTGGTCAATCCCCTGTCTAGGACGCAGGCGTGGATGCCTCCCACCTTGATACTGTGTTTGCACATTCACAAACACCATCAGCAACCACATCCTCTTCCTTGTCGTAGCACAACATCTAGCTGTCTCTACCCACAGTCCAAAGCAGTAAACCATGACACTCCCACCACCATGCCTGTATACAAGACACACGTCTCTTTGTACTCCTCACCGGGTTGTTACCACACACGCTGGACACCATCTGAACCAAATAGGTTTATCTTGTTCTCATCAGATCACAGAAAATGGTTCCAGTAATCCATGTGTAGCACCCCACGAGGCCTAAGGGGGTTACTCGTCACCGAGCCAGTGGTATTTGGGGTTGCTGCTGTGACTGGCCTGACCCGGCTCCGTGGCCCCATCGGCTACATGAAAAGACAAACAAGTGGGTGCAAGGTTGTCCGATGTAGAGGGGGTTGGAAGGAGGGTGAAGGGTCCCTGGGGAGCATCACTGGTGGCAGTGGTGACTGGGGGTCTCAGCCACTGACCCCTCCTGTGACTTCTCTCCCAAGAGCAGTGTTGGATGGGGATGGGGAATGCTTTGCAGCACCACCCGTGATGTGCGGCCAGGGATTAGCCGCCGCTGCAAGGTGTTGCTCTCCTCTGGGGCTGATGTTAACGCAGCCCAGATAGTCCAGCTCCCCACAGGTGGAGCGAGCCCCAGGGAGGATGAGGACGATGGGGAAGGCTGAGGGCGCCGAAGCGTGGGGCAGCGGCACCGGGAATGACAAGGACGACACAGGGGGCTACGGTTCAAAGTTCCGCTTACTCACAGTTCTTAAGATGCCCCGGAGGTGCCGCTCTATGCCGCCATAGATGGACTCCAGCCGACCCTGGGTGAATCAGAGGCAATCACCGGTGTCTGTGGAAATGTGTGAGACCTTCCTCCTTGTACTACCACACGGTTCACCGTAGCTTGAAGCAATTTGGGGACCCTGCTGTTGGTGTTAAGTGTCCCGTCCCGTATGCAGGTGACGTGGGTCCTCGCCATGGGGTCCGACCGTAGCCCTGACCTGGGATCCTATATGTCACTGTGCTCCAGAAAGTGGGTAGTGGGCGATGGGACATGAAATCCCTATCCCCTGCAGATTTGTTGGAGTCCATGAAGGTGTCCCCAACTGAGGGTCCTGCACCCCGAATGCGCTGACACTTTGGAAACGGTTAGGCTCGACCTCAGCTACCATGTCTCCTCTTGTCCCAACATTTCCACCGGCTGCCTCTGTCTCTCACCCTCTTTCAGTCTCACTCCTGCAGACTCAGTGTGGTGTTGTGGCCCCTGGCCCTGGGACTATCTCCATCTACCTCCCATCCCAGGGCCAGCTTGCTAGATGCTGCTCTCAAGGTTGTCTTCTCTGTTCTCTGTCCTGAGCTGTTCTGTAACTCAAAGTGAAACTGCTTGTCTTTTTTACTCATTGAGAGCGCCCTCCCTCAGGAATGACTCAAAAAAGTCCGTGGAGCCTCTGTTAGGAGTCTCAACACAGAAACCAGCCAGATATCCCTCCAGGAAGGACCCAGCCAAGGGGTGGCTCTTTTTAGGAGACCACCATAACCACCATATTAAGTGACCCTTTTAGTCAATATCCAATTTTTTGACAAGTTTAAAGATATGGCAAAGGGAAATACCAAGGCCAGGTATCCATCCACAGACAGCTGTTTCGGGGTATTGCCCCTCATCAGTGTGGAGTAGGATTCTGGCCAGGTGGGAGCAATGCCTAGTAGACCAACAAGACAAAACAATCACTGATCTCGGGGAGACCAGCCAGAGAAAACACTGCCGGCAGCCAGCGAGGGCGCTCAAGACAGTGAAATCCTAGGTACATTGCCCCCCGGGAAATATGCAAATCAAAAAAGTCCGAGGAGCCTCTGTTAGGAGTCTCAACACAGAAGCCAGCCAGATATCCCTCTGGGAAGGACCCAGCCATCCACACTGATGAGGGGCAATACCCCGAAACAGCTGTCTGTGGATGGATACCTGGCCTTGGTATTTCCCTTGTCATATCTTTAAACTTGTCAAAAAGTTGGATATTGACTAAAAGGGCCACTTAATATGGTGGTTATGGTGGTCTCCTAAAAAGAGTCACCCCTTGGCTGGGTCCTTCCTGGAGGGATATCTAGCTGGTTTCTGTGTTGAGACTCCTAACAGAGGCTCCACGGACTTTTTTGATTTGCATATTTCCCAGGGGGCAATGTACCTAGAATTTCATAGTCTTGAGCGCCCTCGCTGGCTGCCGGCAGTGTTTTCTCTGGCTGGTCTCCCCGAGATCATTGATTGTTTTGTCTTCTCAGGAATGACTCAGCAGTGCTTGGGGATTTCCAGCCTGGTTTCCTGTATGTGGTGATTCATGCTAGATGTTTGGAAGTGCATAGCAGAAACCAGTGATTAATTTCTTCTCCACCGGGAGAGAATTACAACTTAAACCAGATGCAATTCCCTGTGGCGACTGAGCCTCTGGGGTGCCACACATGTCCTTAGTGTGCTTGTCTTCAGTGAACTATTTGTGGGCTTTCTTGTGCATGATCTTTAAAAGAGGCTTCATTCGGGAATTACAACCATTCAGAATAATTTGATACAGTGTGTGGCGTATAGTCTGAGCACTGACAGGCTGACCCCCCTACCCCTTTAAACCTCTGCAGCAATGCTGGCAGCACTCATACATCTATTATGAGAAAGACAACTTCTGGATATGAAGCTGTGCACCTGCACTCAGCTTCTTTGATTGACCAAGGTAAAACTTGTTCTGAATGGAAACTGTCTTGTTAAACCGCTGTATGGTCTTGGCCACTGTGCTGCAGCTCAGTTTAAGGGTGTTAGCAATCATCTTGTAGTCTGGGCCATCTTTTAATGGAGCAACAATTTTTTTCAGATCCTCAGAGAATTCTTTCCCATGAGGTGCCCTATTGAACATCCAGTAACCACTATGCAAGACATTGTGTGATAAATTACAGCAAATTTAACACACATTCACATTTGAGACCTTGTAATACTAATGAGTCACTTGCAGCGGGGAAGAAAAATGGCTAATTGGGCACAATATGGACATTTTCACTTAGGGGTGAACTCACTTTTGTTAGACATTTTTGTTAGTCCTTCATGACCAAGGACATACCCTCCTGGCTGGAAAGGAGTTCCCGACAAAGGACATATGGGAAGGACATATGGGTACATTCTGGGGATCGCAGAGGCACAGGAGCTGTGCCCAATGCAATCGCCCTAGGGGACTCTGCTTTCAAGACAGCCAAGCCCTGGCTCTCATAGCCATGGATGGTCCCTGCACCATCTCTGGCCTATTTAACCCCTAAATGCCACTATCGATATTGATCTCAGCACTTGGGGGATTGGTACAGAGATCGCGTTCCTTCTCCCCTCTGATCAGTGCCCCTGTGATGTGATCGTGAGGTCCAATTGTCATGACAACCTCCAGGTCACCCAGCTACAGGACGCCTCATGGATTGTGCTGGTTGCATGATTCCCTGAAGCCTCAAGTCAAACCATATATAGTAACCACAATATAATTGGACATAAACATAGGTTGTGCAATACCAAAATAACAATAGCTTCACATTCCAAAATAATTTGTAGTAAACAATTCCATAGAGTCTGAATTTGATCTATAGATCGAATTAAGACTCTTTGGAATTGTTTACTACAAATTATGTGAAGCTATTGTTATTGTGGTATTGCACAACCTATGTTTATGTCCAATTATAATGTGGTTACTATATATGGTTTGACTTGCAAATACATTGCGCATGCCCCGCCATAGCGGTCCAGCGATTGGCTGGGAGATTACTGAAGCAGGTCCTGGAAGACCCAATGCAGTCACATAACCTGCTATTTAAGGTCCTCTCCCTGGGTCATTTACCAACCCGCCCTGAAGAAGCTAACATCTTGTGATACAAAACGCGCGTTGGAGGGGTTTTTTGCATCTGTGGGGGACCGGGGCGAGGTGAATTATCTATGGGTAAGTTAACTATAAACATATGATTAGTTTTCTAGCCAAACTTTGCCTTTTACTACTATATGGATGCCTGAATAGCAATCTCATTATATTTGGCTATGTTAATTGTATGATTTCCCACTGTTCTGGCTCCCTGTTATTTTCTTGAATATTTTTCCTGACCTCTGCCTCTCACATGCTTGTGGGTGTTTATCCCCATATTAACATCTAAATAGTACCTTTTATCATTTTTTCACAATTGGTGTAAATTATTCGCTGCTTTAACTTTGTGATAGATAAAATTGTTTTGCATATAGCCTTTAATTCTCCTGGTTCTTTTGTTAGTTCTAATTCTTCTTGATTCTGCCTCACAAGAAGCAGAATAGAAAGCAATCAAAAATATTATGTGGCCCAAAAAGGTACCAATAAAACCTCCATCTCATCCCACAAAAAAACAAGTCTTTAGTTTGTAGAAAAGTGGTTTTTTTTAGCCTGATAGTAGCCAAACCTAAAAAATTATCCCTGGTATCATTGTAATCATACTGACCAGGAGAATAAAGCCGCCTAATCACTTATGCTGCACGGTGTATGGCGTAAAAAATAAATAGAGACAATTTTTCAATGGCTGTTGATTTGCTTATTTTGCCCCCCAAAAATCACAGTATTTAGCAGCTCCCATTTCTCCTGCACTCTTTGCTGAGCGCTTACACCGGGGATTAGGTGTAAATGTCTGAAAATCGAGATTCACATAATATTTGCAATGGAAAATTTACTGTATTGAGGCAGAGGGCGTCACTTTGAACTCCCTTCTGGCTTGTGGTCCAGCGGTATCTATCTTTTTACACATACTTTTAGCTGTGCACAAAAGTGGTGTCAAGAATAGTTTTGTTCATCTTTGAAAAGACGGACAGAAGTCAAATGAAGTCCACAATTATTCTGCTTCCTCATTATAGTGAATGGATTCCTCAGGGGTTTCATCTGAAACATGCATTTCGGAGATGTAGATGGAAACCCTGATGTAAGTGCTCAGCATAGATCACTGGATAAACATGAATTGATCCAAAATGTTCTGTACCCAAATTGCCACCAAATAGTATTTAACTCAACCCACAGAAACACAAATCCCCTCTCAGGTCTATCCTCTGTTAATGGAAATATAGGGGGCTTCCATGTTACAAGGAGCACAAAGGCTCTGGAAAGTCACTATGGCTCCACCCTCAAAAAAGTAATCCAGCAAAATCTGCGCTCCGAAATCCAAATGCCCCCTCCATTCTGAGCCTCACATTGGGCCTAAAATACAGTTAATGGCCACATGTTTGGCATTGTTGTAGTAAGGAGAGCCCACTTAATTTACGGGGTGTAGGTTTCCAGAAACATGAGCTGGGCACAATGTATGGGCACTACAATGTACTGTGAACGACAAAGACTTATTCGCAATTTTTAATTCTTCAACATTCACTGCATTTAACTCCATGAATGCTTTCCAGAGACTAAATCGTCACTACACGCATCTTGTATACGAACTCCCAGAGAGGTGTACTTTCAAAATGTGGTCACTTCAGGAATTTTCTGCTGTTTTGGCCCATGGGGGCTCTGCAAATGGAGTCCACAAACTATTCTAGTAAAATCTGTGCTCCAAAAATCAAATGCGCTCCAGAGTCCTGTGGTGTGGCCACACAGTACTGTACACTCATATGTGGGGTATTGACACATTAAGGAGAAATTGTGTAAAATATTTTGTGTCCTTTTTTTACCTATTCCCTTGGTGAAAATTGGAAATCTGGGGTTAAAACTGGATTTTAGTTGTAAAAATGTAAGTATTTTTCTTCACTGCCCAAAAGTAAAAGATTTTGTGACATACCTGTAGTGTCTATATGCTCACTGCACCCCTAGATTCATTGAGGGGTGTAGTTTGTAAAATAGGGTCACTTGTGGGAGGTTTCTGCTGTTCTAACACCTCAGGGGCTCTGCTAATGTAACATGGCATTCGCAAACCATTCCAACTAAATGTGAACTCAAATATGGTGCTACTTCCCTTCTTCACATTGTACTTTACCTCAAAAGTAGTTTTTTACCCCTTATTTCAGGAGATATTGCACAACAAACTGTATAGTGCATTATCTTATGTTACCCTTGTGAAAATGAAAGATTTGATGACAAAGCAACATTTTTGTGTTAAAGATGTATTATTTCATTTTTATTGCTCAACGTTATAGAATTCCCTAAAGTACACCTGGAGGTTCAAGGTGCTCACCAAACATCTAGATAAATTCCATAAGGGGTCTAGTTTCCAAAATAGGGTCACTTAGGGGGGGGCGGGGTGTCTCCACTGTTTAGGCATATCACTGGCTCTCCAAATGCAAAATGGCATTGGCTAACAATTCCAGCCAATTTTGCATTTTTAAGGCCCCATCACACACAGAGAGAAATCTTTGGCAGATCTGTGGTTGCAGTGAAATCATGGACATATTGTTCCATTTGTACACAGCCACAAACCTGGCACTGATTGTCCACAATTTCACTGCAACCACAGATCTGCCGCAGCTTTATCTCTGTGTGTGACAGGGCCTTAAAAGTCAAATGGCACTGTTTTCCCTCCGATCCCTGTCATGCTCCCAAACTGTAGATTTCCACCACATATAGTATATCAGCGTACTCAGGAAAAATTGCACAACAATTTGTAAAGTTCATTTAATCCTGTTACCCTTGTGAAAATGAAATATTTGGGGTTGAAGCAACATTTTTGTGGTAAAAATGTATTTTTTCTTTTTCACAGCTTAATGTTATGAAATTCAGTGAAGCACTTGAAAGTTCAAGGTGCTCACAAAGCATATAGGTAAATTCCTTGTGAGCTCTAGTTTCCAAAATGGGGTCACTTGTGGGGAAGTGCCATTGCTTAAGCACACCAGGGCCTCTCCAAATGCTAAATGGCGTTCGTTAACGATTCCAGCTAATTTTGTGTTGAAAAGTCAAATGGCGCTCCTTCCCTTCCAAGCCTTGTTGTGCACCCCAACAGAAGGATTCCACCACATATGTGGTATAAGCTTACTCAGGAGAAATTGCACAACAATTTGTAGGGTGCATTTTCTCCTATTACCCTTGTGAAAATGAAAGATTTGGTATTAAAACAACATTTTTGTGGTTAAAATGTATTTCTTCATTTTCATGGCACAACTTTATAGAATTCCTTGAAGCACCTGGAGGGGCAAGGTGCTCACCAAACATCTAGATAAATTCCATGAGGGGTCTAGTTTCCAAAATAGAGTCACTTGTGGGGGGAGAGCCACTGTTTAGACACATCACTGGCAATCCAAATGCAAAATGGCATTTGCTAACAATTCTTGCCAATTTTGCATTAAAAAAGTCAAATGGCGCTGTTTTCTTTCCGATCCCTGTCATGCACCCAAACAGTGGATTTATACCACATATAGTGTATCGGCGTACTCAGGAAAAATTACACAACAATTTGTAAGGTGGATTTAATTCTGTTACCGATGTGTACCGCCCCGCGGCCTCGACTGCGACCGCCTAGCCGCTCGGCTCCAGGCTTGTGTGTGTCGGTGGCTCGAGCGCCCCCAGACCCTGGGGTCACGTCGCTCTGGAAGGGTGTTTGGCGCTACGCACGGGGAGGTGATGTGGGTGTTTGGTTTTGGGATGATTGTTCGTGACGGCACCCACGGGTTGTGATGATGGTGGACACCACCGCTGCGGTGAAGGTGCGGGGACTCCCGGGAGTGGTGTAGTGGCGCAGCTAGGTGTTGAACCCTCCGTGGGTAGGGGATATTGGTCCCGGGGCCCGGTTGTGCGAGGGCCGAGGTACAGGGCACACGGTTGCGGTGCGGCATGGTGCGGTGCCGGATGGCACTGGTGTACTCACGATTAAACCACACAGAGTCACTGGTAAACCAAATGGAGGGTTGGACGGGGCCTGCAGCCGGCTGCAGCTTCCGAGTCGGGTTGGTAATGTCCGCCTTTCTCCTGCACCTGTGTTTGTAGTGTGACCACTGTGCCTGGGCACTGGTAGTCTGCTCCCCGGCGTGTATGTGTCGTAGGAGCCCCTTTTGCCCGCAGGCGCTAACCCTTGGATCTCTGGCCTCTGGCGGTGGCTACTATCCGGACGGGTTGGGCTGTTCTTCAAACGGGACTTTGGTGAGAATGAACTCCTGAGGTCCAGACCGCAATCAGTTAATTCGACTATGTTGGTGGCGTATAGCCTAGTTCGGGGTCTGAGTACCCTGCCTGGTGCTCCGGTATCCTGTTGGCTCCGCGGCTCGGTTCCGGCTGGCATCCACCCTGTCCCGGTCCCTCACTGTTCCACCGGTCGTATTCCCGGTCTCCTGCAGGCGGCCACTGCCATCTGCCTGCCTGACTGATCTGGGGTCCTAGGCTCCAGCCCAGGCCCCAAGCAGAACTGTACTCCACTACTCTTCTCCCCACTGTACTGAACTGGACTGACTGTCTACTGTTTTCCTGCTTCAGGCCAGCAGACTCCTTGGGGGGCGTGTCTTTACGCCTGACTCCGCCCACCTGGTGTGCCCATCTTCGGGCATGGGTCATCAGCTGGCACAGGTCATCATGTGGCCCTGGTCATCAGGCATGGATCATCAACTGGCACAGATCATCAGGTGGCATCGGTGGTCGAGCACGGATCATCAGCTAACACAGGTCATCAGGCAGCCCTGGTCATCTGGCACGGGTCATCAGCTAGCACAGGTCATCAGGCGGCCCCGGTCATCAGGTATAGGTCATCAGCTGGCACAGGTCCAGAAGTCCAGGACCTCAGGCATGAGCCACAGGAGGATTACGCTGGCACAGCAGGTACTTTAAGACTCAGGTTGAACATGCAAACATGATTTATTCACAGGATACAGCAGGAACAAGGGTACATAACATGGCAAGATAACAGGAAACACAACGGGACTTCATGTACAAAACAGATGGACAAGGCTAGAGTCTAAGAACATGCTGGTGACTGAATACGCGGCCCCTGAGTATTCCGGAACTACGGTAAACCGGACTACAATCAGGTAAGTAGGCTCAGACAGTTGACTGGATTCAGACAGTAAACCGGGCTATGGCAGCAGCAGACTGCACAAACACACAGATCAACCACAAGAAATGCTATGCAATGCTCTGGCACCTCCCATCAGGGGTGGAGCCTTAAATAGCTGGTGTCTCTCAGCGATAGGCTGGGGACACCTTACCAAGGTGCGCACACCGCCCTATAAAAGAACAGGAATGTGCACGCGTGCCCCATAGGCTGCAGAGCAGGAAACCCCACACAACATGTGCAGAGCCTGGAGCCTAGGCAGGAGCAAAGCTGACAATCACATGTGCATCCACAGTATGACCAAGCTGAGATGGGGAATGCACTTATACGTGGACAGCGGTGAAGAGGGAAGCAGGTGCACTGTGCAAGGCGCAGAGAAGCACCGGCTTATTAGGGGAGGCGGCGCTACACTGACACTACCATGGGCATCCATGGGGGGACAAGCCAGCAACTGCACCAAAGGAGGTAGCGGAAAGAAGGGAGACCAGGGGCACTGCGCGAAATCGCAGGATTGTGCTGGCATACTAGGGGAGTCGGCGCTACACATTGCCATGCGCACAAACAGTAGATTTACACCACATATGAGGTATCGGCGTACTCAGGAGAAATTGTGTAAAAATTGTATGGTGCGTTTTTCCCTGTTACTGTCGTGCCCAGGGACATGGGGTACTTGGTCCCGGGCAGTGTGTATCTTGGGAATGTCACTGTGGTGGCCGTTGCCTGGTTCCGTGCCCTGGGCCCTTTTTGTAATGGGGTGTATTTACAAGGGATTAGTTTAGTGTTCATACGTGACGCCACTTGCAGTGTTTTGGCTATATGGATGGAGCCACCGCTGCAGAATGTCACTACTAGGGCTGGTGTTAATTGCAGTGTGGATGGTAGGCCCTCCGCAAGCAGGGACGGGCCTCAGAGGATGGGTGATGTGACGGATGTCAGAAGAAGGTAGTCCACACAGAAGTTTGGTGCGACTAGTCTTTACTAACTGCTTGTTGGTGGTAACTTGTTACCCGAGGCCAGCTGGTTTCACCTCCAGGTCCCCTTCGTTCCGCTGCCAGTGTAGTAATCTGGTACCTTCTTCCCCTGCACCTGTCTCTGGTTAATGGGTCCCCATGGCATAGAGCAACTGTGGGTCCCCGTCCGTCGGTTTGTCCACTTCTGTCCGCCTGACGGTAGCGTGAACCCTGTGGGGCTGGAATCTCTGGTCCTGTCCCCAGGTCTCCCTTTGCTACTAAGTCTTCGGATTTTTAGGGTCAGCGAGGTCCTTGATGGTCCCCTCACTGTGCAGGTGTTAACAAGTCGGCTTGGAGCTCTTTCCTGTCCTAGGGTTCTGACCCCGTCGGTGCGTAGTCCTGGGAGTACTCTACCGTACTCCACCGGCAACTACTCTCCTGGGTACCAGGTTACTGTTAACCCCGTGTTAGTACGTCTCCTCATGTCCACCTTCACTCCTCTCCTCTGTATAACTGACTACTATCCACAGTCTGCCCCTCCCACCTGGTCAACTAGTGGACTGGAATAGCTCCACCTCTAGGCGGCCATCCATTGGTCTGACCCTAGCTTTGCACCATTGTATGGGGGATTGTTGGGGAAAACTGGGATTACCTGGGGTTTTTGTGTGTTACCGGCACTGGTCTCCTGGGGCCGTAGGGTGTAGGCCCTGCATCCTTGTGGGGATGCAGAACCTTGTAGCACCCTGATGGCTTCAGGGGAGCCAAATTACCCCTGTAAAAATGAAAGATTTGAAGTTAAAGTAACATTTTTGTGGGTAAAAAGTAAAAAGTAACATTTTCATTTTTTCCTTCCACACTGCATTAGTTCCTTTGAAGAATCTAAAGTGTTGATAAACTTCTTGGATGTAGTTTTGAGCAGTTTGAGGGGTGCAGTTTTTAGAATGGTGTCACTTTTGGGAATTTGTTTTGTCACTTAGGCCTCTCAAAGTCACCTCAAATGTGATGTGGTCCCTAAAAAAATTGTTTTGTAAATTTTGTTGGAGAAATTGCTGATACATTTTGAACCCTTCTAGCCTTCTTCCTATAAAAAATGATGTTTCAAAAATTATGCTGATGTAACTAGACATGTGGGAAATGTTATTTTTATGAACTCTCTGGTTTAAGGGCATAAAAAATAGTAGTTGAAAAGTGTGAATTTTTAAAAATCTTCACCATATTTCCAATATTTCACAAAAGCACAAAAAATATTGTCCTAAATTTACCACTATCGTGAAGTATATGTCTCGAAAAAAACATTCTCAGAATCACTGAGATCTGTTGAAGCGTTCCAGAGTTATTACATCATAAAGTGACACTGGTCAGAATTGAAAACAATGGCCTGGTTATGAAAGTAAAAACAGGCTTGAGAATGAAAGGGTTAATGGCTATGTGTTCAGTTATTTAAATGGCACACCAAAATTACACTGTTATAGAAGCCGTACACTTAGTATTTTACATTTTATCAAAGTGTCATGTCTTCAGTGTTGTTCCATGAAAAGATATAATAAATATTTACAAAAATATGAGCCATGCATTAAGTTTTGTGATACACTGTATCCCGTCTCCGTTATCTCCTATTTGGTTTGCCCGAATTTCCCCCAGACCTGTCACATCTAGTTGTTCAGTTGTGGATTTCTCAGGGAAAGTTTAGGGCTAATCAGATCGTACAATATATGGACTGGTCTTCTCTTGAGTAGAGATGAGCAAATCTTTGGAAGTTCAGTTCGTCGGGTCCTGAGGCTCCTTGTAGAAGGAGAATAGAAGAATAAGAATCTGACTCAACCATTCCAAAATGGTGCTCCGAAGTTAGAAAAATTAGAAAAAATAATCCAAAAACTTCGGCACTCATGAGGAATAATTTTTTGTCATTTTTCTTTTATTATACCACTCGAGTATAATATCTCATCAGTTAGCTAAACCCCGATACAACTTGAAGTATTGCAAAAAGGACTATGGGGCACTTTGCACACTGCGACATCGCAGGTGCGATGTCGGTGGGGTCAAATTGAAAATGACGCACTTCCGGCATCGCATGCGACATCGCAGTGTGTAAAGGCTGGATGATACGATTAACGAGCGCAAAAGCGTCGTAATCGTATCATCGGTGCAGCGTCGGCGTAATCCATGATTACGCTGACGCGACGGTCCGATGTTGTTCCTCGCTCCTGCGGCAGCACACATCGCTGTGTGTGAAGTCGCAGGAGCGAGGAACGTCTCCTACCGGCCTCACTGCGGCTTCCGTAGGATATGCGGAAGGAAGGAGGTGGGCAGGATGTTTACATCCTGCTCATCTCCGCCCCTCCGCTCTGATTGGCCGCCTGCCGTGTGACGTCGCAGTGACGCCGCACGACCCGCCCCCTTAACAAGGAGGCGGGTCGCCGGCCACAGGGACGTCGCACGGCAGGTGAGTGTGTGTGTGAAGCTGGCGTAGCGATAACTTTCGCTACGCCAGCTATCACCACATATCGCTGCTGCGACGGGGGCGGGCACTATCGCACTCGGCATCGCAGCATCGGGCTGCGATGTCGTAGTGTGCAAAGCCCGCCTAAGTTTCTGTCTGACCTCCAAATTCCACACATTCACAGTAGAACAGGAGCTCAATCGGTTTTAAAGGAATGACAGATTAAAAGTGCATTTTATAGCTAAAGATAATGAGATTACTTCCATCGATTCATTTACAGCATCCTGTTCTGGAACATTTTCATTAAAAGAATTGGGACTCAAGACCCAAGTACTTTTATCCCACCAAAATGTTATCATCCGGCTGAAACATTTATCTCTCTAGTATCCAATGATACTATGCAGTTATTTGATAATGTAAAAAAAAGAGAGTTACATACAAACAAAAATCTGACAGGACCACAACAACAGGCCATACAAGAGTTAAAAAATGATACCAGGATTATTATTAAACCAGCTGATAAAGGCAGGGCTATAGTGGTAATGGATAGGGCTTACTATGTACAGTCCCTGACAGAAGTTCTGTCGCTTATCCATGTCATGTAAATAAAAGCTTATAACCTGACTTTAAATTCATCCATTGGTTTTATAAATTACTCTTTTGAAAGCTGAAACCCTCCGAAATTTGGTTTAGGTTATAAAAATGAAGTTGCTGCAAAGCTGAAATAATTATCATTTAATGAACACAGAAAGGTCAGATTTTGGCAATACAAAAGTTTTGTTGCCTTGTCATATAATGCACCCAATCCTAGTTTACATCCTCACCTGTGCTCACTAAATGATCCGTTAATTAGTGGGTGTGTCTAAAAAGAAACCCAGCACCCCAGACCTTCAGTTGAACTGCAACTTGACCTCTGACAACATGCCAAAAATCCACCCTGGGACCAAAGCCTTGATTATCAAGAGGCTGAAGAACAGATCCACTGCAGAGGTGGCTGGCACCTTTAATGTGTCTCAGTCAAGTACAAAGAATTAAAAAAAGATTTGAAGAGACTGGAGATGTTTTTGACAAGCCCAGGTCTGGCAGACCCCGCAAGACATCTGAAGCCGAGGCCGGAAACCGGTAGTGGCCGGACCTGGAAGTTTCCAGAAATCCCCTGTTCCAGAGAGCTTGGTGATGAAAACTAAGGGGGAGCAGGAAGAGGTCTCCACCAGATGATGGGAGCGTAGTAGCGCTTCCCCCACCTGATCAAGGTAATGCGGACCCAGCGGGGGCCGATCCGGTCGCACGAGCGGTAGTGCCCGAGGCTGAAGTGGCTGCGCCAATAATGCCGATCACCTTACCTTATGTGCCGGGTGCTGCCTGGTTACCCCAGTATGATGGCTGACCTGACGCCATGCAGTGCTTCAAAAGAAGATCTGCACTGTCCTAGATATGTATGCAACGACAGGCCGCCAGCGAGCCTCTATGGTACTCGGACAGTTAACAGGCGCAGCCGAGCTGGAGATAGAGAACTGGACAGATCAGGACCGGGCTTCGGTACCCGCTATCTTTCAAAGACTGAAAGCCGCATTTGAGACCCACACTGAGGTTGAGCTGAGGATGAGATTTTACAGATGCAAATAGCACCCCCAGGACAGCATTAGAGACTATGCCCTAAGATTGCAAGCGGTACTGCGGACTTTGAAACTGGTTAACACCATCAGTGAGCAGGAGGGGAATAAGATGTTTGTCGAGCAGTTCCTGCAGGCCTGTGGTCAGTGGAAGACTGCAAGCAGCTACGGCTGTGGGCCCTGGAACATCCTGCAATGGACTTTGCCATTTTGAAGGACCAGGCCATCAAGGCTTTGTAACCTCCAGAGGCTACTGACTCTCTCCCACTGTCCTGGCAGGCCAGCACCTCTCCTCTACAGGTTCAGCCTCCTACCCTAGCAGTGCCAGAGCCAAAACCTCTGGCAGTGCCTTCTGGCGTTTCCAGTGATTTATCTTTACAGGTGCAGCTGCTGAGCAACCACGTCACCAGGATCCTAAAGGCGATGCAGCTCCAACCAAAGACTAAGCAGGCGGAAAAAATCCAGCTCGCTGACTGCCAGGAGGATGTTCCCTGGATGAGAGGAAGGTCCTCAACGTACAGAGGAAGGAACAGCGACCGGTATGGACAGCTTGTCTGTTATAAGTGTAATAAGACTTTTCATTATGCCCGGTACTGTCCTTTAAACGGGCAACCCCTGGGACCAAGAGCCAATCCCCAAGAATAAACAAACAAGGCCCAGTGGATTGGCGTGAGCGGTATGTGGGAGGCAGGCCCATCGTTTCCCTCACCCTGGATTGAATCCTGACCTCCGCACTCCTAGATACCGGCTCTCAGGTAACAACAATACCCCATACACTGTACAAGAAATTCTGGTCAGATGATGAACTCACCCCGCCAGATCACGGCCTCACCATCTATGAAGTCAATGGGTTACCAGTGACTCAAATCAGGTGCAAGGAGGTGACTATTAAGGTGGGCCGGGTGGAGTTAGAGCATCAAGGACTCATAGTAGTACAGAATGACCCTAGTGACCGGAACCCTAAAATGATTCTGGGCACAAATGTCATTGAGAATTGTATGGGGGAAGTACTGTTTTTACTTCGACAGCTATCTGAAACTGCATGAACAGGGCGACAGCGGGTCCTGCAATGGGAAATCTGAGCCCTCCTGCAACGGCAACAGGTAAATTTATCCGGTGGAAAAATAGGTGGTGTACGAGTGATGGATGTAACCC
Source organism: Anomaloglossus baeobatrachus (assembly GCF_048569485.1). Classification (NCBI taxonomy): domain Eukaryota; kingdom Metazoa; phylum Chordata; class Amphibia; order Anura; family Aromobatidae; genus Anomaloglossus; species Anomaloglossus baeobatrachus. The sequence continues at coordinate 228,980,025 of NC_134357.1, forward strand.
CTCTTGTAGTGCCCCCGCGGAGTGAAATGATGATATGGTGCAGAGCAGCTGTAGGTTCCCGTGGACAGGATTATCAGGCAGTGGTGGAGTCCCTGCCCTCAGAACACTGGCCCACAGTCTTGACAGCCAGAGGAGTGGTTGATGTCCGCAAGGGAAGAGTGCCCGTGCGAGTGTTGAATTGCGGGGAAGAAGAGGTTAAGTTGCCCAAATATGCCACTATTGCAAAACTGTTCACAGTAGATACAGATTCAATCCAGGCAGTAGAATCCCCAGTCACACCAGATCAGTCAGCCAGTGACAACTCCCAGAGTCAGGCAGAAAAATGGTGTCAGGAGTTACATGTAGGAACTGACTCCACACCTCCACATCAGAAACAAGGGGTTTACAGAGTAGTGCAGGAGTACGAACAAGTCTTTAGCAAACATCCATTAGACTTCGGGAAGGTGAAAGGGGTACAACACCACATACCCACAGGTGCACATCCACCCATTAAGGAAAGGTACAGGCCTATACCATCTGCTCATTACCAATGTGCCTAGGAGATGTTGAGGAACATGAAGGAAGCAGGCGTCATCAGGGATAGTTGCAGCCCCTGGGCAGCTCCACTGGTTCTGGTTAAGAAGAAAGACGAATGTGCGTAGACTACAGGCAAATCAAAAAAATCACCCACAAGGATACCTATCCGCTACCCCGTATTGAAGAGTCATTGGCTGCACTGAAATCTGCAAATTACTTCTCAACCCTTGATCTCACCAGCGGCTATTGGTAGGTGTCTGTTGCCGAAGAGGACTGTGAGAAGACTGCCTTTGCCACCCCGATGGGATGATGCGAGTTCAATAGCATGCCATTCGGGCTGTGCAATGCACCGGGAATGTTTCCGAGACTCATGGAATGCTGCTTGAGCCACTGCAACTTCAAAACTGTCCTGCTTTACCTGGATGATGTAATCGTGTATTCCAAAACATACGCAGAGCATCTGGAACATCTGGCAGAAGTATTCGAAGCCCTATCCAGGTATGGGATGAAGCTAAAACCATCTAAGTGTCACCTACTGAAACCTAAGGTCCAGTTCCTGGGAGATGTGGTCCGCGCCGAGGGCGTGGCACCAGATCCCGAGAAGGTCACGGCTATCCAGAACTGGCCAAGGCCCAGTACCGTCAGAGAGGTGCGGCAGTTCCTGGGTCTGCGAAAGGTCTGCAGGTTTGTGAAAGGCTACACCAAGATGGCGGCTCCCTTGCAAGATCTCCTGGTTGGACAACCAAAGCATGGCAAGACTTCTGGTCCTCCATTCACGTGGGGTGAGAAACAGGTAGATTCCTTCAGACAGATGAAGTCAGCTCTGACAGGAGATGAGATCCTAGCATATCCCAACTACGGTCTCCCTTTTGTGCTGTACACGGATGCCAGCAACGTGGGATTGGGAGCTGTCTTGTCCCAGGTGCAAAATGGCAAGGAGAAGGTAATTGTGTACGCAAGCAGAAAACTCCGTCCAAGGCAATGTGCGCACAGTGCATTTTTCACGGCGTTTTTGCGCGTTTTTCGGGTGCGTTTTTGGCCTCAAAACTGCATGACTTTTAGTGATGAGCGAGTACTAAAAAGCTCGGGTGCTCGAAGCTCGGGCCGAGCCTCCCAAGATACTCGTGTACTCGGCCCGAGAAACGAGCCCAATGTTATCCTATGGGAGACCCGAGTATTTTTGTGAAATGACCCCCCGGCAGCATGGAGAAACCCTAAAAATGTCACAAAAGTCTCAGAAGAGTGCTCAAATGACATGGCAACAGCATGGGGAAGACCCCTTGAAGCATTTATCACTGAAAAGTCACAGCTGTGAACAATTTTGTCCGCGTTTTACGCCATTTTTACGGACTCACCAGAAAACCTTCCAAAATGACCCCAAAATGATTTTTCATGGCGGAAATGTTAAGGGCATATACCCAATAGTGAGATAGAGCTGGTGTATGTTACTTTTTGAGATTAATACATGAAAGATTTTACGTGAAAACATTGTGTGGCACTCCGATGTCCCTGAGAAGAGACGTACATGAAGGCCTCTTGAGTCTAATGTGCCCATTTTGAGGAAGTGAGTCTTTGTAGTATTTTCCTTTGCCAGGGCAGTCCAAAATTGTGAGGTTCACCAATGCCCCTGCATACAGACGTGCATGAGGGCCTCAAAACATTAAGTGTCCATTGTCAGGAAGTGGGTGTATTTGTTACGGGGGGCTGTCTGATAATAACCGAAAGGAGTATCAGACAGTCAGGGTCCACCGTGCAAAGACTTTGCTGCAGACTATGGCAGAGTGCAATACCTCTGTTAACTCACAGAAGGATATAATAAGTAAGTAAAGCAATTCCTCCCTTACTTGGAGGGTGTGTGGAATGATCTCTGTTAATAATCACAGAGACAAAGGCAATGTGTGCGAAATGGCACCTACCTAGGTCCGCTCTTCTAGTGGTGCAAAAGAGACGAACATCAGCGTAAGCCGCACAAAGCTCCTACCTGCGTTCGCTCCACTAGTGTGCGAGGACACGAACCACTACATATGGCACCTGCCTAGGTCCGCTCTTCTAGTGGTGCAAAAGAGACGAACAGCACCGTAAGCCGCACAAAGCTCCTACCTCTGTTCGCTCCCCTAGTGTGCGAGGATACGAACAACTGCCAGACGCAGTATAAGGAACGTTACCCTAGCGGCAACGTCCACCTACGAGTAGAATCACAAGGCCCAGCCAGACCGTGTGCCTCAGGCACCTGCCTATGTCCGCTCCCCTAAGAGGTAAGGATACGGACAGCAGCCGAAGCTGTAAGGTATAAGAACGCTACCCTGCCGGTAGCGCTCACCTAGCATAGACAGAGGAATGCCTAGAGGAACGCGCACAGAGCGTCTACTCATATGCATGAACCAAGAGGACTGAGCACCATGCGGCGTGTGTCAGGGTCTTATATAGACTCTGTGCCTCATCCAAGATGGAGGACACCAGAGCCAATCCGCTGCCAGAATGACAGGAGTGACGTCATGCTGGCCTATCACCGAGCAAGACGTCACAAGCACATGACCAGCGACCAATCGGCATAGAAGGTGTCAGAGACATGTGACCTCGTGTCAGCGATGATGTCACCCGCACATGTGCAATGGCTCCAAGATTGGACTTAGTCTCCGGCGCTCGCACATGTGCAGTAGCAAGAAATCTGGACTTAGTCTCCAGCGCTCGCACATGTGCAGTAGCAAGAAATCTGGACTTAGTCTCCAGCGCTCGCACATGTGCAGTAGCAAGAAATCTGGACTTAGTCTCCAGCGCTCGCACATGTGCAGTAGCAAGAAATCTGGACATAGTCTCCAGTGCTCGCAGCAACCGTAACAGTACCTCCCCCTCAAGGGCCCCCCTCCCGGCGACGCAGGTAATCGGCAACTAAGTCGGGAGCATGGACAGCCTCCTCAGGCTCCCAAGAGCGATGTTCCGGGCCATAGCCCTCCCAATCTATCAAGAAGAACCTGCGCCCTCTAACCATCTTAGAACCAACTATGGCTCGTACCTCATAGCTAGAGCGAAAGGAATCAGAGGCAGGAGAGTGCACTTCACGAGCGTGAGGTAAAATAGCCGGCTTTAGCAGTGAGACATGGAATTTGTCATGAATCCTAAGATGGACAGGTAACTTCAATTGATAGACTACAGGATTTACCTGTCGAAGAACCTCATAAGGACCCAGGAAGCGAGGAGCAAATTTGACAGAGCTCACTCTAAGTCTCACGTGTTTTGCAGAGAGCCACACAAAGTCCCCTGGAGAAAAGACAGGAGCCGGGCGACGAAACCGATCGGACACCGTCTTCATACGGTCCTTAGCTGCTTGGATCGACTCTTGAGTCCGATCCCAAACCTCTTTGGCATTAGTTGCCCAGTCGGCCACAAGAGGAGGAGGTGCAGCAGCGGGAAACGGTACCGGTACCCTAGGGTGTTGCCCATTATTGAGTACGAACGGTGTCTGCCCAGTGGCCTCAGCCAGCGAATTGTTAAGGGCAAATTCTGCCCAGGGTAGGAGGGAGGACCAGTTATCGTGGTTCTCAGCAACAAAGTGTCGAAGGTATATAATCATAGATTGATTGGTACGTTCAACCAAACCATTAGTCTCCGGATGGTATGCCGAAGAGAGATTCAACTCAATTTGCAGAAGGCTACAAAGATCTCGCCAGAAACGGGAAGTAAATTGTGGGCCTCTATCACAAATGATACGATCTGGCATCCCGTGAAGCCTAAAGACATGCTTGAGGAATAGTTTGGCTAGTACCCTGGAAGATGGGATTCTCGATAACGGTACGAGATGAACCATCCGGGAGAAATGGTCCGTAATGACCCACACAAATCTATGTCCCTGTGAACATGGAAGATCACCCACAAAGTCCATGCCTACCACCTCCCATGGTCTATCTGGCACTGGTAAAGGATGCAAGAGCCCAGCCGGTCTCTGTCGTAATGGACGGTTGCGAGCACACGAGTAGCAGGAACCGACATATCTCTTGACGTGGCTGGCTAAGTGTGGCCACCAATACCACCTCTCCAGTAACTCTCGTGTCCGCCTAATACCAAAATGCCCACCCACCTTTGAGGTGTGGGCCCATGACAGTATATCATTCTGTCGATCAGGCGGAACAAAGGTCTTGCCCGGTGGGATTTGGTCTAACGTCACAGGGGAGAGCGTATGAAAAACCCTGGAGGGAAGGATAAGACGAGGTTCGTCAATCTCTTCCTGGGTAGAAAGCATAGAGCGAGACAGGGCGTCTGCCTTGTTATTCTTACTCCCAGACAAATAGTTGATGGAGAAGTGAAAGCGGGAGAAAAACAAGGACCAGCGGGCTTGGCGAGGATTCAGACGCTGAGCGGTTTGTAAGTACGTCAGATTCTTATGGTCTGTATAGACCTGGAAAGGATGTTTCGCTCCTTCCAGCAAGTGACGCCACTCCTCCAAGGCTAATCTCAAGGCGAGCAGTTCCCTATCCCCAATGGTATAGTTTCTCTCTGCCGGTGAAAAGGTTTTCGCAAAGAAGAAACACGGCCTTTTTCTACCTGCACCGTTCTTTTGATACAAGACCGCACCAGCACCCACTGAAGAGGCATCAACCTCTAAGAGGAAGGGCTTACTCTCATCGGGTCTTTGAAGAACGGGAGCAGTTGAAAAGTGTCTTTTTACTGCCTCAAAAGCCTGAGATGTCTCAGTAGACCAGGCTTTGGGATTAGCACCTTTCTTAGTCAAGGCCACCAAAGGGGCCACCAAAGTAGAAAAATGGGGTATGAACTGCCTGTAATAATTTATGAATCCTAAGAAGCGTTGCACCGCCTTCAAGGAATGAGGTTCGGACCATTGCAGGACAGCAGAGAGCTTCGCAGGATCCATAGCCAGACCCTCTTGTGAGATAATGTAACCCAAAAAAGGCAATGAGGACTGCTCGAATACACATTTCTCGAGTTTAGCAAACAATGAGTGCTCCCTTAAACGGGAAAGGACACGAACGACATCCTGACGATGAGTCTCCAGATCAGGAGAAAAAATCAGGATGTCGTCCAGATACACCACTACTGAGGATAACAGTAAATCCCTGAACACATCGTTTACGAAGTCCTGAAATACTGCGGGTGCATTACATAACCCAAAAGGCATGACGAGGTATTCATAGTGACCGTCTCGGGTGTTAAAAGCGGTCTTCCATTCGTCACCCTTTCGAATTCGTACCAAGTTATACGCACCCCGCAGATCCAACTTCGTAAAAACTTGAGCTCCTCTCAGTCTGTCAAAGAGCTCCGAAATTAAAGGTAATGGATATTTGTTCTTTATTGTGATTGCGTTGAGACCCCTGTAATCTATGCAGGGACGCAAATCACCCTCTTTCTTCCGAACAAAGAAAAACCCAGCTCCCGCGGGAGAGACAGACTTACGAATGAACCCCTTCTCTAAGCTCTCTCTTATATAGGTCGACATGGCCTCCGACTCAGGTATCGACAGGGGGTAAACCCTGCCTTTAGGTGGAACCGAACCTGGGATAAGGTCTATGGCACAGTCATACGGCCTATGGGGTGGAAGAACCTCAGCACCCTGTTTGGAGAACACGTCAGCGAAATCCAAATAGGGTGTAGGTATGGGAGAGAGATCAGTTGATGCAACCGCAACGACCTTAGGTGGTAAGGGAAGACATCGGGACTGACATTTCGAACCCCAACTAATAATGCTGTCAGACTCCCAGTCAATGTGAGGAGCATGAGTCCGAAGCCATGGAAGACCCAGAAGGACGTCGTCTATACCCTCAGGCAAAACAAGAAAAGAAATCTCCTCTATGTGACCCTGAGACAGGGAAAGGCGCAAGGGAACTGTCCTCAATGTAATGGAGTCAGACAACATAGTTCCATTAACAACACGGACAGGAATAGGCGCCTCTAACATGATAGAGGGAATATTGTGTCCCTTTACAAATCCTGAGGACACAAAAATCCCGTCAGCTCCGGAATCCACAAAAGCCATAATAGGCCATGTATTCTCAGATAACGAGAGCTGACCTGGGATACAACACTTAGAGGGTGCAGAAGACGTCTCTAGTAACCCCCCTCTAATGGTTACTAGGCCAGGGAGTTTCCCTGATGACTAGGACACTTGTTGGCATAGTGCCCAGCCTGACGACATACGTAACATATAGGAGGACCAGACTTGCGTAGTCTGGAGAACGTATGACCTAACTCCATAGGAGTGGGAGATGTTTCAGATGCTGAGGAAGATGGTAGTGGACCCTCAACAACTGGAATAGCCCGATGCTTAGGGCGTGAGGAAGAGACCTCGAGTCTACGTTCCTTATGGCGTACATCGATCCTCGTTGCTACTGTGATCAAGTCCTCCAGAGAAGCAGGGACCTCACGAGTAGCAAGGGCATCCTTGACATAGCCTGCCAACCCTCTCCAGAAGATAGGAATCAACACCTTCTCTGGCCAATCTAGTTCTGCCACCAGAGTTCTAAAAGCAATGGCATAAGAACTAGTGGATAACGAACCCTGAGATAGATCTAACAGTCTCAGGGCCGCATCATGGGTAACCTGCGGACCCATGAATACCGCCTTAAGAGCATCAAGAAAGTCTTGATGTCTCAGAGTAACCACATCAGAGCGCTCCCATAGGGGAGTCGCACATTCTAAGGCTTTGTCCTGAAGTAAGGAGATGATAAAGCCTACTCTGGACCTCTCCGTAGAGAAGCGAGAAGAGTTGACCTCTAGGTGTATCTGACACTGACTAATGAAACCACGACATGATCTGGCATCGCCAGAATATCTGTTTGGCAGAGCAAGTCGAGGATCATGTGCAGATGTCACCATGGTCTGAGGTTTATCCTCTATACTCTTGAGCCGTGACTCAAGTACTTGTATGTAACGGTGTAACTGCTGATATTCTGCCATAACTGCCAGACCCTTGGCTCAGTCCTAATGTTACGGGGGGCTGTCTGATAATAACCGAAAGGAGTATCAGACAGTCAGGGTCCACCGTGCAAAGACATTGCTGCAGACTATGGCAGAGTGCAATACCTCTGTTAACTCACAGAAGGATATAATAAGTAAAGCAATTCCTCCCTTACTTGGAGGGTGTGTGGAATGATCTCTGTTAATAATCACAGAGACAAAGGCAATGTGTGCGAAATGGCACCTACCTAGGTCCGCTCTTCTAGTGGTGCAAAAGAGACGAACAGCAGCGTAAGCCGCACAAAGCTCCTACCTGCGTTCGCTCCACTAGTGTGCGAGGACACGAACCACTAGATATGGCACCTGCCTAGGTCCGCTCTTCTAGTGGTGCAAAAGAGACGAACAGCAGCGTAAGCCGCACAAAGCTCCTACCTCTGTTCGCTCCCCTAGTGTGCGAGGATACGAACAACTGCCAGACGCAGTATAAGGAACGTTACCCTAGCGGCAACGTCCACCAACGAGTAGAATCACAAGGCCCAGCCAGACCATGTGCCTCAGGCACCTGCCTATGTCCGCTCCCCTAAGAGGTAAGGATACGGACAGCAGCCGAAGCTGTAAGGTATAAGAACGCTACCCTGCCGGTAGCGCTCACCTAGCATAGACAGAGGAATGCCTAGAGGAACGCGCACAGAGCGTCTACTCATATGCATGAACCAAGAGGACTGAGCACCATGCGGCGTGTGTCAGGGTCTTATATAGACTCTGTGCCTCATCCAAGATGGAGGACACCAGAGCCAATCCGCTGACAGAATGACAGGAGTGACGTCATGCTGGCCTATCACCGAGCAAGACGTCACAAGCACATGACCAGCGACCAATCGGCATAGAAGGTGTCAGAGACATGTGACCTCGTGTCAGTGATGATGTCACCCGCACATGTGCAATGGCTCCAAGATTGGACTTAGTCTCCGGCGCTCGCACATGTGCAGTAGCAAGAAATCTGGACTTAGTCTCCAGCGCTCGCACATGTGCAGTAGCAAGAAATCTGGACTTAGTCTCCAGCGCTCGCACATGTGCAGTAGCAAGAAATCTGGACTTAGTCTCCAGCGCTCGCACATGTGCAGTAGCAAGAAATCTGGACATAGTCTCCAGTGCTCGCAGCAACCGTAACAGTATTATAGTATAGCCCTTAGGCAGGGCAGCCAAAAATTGGGAGGCTCCACGTTGTCCCTGGATAGAGACGTGCATGAGGGCCTGTAAACCTGAAGTGCCCATTGTAAGGAAGTGGGTCTATTGTAGTATAGCCCTTAGGCAGGGCAGCCAAAAATTGGGAGGCTCCACGTTGTCCCTGGATAGAGACGTGCATGAGGGCCTGTAAACCTGAAGTGCCCATTGTAAGGAAGTGGGTGTATTATAGTATAGCCCTTAGGCAGGGCAGCCAAAAATTGGGAGGCTCCACATTGTCCCTGGATAGAGACGTGCATGAGGGCCTGTAAACCTGAAGTGCCCATTGTAAGGAAGTGGGTGTATTATAGTATAGCCCTTAGGCAGGGCAGCCAAAAATTGGGAGGCTCCACATTGTCCCTGGATAGAGACGTGCATGAGGGCCTGTAAACCTGAAGTGCCCATTGTAAGGAAGTGGGTGTATTATAGTATAGCCCTTAGGCAGGGCAGCCAAAAATTGGGAGGCTCCACATTGTCCCTGGATAGAGACGTGCATGATGGCCTGTAAACCTGAAGTGCCCATTGTAAGGAAGTGGGTCTATTGTAGTATAGCCCTTAGGCAGGGCAGCCAAAAATTGGGAGGCTCCACGTTGTCCCTGGATAGAGACATGCATGAGGGCCTGTAAACCTGAAGTGCCCATTGTAAGGAAGTGGGTGTATTATAGTATAGCCCTTAGGCAGGGCAGCCAAAAATTGGGAGGCTCCACGTTGTCCCTGGATAGAGACCTGTTAGGTTCTTAGTGCCTCCGTGCTTGCATTTAAAAACCGCACGTGTGTGCCTGTTGGTGGCAGCTTTCCGCTGCATTTGTGTGAGTTTTGCAAAAACTTGGATATAACGCACAAGTCTAGTGAATACACATCAGCACAGCATTGCAAAATGCGCAAGGGCGTTGTCAACGAACAAGGAAGTGGACGTGATGGTGGTGCAGGCAGAGACCGAGGTTGTGTGCAAGCTCTAATTTCGCCACAACAAAGGGCCACATCTCGTCGCTCGCACGTCCTGTCCCAAATTCTTGGGGACCGCAGCAGTACACCGCTCTTGAACCAAGACCAGTGTCAACAGGTTGTTAGTTGGATAGCGGATAATGCTTCCAGTCAGATTGGCACCACCACAAACACTCTGTCTTCCACACGGTCAAGTGTCAGTAGCCGTGATACTGCACCGCACATTTCAGAACCTGATCCTCCTTCCTACCACCAGGCCGAGTACACGTCCACGGACATTACTGATCCCACACTTGGACACTCGGAAGAGCTGTTCGTTCACGTTTCCATTCACAAATTCTGGCCTCTCGCCAGCTCCTGTTGAAGTGGGCCATGACGAGATTGTATGTACAGATGCCCAAATATTTGAGCAGCCACGTTCTCACGAAGTTGGCAACGTGTCTCAACAAGGGGTGGACGATGATGAGACACAATTGTCAGGAAGTCAGGAGGAGGAGCAGGGTGCGGAAGAGGAAGACGACGTGGTGGATGATCCAGTAACTGACCCAACCTGGCACGAGGATATGCAGAGCGAGGACAGCAGTGCACAGGGGGAGGGAGGCGTAGCATCACAACAGGCAGTAAGAAGCAGAGTGGTGGCCCCAGGCAGACGTCAGGCAACTGTTCCCCGGAACAACACGACACAAGGTGCCTGTACAAATGTTAGGTCTTCCCGAGTCTGGCTGTAATACTATTGTATGTATTGAGGATTTCGATTGCGTTAGGGCAATGACAACCAGAGACGAGTTCTTGGTGCAAGACGTTTATAATATGCAACCAGCAAATATGTACATAAACGGAACAAAAACACAGTAGAACATAAATACAGGAAATACCTTCCAGGGACGGAGCGAAAGGGAATTCCCGGGACCGCGCACCGGACTCCCCCAGGGAGACCACCAAGAGCGAACCCCTATACAGGGACTGTCTGGCAATCACCCCAGAAGCCCTAAATGCGCAGCAGCCGGGACACAAAAGGGCAATAGGTAAGTCCAAAAATGTCCGTACGTGATGTGAGTCCAGAGTGGTATTAAACGGAAGGAACCGGGCAGAAGTGCCGACCAAAGACGGCAAACGGAGTCCGGGCACAGCTAGATGATACCAGATGAAGTCCAGAGTCGGTGTCGGTTGTTTTCCAAGAGGATCCGAATAACAATCAGGAACCAAAAGCAGCAGGGCAGGAGCACACAGGAAGCAGTATACTCAGGCACTGGACTAAGCTTTAGGGGCGGCTTTTAAACAGATGGACAGGAAGTAGGGCAACAGAACAGAAAACTCCATGTTAACAAAGGGCAAGCTCTTTCAAAAGAAAACTGGAAAACCCGGAACTCTGACACTGGCAGTTTTTTAAGTTGGCTCCAGATGATTCTAAAAAGGCCATTTGCAACACCTGCCATGCCAGCATCAGCAGGGGTACCAAAACTAGCAGCCTGACCACCACCAGCATGATCAGGCACATGTCAGCCAAGCACCCGACTTTGTGGGAAGTACAACAGAGTCGAGGAGCAGTGCTTGCTGATGTCACTGCTACGTCTTCGCTGGTTGTGCATGCGAGCCAATCCCCTGTCCATGCTGCCTGCGAACAAGCCTCCTCCACTCCTGCACCTGCAGTTGCCTACGCAGAAAGAACACCATCATCAAGCACGTCCTTGTCCCAGCGCAACGTTCAGTTATCCATTCAGCAAACCTTTGAACGCAGGCGCAAATACACTGCCAACACCCCACATGCCACAGTTCTAAATGCTAACATTTCGCGACTGCTTGCGCTGGAAATGTTGCCTTTTAGGCTGGTTGAGACAGAAGCATTCCGCGACCTGATGGTGGCAGCTGTCCCACGTTACTCGGTCCACAGCCGGCACTATTTCTCCCGGTGTGCCGTCCCCGCATTGCATAACCACGTGTCACAAAACATCACACGTGCCCTGAACAACGCTGTTTCAGCCAAAGTCCACCTAACCACAGACACGTGGACAAGTGCATGTGGGCAAGGCCGCTACATCTCGTTGACATCACACTGGGTTAATATTGTGCAAGCTGGGACCCAGTCTGAGCGAGGGACGGAACACGTCCTTCACACACCAAGTTTTGCAGGCCCTACCTCAGTCAGGGTTTCACACACACTCTACAGCTCCGGAATGTCATGCTCCTCAGCCTCCTCTTCCTCCTGCGCATCCTGATCCACTTTACCCTCCACACCAGTCCCAAGCTGGAAGTGTCGCGGGCGGAGGAGGGGACGGTGCGCTCTCCCACTGCTCGGGTCCGGCTGACGCTGCTCTACGGCTGCTGCTGCTCGTTGGCTCGAGCGATGGCCGGATCCCGGGGACTCGAGCGGCGCTACTCACCCGTGAGTGAAAAGGGGTGGTTTGGGTTTTGGGGATATTGTCCGTGACGCCACCCACGGTTGTGGTGATTGTGTGGACACCACCGCTGCTCTGGACGGGGATCCCGGGAGCCTGTGACAGGGAGCAGCTTTGTTGTTATTTCTCCCCTCCGTGGGTAGGGGGGTTGGTTGTCCCGGGGCCTGGTGATGGGGTAGACATGGATGACAGGCGGGTTGCGGGGCCTGATGAGGTGCAGGGTCGCAGGGGCAGCGCTGTGCCGCACGGCACGGAGGTACTCACTCAGCCCAATGATGATGACACAGTTCACGGTAAAACAAGTGGCTGGATGGACGGGTCACTCGGACGGCTGCGGTTGTTCCTCCCTGCAGGTTAGTGATGACTGTCTCTCCCTGCACCTAAGTTAAGTGTTGGTAGTGATGGTTTCCCAACGGTAACCCGCTCCCCGACCTGGATATGGGCCGGAGGAGCCCCTTTTGCCCACAGGCGCTGGCCCTGGGAGACGGTTGCCCTTGGCGGTGGCTGTGTCTCCCCTTCACGGTTGTACGGTTGCCTTCTATCTGGACTTGGCTGTTTGGAAACCCTGAGGTTCCCTTCACTAACGGATTTGGCAAATTCACGGCGACACCAAGCCTTGCCGGGATCCGAAAGTCCTCTGCCAATGGTGCTGGCTTCTCTTTGTATACCGGTCCGGTACGGCCGGGTCACCACCCGTCCACGGTCCTTACGGCAGACTCCAATCGGCCTCCACTGCAGACGGTCACCACATCCTGCCAACCTTGCTGTCCTGTCCGGGCCACACACCCGGACCAACTTCAGGCTCTTTGCTGTCACTTTTCTCCTCTCTACTACTTTCCTCCTTCCACTTCCTTAGCTTAACTCTCACTGCCTGTGTTTTCCCTCCTCCTCGGTGGGTGGAGACCAACCGCCTGGCTCCACACCCTGGTGTGGACAACAGCCCCTGGGGAAGGCAACAAGGATTTTGTGTTTTGACTATGATATGCCTGCAGGGAGTGTGGGGTGTTTAAGTGTTGTGCTCTGTGGCCCCTGGCTTGTCCAGGGCGACACAGAAGCACTGCAGCACTGCCTCGGCGAAGCGGCAACAGGCAGTGCTGAAGCTAATCTGCATAGGTGACAAACCCCACAATGCAGAAGAGGTGTGTGGACAGCTCTGAAACAGCAGGCAGATCACTGGCTCACAACTCTGAACCTAAAGCCAGGAAAGGTCGTGTGTGACAATGGCCGGAACCTGGTGGCGGCTTTGAGGCGAGGCCAGCTGACACATGTTCCATGCGTGGCCCATGTGCTCAACCTCGTGGTTCAGCGGTTTCTAAAGTCATACTCAGAGCTGTCTGATCTGCTGGTAAAAGTTCGCCGCCTGTCTGCACATTTTCGAAAGTCACCTACTGCTTCAGCCGGCCTTGCCGGCTTAAGACGCCGTTTGCATCTTCCGGCACACAGACTGGTGTGTGATGTCCCCACGCGTTGGAATTCAACTCTGCACAAGTTGGTCAGGATATCTGAGCAGAAGAGGGCAGTTGTTGAGTACCTGCATCACCTAAGCCGTCGGGAAATGGGTCAAACTCCACACATAACACCTGAGGAGTGGAGATGGATGTCCGACCTATGCACCATCCGCCAAAACTTTGAGGACTCCACCAAGATGGTGAGCGGCGATGACGACATTATTAGCGTCACCATACCACTTCTCTGCCTTCTAAAATGGTCTCTGCTCAAAAAACAACCATGATGCATTGCAGGCGGAGCGCGATGAGTTTGAGCAAGAAACAGTAGTGGGTGTGGGTGATGATAACACACAGCCCAGCCTCGTCTCATCACAACGTGCAGTGGAGGACTATGACGAGGAGGAGGATGAAGACATGGAGCAACTCTCTGGCCAAATTGAGGATATGACATGCAGTCATATCCTCGGTTCAGCGTGGCTGGCCAGAGGACAGGGTAGATGATGAGGAGGAGGAGGAGGAGGACAGCATGTTCAGTCATCGTGTTGGTCAGGATACTGAAGTGATGGCTGTTAAGAGTCTGGCACACATGGCTGACTTTATGGTAAGCTGCCTGTCTCGTGACCCTCGCGTTAAGAACATCTTGGCCGACAATCATTACTGGTTGGTAACACTGTTAGACCCACGCTAAAAGGAGAACTTTATGTCTCTTATTCCCGAGGCGGAGAGGTCAGGCAAAATGCAGCAGTTCCAGAAGGCCATAGTCACGGAAGTAGGCAAAGCATTCCCCTCACAAAACGCTAGCGGCATAGGTCAGGAATCAGTGGACAACCAAGGCGTACAGCCGAGAGGGGCACAAGTCCAATCCGCCAGAGGTAGGGTAACAGTCTTTAAGATGTGGGACAGTTTTCTCAGCCCCTCACATACCACAGCCCCTGAGGTGAGGGGTAGTGCCACAAGAAATCCTAAGTTTGCCCAGATGCTCAAGGAGTACCTTGCAGATCAAACAACTGTACTCCGACATTCCTCTGTGCCTTACAATTAATGTGTATCCAAGCTGGACACGTGGCATGAATTGGCTCTCTATGCCTTGGAAGTCCTGGCCTGCCCTGCCGCTAGCGTTTTGTCAGAGCGTGTTTTTAGTGCCGCAGGTGGAATCATTACAGATAAACGCACCCGCCTGTCAACTGTAAATGCTGACAGGCTGACTCTGATCAAGATGAACAAGGGTTGGATTTGGCCAGACTTCACCACACACACCAACAGCAAATTACAGCGGAATTTAAAGTTTGTAACGGGAATTTGCCATGTACCTCCACTCACCCATGGTAACACACTTCTGGACTTTGGCTACTCGCTGGACTGCTCCTCCTTCTCCTCATGCGCCATCATGGTGACCGTTACAATAGTTAAGCCGTTGTTTCAGGTATACCCCCAGTGGTAAATTTTTTCGCCCATTCTTTCTGAATGGGCATTACAACGACAGGAGACCCGCTCCTTTGCAATGGGAACAATGTTTTGAGGCCCTCATGCACATCTCTATCCAGGGACAATGTGGAGCCTCCCAATTTTTGGCTGCCCTGCCTAAGGGCTATACTACAATAGACCCACTTCCTTACAATGGGCACTTCATGTTTACAGGCCATCATGCACGTCTCTATCCAGGGACAATATGGAGCCTGACGCTGCCACCGACTGCCACACACATGCTGTTTTTAAATGCAAGCACGGACGCAATAAGAACCTAACTGGTTTTTAGGAGCGACAATTACTGAGAAGTCTGACACTATCAGACACTGCTGACTGACGTGTATTATACACTAGACTTGTGCGTTATATAATAGTTTGTGCAAAACGCGCACCTGTACGCTGCCACCGACTGCCACACACGTGCTGTTTTTAAATGCAAGCACGGACGCAATAAGAACCTAACTGGTTTTTAGGAGCGACAATTACTGAGAAGTCTGACACTATCAGACACTGCTGACTGACGTGTATTATACACTAGACTTGTGCGTTATATAATAGTTTGTGCAAAACGCGCACCTGTACGCTGCCACCGACTGCCACACACGTGCTGTTTTTAAATGCAAGCACGGACGCAATAAGAACCTAACTGGTTTTTAGGAGCGACAATTACTGAGAAGTCTGACACTATCAGACACTGCTGACTGACGTGTATTATACACTAGACTTGTGCGTTATATAATAGTTTGTGCAAAACGCGCACCTGTACGCTGCCACCGACTGCCACACACGTGCTGTTTTTAAATGCAAGCACGGACGCAATAAGAACCTAACTGGTTTTTCGGAGCGACAATTACTGAGAAGTCTGACACTATCAGACACTGCTGACTGACGTGTATTATACACTAGACTTGTGCGTTATATAATAGTTTGTGCAAAACGCGCACCTGTACCCTGCCACCGACTGCCACACACGTGCTGTTTTTAAATGCAAGCACGGACGCAATAAGAACCTAACTGGTTTTTAGGAGCGACAATTACTGAGAAGTCTGACACTATCAGACACTGCTGACTGACGTGTATTATACACTAGACTTGTGCGTTATATAATAGTTTGTGCAAAACGCGCACCTGTACCCTGCCACCGACTGCCACACACGTGCTGTTTTTAAATGCAAGCACGGACGCAATAAGAACCTAACTGGTTTTTAGGAGCGACAATTACTGAGAAGTCTGACACTATCAGACACTGCTGACTGACGTGTATTATACACTAGACTTGTGCGTTATATAATAGTTTGTGCAAAACGCGCACCTGTACGCTGCCACCGACTGCCACACACGTGCTGTTTTTAAATGCAAGCACGGACGCAATAAGAACCTAACTGGTTTTTCGGAGCGACAATTACTGAGAAGTCTGACACTATCAGACACTGCTGACTGACGTGTATTATACACTAGACTTGTGCGTTATATAATAGTTTGTTCAAAACGCGCACCTGTACCCTGCCACCGACTGCCACACACGTGCTGTTTTTAAATGCAAGCACGGACGCAATAAGAACCTAACTGGTTTTTAGGAGCGACAATTACTGAGAAGTCTGACACTATCAGACACTGCTGACTGACGTGTATTATACACTAGACTTGTGCGTTATATAATAGTTTGTGCAAAACGCGCACCTGTACCCTGCCACCGACTGCCACACACGTGCTGTTTTTAAATGCAAGCACGGACGCAATAAGAACCTAACTGGTTTTTAGGAGCGACAATTACTGAGAAGTCTGACACTATCAGACACTGCTGACTGACGTGTATTATACACTAGACTTGTGCGTTATATAATAGTTTGTGCAAAACGCGCACCTGTACGCTGCCACTGACTGCCACACACGTGCTGTTTTTAAATGCAAGCACGGACGCAATAAGAACCTAACTGGTTTTTAGGAGCGACAATTACTGAGAAGTCTGACACTATCAGACACTGCTGACTGACGTGTATTATACACTAGACTTGTGCGTTATATAATAGTTTGTGCAAAACGCGCACCTGTACGCTGCCACTGACTGCCACACACGTGCTGTTTTTAAATGCAAGCACGGACGCAATAAGAACCTAACTGGTTTTTAGGAGCGACAATTACTGAGAAGTCTGACACTATCAGACACTGCTGACTGACGTGTATTATACACTAGACTTGTGCGTTATATAATAGTTTGTGCAAAACGCGCACCTGTACCCTGCCACCGACTGCCACACACGTGCTGTTTTTAAATGCAAGCACGGACGCAATAAGAACCTAACTGGTTTTTAGGAGCGACAATTACTGAGAAGTCTGACACTATCAGACACTGCTGACTGACGTGTATTATACACTAGACTTGTGCGTTATATAATAGTTTGTGCAAAACGCGCACCTGTACGCTGCCACTGACTGCCACACACGTGCTGTTTTTAAATGCAAGCACGGACGCAATAAGAACCTAACTGGTTTTTAGGAGCGACAATTACTGAGAAGTCTGACACTATCAGACACTGCTGACTGACGTGTATTATACACTAGACTTGTGCGTTATATAATAGTTTGTGCAAAACGCGCACCTGTACCCTGCCACCGACTGCCACACACGTGCTGTTTTTAAATGCAAGCACGGACGCAATAAGAACCTAACTGGTTTTTAGGAGCGACAATTACTGAGAAGTCTGACACTATCTGGACTGTTTTACACTGTGTACACCAGCCCCAGATATGATGAAGGCTGGTATACGGTCACCACTACCCTGCCTGCCTGCCTGCCTGTATACTGCTACAATAGTCCTGACAAGGACTCTTCTGGTCACTAGCCTGTATTCCGACCTGGCTATACCCTGCCTGTATATAGCAACAATAGTCCTGAGAAGGACTCTGCTACTGTACTCCGACCTGGCTATACCCTGCCTGCCTGTATACAACTAGAATAGTCCTGAGAAGGACTTCTGGTCACACTGTTTGCAGCCCTGCTCCGGAACTAACTATAAAGGGCCGCAAAGCTTTCCCTGAATCAGCGACACTCTCCCTGCACTGACTGTCTGGATAGTTGTGAGCAGAGCACAGCGCGCCGGCCGGTATAAAGGCTCGGTCACGCTGTGCAGGCCGGCCAATCACTGCAATTCCACAACTAACAGGGCTGTGGCATTGCAGTGGTCTGCCAGCCAATCCCTGGATGAGGGCTGGCTCTCAAAAGAGCGCCAACATGCAGAAATGAAGACCACGAGTACAGCACGAGTATCGCGAGATTACTCGGTCCCCGCCGAGCAGCCCGAGTACAGCGATACTCGTGCGAGTACCGAGTAGTTACAAGCATGCTCGCTCATCACTAATGACTTTGCTTCCCCAGCAAAGTCTATGAGTTTTCATTTTTGCTGTCCGCACACAACTGTTTTTTTAAGCTGCGTTTTTGAGCTTGAAAAAAAAAATGGACATGTCAATTCTTTCCTACGTTTTTCTGCGTTTTCCGCCCATGCAATGCATTGGAAAAACGCAGCAAAACGCAGAGATCAAAAACGCAGCAAAACGCAGCCAAAAACGCACCAAATCACGGTAAAAACGCATGCTTTTTTTATGCGTTTTTTCGACGCAGGTGCGTTTTTGTGCGTTTTTAGCGTCCAAAAACACACAAAAACGCAGCGTCAAAAAAACGCAGCGTGCGCACATAGCCTAACAGAGAAGAATTCTGAGAATTACAGTTCTCTCAAGCTGGAGTTCTTAGGGCTTGTCTGGGCCGTGACAGAGAGATTTAGACACTACCTGGATTCTGCAAAATTCACCGTGTACACAGACAACAACCCCTTGACCCACTTGGACACGGCGAAGCTTGGAGCCCTGGAGCAACGTTGGGTAGCACGGCTGGCGAACTACGACTTCACTATAAAGTATAGAGCCGGTCGCAAGACTGCCAATACTGATGCGTTGTCCAGAATGCCTCATTTGCCTGATGATGGAAGAGATGAAGACAAGCTGGAGGAGATTGAATTACCCGCCTGTTTTACTCCAACAGATTGCCGAAACTGCAGGTGCTGGGTAGCAGAGGATCCTGTAAAGAGAAATCAAAGCCCTCCTGCAGAGACAACAGGTAAACCTATCTGGTGGGGAAATTGGCAACGTATGGCAACGTATGGGTAATAGATGCTGGCCCTATTGTGACACCCCCACGAAGTGATATGATGATATGGTGTCGGGTGGCCATAGGACTCAATGGGCAAGATTACCAGGCAGTGGTAGAACCCATGCGCTCTGAACATTGGCCCACAGTCCTGACAGCCAGGGGGGTAGTAGATGTTCGCAAAGGGAGAGTGCCCGTGCGAGTGTTAAATTATGGGGGAGAAGAAACCAAATTTCCCCGGTATGCCGCCATTGCCAAATTATTCACTGTAACTGAAGAGTCTATACAAACAGTGGAATCCTTAACCCCACCAAAGCAGGCAACAGATGACTGTCCCCAAGACCAATTAGAGGGTTGGTGGGAGGAACTGCATGTAGGTACTGATTCCACCTCTTCATATCAGAAATGTGGAGTCTACCGGGTAGTACAGGAATATGAACAAGTTTTCAGTAATAAAAGAAGTACAA
The DNA here is from genome assembly GCF_048569485.1 of Anomaloglossus baeobatrachus. Taxonomy (NCBI): domain Eukaryota; kingdom Metazoa; phylum Chordata; class Amphibia; order Anura; family Aromobatidae; genus Anomaloglossus; species Anomaloglossus baeobatrachus. The sequence continues at coordinate 228,999,535 of NC_134357.1, forward strand.
CATCACATACCCACAGGTAATCATCCACCCATCAAAGAGAGATACAGACCTATACCACCTACTCACTATCAGTGTGCCAAGGAGATGTTGAGGAACATGAAGGAGGCTGGGGTTATTAGAGATAGTTGTATCCCCTGGGCAGCTCCACTGGTTCTGGTCAAAAAGGATGGCACCATGAGAATGTGTGTGGATTATAGGCAAATCAATCGAATCACTCACAAAGATGCTTATCCGCTACCCCGTATAGAAGAGTCGCTGGCTGCACTCAAGGCTGCTAACTACTTCTCTACCCTAGATCTCACCAGTGGCTATTGGCAGCTCTCCGTCGCCAAAGAGGACCTAGAGAAGACTGCATTCGCCACACCCATGGGCCTGTGTGAACTCAACAGCATGCCGTTTGGACTGTGTAATGCACCAGGAACATTCCAGAGGCTAATGGAATGCTGCCTAGGACATCGCAACTTTGAGAAAGTACTGCTCTAACTGGATGATGTGATGAGGAACATCTGGAGCAGCTAGCAGAGGTATTTGAAGCGTTGTCGAAGTATGGGATGAAGTTAAAGCCGTCCAACTGTCACCTGTTGAAACCCAAGGTCCAGTATCTCGTGCACGAGGTCAGTGCAAAAGGAGTGGCACCGGACCCAGAAAAGGTTACTGCCATTGAGAACTGGCCAAGACCGACCACCGTCAAAGAGATACGTCAGTTCCTGGACCTGGTAAGATACTACAAGAAATTCATAAAGGGCTATACAAAAATGGCAGCACACTTGCAAGAACTCCTAATAGGCCAGGCCAAGAAGGGCAAGACTTCTGGTCCTCGATTTAAATTGGGTGGAGAGGATAATTCCTTCAGACAGATGAAATTGGCTCCGACAGGAGATGAGATTCTGGCGTATCCTGACTATCACTTCCCCTTTGTGCTGTATACCGATGCCAGCAACGTGGGATTGGGAGCTGTGCTGTCACAAGTGCAGAATGGCAAGGAAAGTGATTGCCTATGCAAGCAGGAAGCTCCGTCCTACTGAAAGGAATCCCGAAAACTACAGCTCCTTCAAGCTGGAGTTCATGTCATTGGTCTGGGCAGTGACAGAAAGATTTAAACATTACCTGGCAGCTGCGAAGTTCACTGTCTTCGCGAACAACAATCCCCTGACTCATCTGCATACGGCAAAGCTTGGCGTGTTTGAACAATGTTGGGTGGCTCGACTGGAAAACTATGACTTTACCATCAAGTATTGAGCTGGTCACAAGAACACCAACGCGGATGCGTCATCCAGGATGCCTCACCTGTCAGATGAGGGAAAGGACGTAGACGAACTGGAGGAAATTGAGTTGACAGCCTTTCACTGTCCCAGTGATCTACAGAACCAACCATCTTATAGCATGCACCAAGAAACCAAGCTGGATCCGCTACCTCACCATGGTTGGAAGGAAGCACAGGACAATGACCTTGCAGTAAGACTGATCAAAGAGCTGATAGCCCAATCAGATTCATACCTGGGTCCTGAGGCTCCACCAGAAGCCCAACGGTTGTGGAAGGAGAGAAAAAGGCTATAAATCCATTGAGGTAAACTGCCAGTTAGGGGCACTTTGCACACTACGACATCGCAAGTCGATGCTGCGATGCCGTGCACGATAGTCCCCGCCCCTGTCGCAGCTGCGATATCATGGTGATAGCTGCCGTAACGAACATTATCGCTACGGCAGCTTCACATGCACTCACCTGCCCTGCGACGTCGCTCTGGCCGGCGAACTGCCTCCTTATTAAGGGGGCGGGTCGTGCAGCGTCATAGCGACGTCACACAGCAGGCGGCCAATAGAAGCGGAGGGGCGGAGATGAGCGGGACGTAAACATCCCGCCCACCTCCTTCCTTCTGCATTGCCGGCGTGAGCCGCAGGACGCAGGTAGATGTTCCTCGCTCCTGCGGCTTCCCACACAGCGATGTGTGCTGCCGCAGGAACGAGGAACAACATCGTAACATCGGTATTTCCCAATTAATGGAAATGACCGACGCTACACCAATGATACGATTACGATGCTTTTGCGCTCGTTAATCGTATCATAAAGGATTTACACACTACGATGTCGAGAGCGATGCCGGATGTGCGTCACTTTCGATTTGAATCCACCGACATCGCACCTGCGATGTCGTAGTGTGCAAAGTGCCCCTTAAGGCTACTTTACACACTGCGATATCGGTCCCGATATCGCTAGTGTGGGTACCCGCCCCCATCTGTTGCGCGACACGGGCAAATCGCTGCCCGTGCCGCACAACATCGCCCAGAGCCGTCACACATACTTACCTGTCCGGCGACGTCGCTGTGACCGGCGAACCGCCTCCTTTCTAAGGGGGCGGTCCGTGCGGTATCACAGCGACGTCACTGAACCGCCGCCCAATAGCAGTGGAGGGGCGGAGATGAGCGGGACGTAACATCCCGCCCACCTCCTTCCTTCTGCATAGCAGCCGGGAGGCAGGTAAGGGGAGCTTCCTCGTTCCCGCGGCGTCACATGCAGCGATGTGTGCTGTCGCAGGAACGAGGAACAACTTCGTTACTGCTGCAGTAACGATTTTTAAGAATGGACCCCCATGTTGCCGATTAGCGATTTTGCACGTTTTTGGAACGATGCAAAATCGCTTATCAATGTCACACGCAACGGCATCGCTAATGCGGCCGGATGTGCGTCACAAATTCCGTGACCCCAACGACTCTGCATTAGCGATGTCGCAGCGTGTAAAGCCCCCTTTAGTCTTGGAAGCATACCATGATCGAGCAGGACACTTCGGGTGGAAGAAGCTGGAAGCATTGATGTTAGATCGATTCTATTGGATTGGAATGAGAGCCACAATAGAAGAATGGTCCTTGTGCTTTGAGGAGGAAAGATAATAACAGTCAAAAAGCACCGCTGCAACCCATTGTAACCAAGCAGCCCTTGGAGAGTGTCGCTTTGGACCATTTGAAGTTAACACCCAGTCGAACTGGTTATACCTACGCTCTTACTATAGTCGATCACTACTCCAGATTCCTAGTGGTCATACCTGTAAAGTACCGCAGCAAAAGCCTTTCAAGCTCACTTTTTTAGACCTCACGGATACCCAGAACAGGTATTGACAGATCAAGGTACAGCATTTGAAGCTGAAATATTCCAAAAATTCTGCAACCTGTATGGCTGTAAAAAGATTAGTACTACACCCTACCATGCACAAACAAATGGAATGTGTGAGAAAATGAACCATTTGGTAATCAACCTGTTGAAAACATTACCACTAGAAGAAAGGAACATGTGGCCAGAAAAGTTACCTGGCTTAGTGGACATGTACAATAACATCCCTGTAAGTTCCGCAAAATATACACCAGCATATCTGATGCGCGGAAGATCTGGATGATTGCCAGTAGATCTTGAAATGGAAGTGGAAATTCCAGAAACCAATTCACCAGATGCTGATTGGGACTCTAATCGTCAGGTGTGCCACCGCCGTGTCAGCAGCCGGGCTGCTTGGATCCGGATCCGCGGTGGCTCGAGGGGTGTCCGGACCCGGGTGTCGTGAGGCTACTCAAATGAAGGGGGTATTTACAGGGAATTGTCTTAGAGTTCGTGATGCCACCCGTGGTATGTGGTAATTTAGAGTACCACCGCCGCAGTTGGGAGTACCCGGGGGTGATGGAATCGGGCAGCCAGGTGTTAGAACCCTCCACGGGTAGGGGGATGCCCCAGGCCTTGGTGATGTTGTTTGGGAGTGCCGTGGGGAGTGAAGGGGTCACTTGCGTACTCACTCAGTCCATTAAGCTGACACCGACAACTGGATAAACCAAAGTTCTGGATACCGCTGCCGCTGAGGGGAGCTAGTTCGGGTCCCGTCCCCAATGGTGCTGCCTTGTGATCCGTGACCTGCCTCCTGGCACTAAGTTTACTTCTCTGTTGGTCCCGGTAGTATGGAACTTGCCGGGTCCCGCTCCCCACTATGGCTAAGTGTGGGAGCTTGCTCTCAGGGTTCACACTTGAGATTTTCTGGACCGCTTCAGTGGAAAGTCCTATCCCCCTCATTGTGCTAGTACCCCGATTTTGGAGCGGGTGGAGAGCGGATCTTGAAGGCTCCGTTCTCGTCGGGTAAATTGTCAGGTTCCCTGAAGCTACTCCCTGACCTAGGGTCCACGTACCCTGTCATGCCCTGGTCCCAGCCCAGTGATGGTGCAACTCGGTGATGGTCCTCCTCGACAGTTCCCTGCCCCTTGCCACGATCCCCTGTGACCGGGGGTCCAGCTCCTCTAGGCCCAGACCACCATCTGCCACCTAGATAGCTTCCTAGAAGCCCCACTCCTGACCTCCTCTTTCTTTCACTTCCAACACACTATTCCCTTCTCCTGACACTCCTGACCTCCCCTAACCAACCCCCCAAGTGGGTGACCCTATTCCACTCAGGCCGTCCACAGGTGTGTCTGGTGGGTGTGGTGCAGAGTGTACTTAGGATTTTGATTAGCTGATGTAGGCAACACCATGTAGTTGGGGACCCATAACCAAGAAGGAGGTGGATATTGCACAGGAGGGCAGATTGTACAATACCCTGTGACGACCTGATAGTCCAGGGGCGTCACACAGGCACAGTACAAAAGAATCCAAGAATATGTTGAGCAGAGCTTGAACCAAAGTCGAGAAAAACAACAGAAAGACTATAACAAGAAAGCACAAGCTATTCCATTAACACGTGGGACATAGTTCTAAAAAGAAAAAGGAAATTTCACAAACTTGATGATCAATGGGAAAAAGAACCCTATATCATACTATCTTCTAATTTTGATAACAAGAAAACATGCTTAATCAGCAAGGATCAAGGAAAACTTCATAAACTGTTGCAAGGGATCAATTGAGGAAATGCCCAAAAACATTGAAACCAAGAGAAGAAGCACCGAGTACACCTCAAGTACCAGAGAAGAAAGAAAAGGTGATACACACAATACTTGGAGACTTTCTAGAAAATTGGCCTCAGTACAATGGAGCAATAATCAAGCCAGTAATCACATTCCCACAACCCGTGGAGGAAGCAGTCCAAATCCCAGAAAGACCAAGAACACGCAGACAATTGCCTAGTCCACCTACAACTAGTACTGAGACAATTGCAATAGAGACTAGAACGCAACAAGGATTAGCTGAGACACCAGAGCTACTCAGATCAAGCTGAAGCAACTTGGATCAGCCCCCACTCAGACACAGAGAGTAAGTGTTCACAGAAAATGTGCAAATCAATGTCTTTATGTAAATAGAGTTATAACATGTAAATAATGTGAAAAATGTTGCATAACCTTGCACAGTTAATATAAAAATGGACCAAAGTCACAGGACTGGTTGTGACAACAACTGGCCTTGTAAATAGTTGCACCAATTTGCCCATACCAGAGTACGGCACTGCCAGATTCAATAACACCACCCCAGGAGAGGAAAAGGTCACAGGAAGCGTCTGCGGTAGTTGGCCGAGACCCGGTCACCATGGAAACCAGTGACCTTCCTCCTAAGGGTTTTGGGTACCAGGACCTGTGGGTGGTGGGTGACGGGTGGAGTACTCAAGTTTGCAACGGTTCAAGAAGTGCCTCCCCTGCACGGGAAGAATGTTAATTTTAATGTTTTACCAAAGTAAAAAAATGTTTAACCTGTATTACTCTTTTGCAGCCCGGGGATGTGCTGTCTTTAACCAATGGAGAATGTAGTGCCCCTGAACCCCTGAGGGCACTACAAGGTACTGCATCTTGACAAAGATGCAGGGCCTAGCCCCAGGAACCTGTAAGCACAGTGCCAGTACCAGCAAAACACATAACATCCCCAGTTTCCCACTTCCCATTAGGGATGACTGACTAGTCCGGGACGCAATGGATGGTCGCCTAGAGGTGGAGCCAGTCCAATCCACTAGAAGGCAGCCCGGTGGGAGGGGACAAAAAGACACACACTCAGACAGGAGAGTCCGGTAGTGACCGTTGAAGGGGACGGACGTGTCTCCAGACGGGGTCGTGTAACGATGACCCAGGTGGCAAGGAGAGTGGTTGCCAGGGACGGTACAGCCAGATAACTCTGGAACCAGAGCACCGACGGGGCACAGGGCCCTAGGTCAGGTGACAGCTTCAGGCAACCTGACAAATACCTGCACAGTGAGGGACCTTCACAGACCTCCCTGACCCAAGAATCTGGGGGCAACAGCAGTAAAGATTGAGCCAGGGACTGGAACAGAACACCAACCCTACAGGGTTCACACTGCCCGCTGTACAGACAAGAGACAGCCAAAAGACAGTAAGGGACCCACAAATGGTCCAGGCTATGGGGTCCCACAAACACGTGAGAGGTGCCGGTGAAACAGACTACCAGGTCACCTCGTCACCAGCACTGGGACAAAAGGGACCATGGGTCTCAACCAGCCGTCCTCGAGGCCACAGCTCTACCCTACAGTGAGTAAACAGAAGTTGCACTGCATCCCCATTGTGTGTTCTCCCTTCTTTCTGCGACGGAGCCCTATATTCACTCTCTGGGGCCCAGCCCTACCATCCAGGCTGCCACCCCCATCAGCCCCAGAGGTAACAGACTGTGCAGCGGCGGTTCCATCATCATAACCGCAACCCGCAAGTGGCGTCACAATACAAACTCTTTCACTCCGCTGTATACATACCCCTTTTAAAAAGCGTCCCCAGGGTCACGGAACCGGGCATTGGCCATTATACAATCGTGAAACAGCACCCCCGTACATATATGGCCCGGGACCGAGTACCCCATAGCCCTGGGCGACACAGAGACACAGTCAGTGAAAAGTCACTGATGTGTGCGCAGACCCATTGATTGTAATGGGTCTGCGTATTTCCGTGATTCTGGTACGTATAAAAACTGTCACATACATACTAGAATCACTGACGTGTGAAAGAGGCTTTAGGAGGATTTTGAACTTTTCCTTATATGTTTGTCATAGGATTTTACTGGAATGTACTGGTCTACTTTGCTTTTGTTACATATGTTATGCTAACCATATTCAGGTTATGTATTTGCTTTATTTATAAATAAAGAATTAAAAAAAAAAAAGCATGACAACCTGAGTTCATATCTGTACCAAAAATGCATCAAATAAGGGGAAAAAATGCATAAAAGAAAAGTAGCAAACATACTATAATCAGAGATGTATTGTGTCATTTGGTGCGGACCTGCAGAAAAAAAAGCAGCATTCATACTACTTGTGAACATGATCTCACCGTTACATTTTTATTACTTTTCTTTATTGATTTGATAGAAAAAATAATCAATAATTTTTTATGCCATTTATCTGTCACCATAAATAATCTGATTGCTGAGTTGTGCGGGTCATTACGGTTACAATGACACTAAAGATGTCGATGTTATTTGCTGAATAAAAATCTATTTTTTATTTTTTCATTATTTTATAGGAAGAAATTTTTTTCTTTTATTCTACCCGTAGAATACACGGAAAGAAAAATACACTGATCTATACAATGTATCTCTATTTCCTCGTACAATGTGCCTGTGAAGTTAGGCTAGGGCTAGACGAGCGTATAGCATCCGATGCAAGAGCATCGGATGCAATATGCTAATGATCCTCGGCTCCCGCTCTTCTACAAGTGTAAGCCAAGTGTAATGCAACTGTAATCCGATCTTGCAACCGGATCACAGCTGCAGAGGAAAGGGTGGGATTAATCTCTCCATCTCCTCCATTGTCTGTTGATGCATATATCACACTGCAAGCAAATGTCATGCGAGTGCAGTTCTTTGTTTCACTCGCACCCATAGACTTGTATGGGTGCGAGTGACACGTCTCTCACTAAAACTTGTTGAGATTGTTTTCTTGGTCTGATTAGGGCTGAGAAAAAATTAGCAAATCGGAACCTCCCCATAGATTAACATTGGTCAGAGAGGAATGCGATTTTTTTTTTTTATTTACCACGTTCACTATATGGTAAAACTGACCTAGCATTATAATTCCCCAGGTCAGTACAAGTTCATAAAAACCAAACATGTATAGTTTTACTTTTATTTAACCCCTCCACCCCCGGGCAATTTTCCATTTTTTCGTTTTTGTATTTTGCTCCCCTTCTTCCGAGAGTTGTAACTTTTTTTATTTTTCCATCAATCTTGCCATATGAGGGCTTGTTTTTTGAGGCACGAGTTGTACTTTTAAAATAAACTATGAGTTTTACCATATAGTGTAATGAGAAATGGCAAAAAAAAATTAATTGCGGAAAAATTGCAAAAAAGTGTGATTGAATGATTATTTTAGGAATAGTTTATTGACCATGTTAACTGTATGTTAAAACTGATATCTTTGTGAGATGTCTCACATCGGTATGAGTTTGTAGATACCAAACATGTATAGGTTTTCTTTGATGTAGAGTTGAAAAAAATCAGAAATTTGTCCAAAAGAAAGTGGTGCACTTTTTGCACCATTTTCCGTGACCCATAACGTAACGTTCTCATTTTTGCTGGTGACACTGTTGGGGATTTATTCAAAATTGAAGGCATACTGAACCAGCATGGCTACCACAGCATCTTGCATTCGCATGCTATTCCATCCGGTTTGCGTTTAGTTGGACCATCATTTATTTTTCAACAGGACAGTGTCCCCAAACACACCTCCAGGCTGTGTAAGGGCTATTTGACTAAGAAGGAGAGTGATGGGGTGCTATGCCAGATGACCTGGCCTCCACAGTCACCAGACCTGAACCCAATCGAGATGGTTTAGGGTGAGCTGGACCGCAGAGTGAAGGCAAAAGGGCCAACAAGTGCTAAGCATCTCTGGGAACTCCTTCAAGACTGTTAGAAGACCATTTCCGGTGACTACCTCTTTAAGCTCATCAAGATGAATGCCTAGAGTGTGCAAAGCAGTAATCAAAGTAAAAGGTGGTTACTTTGAATAACCTATAATATAAGACATATTTTTAGTTGTTTCACACATTTTCGTTAAGTATTTAATTCCACATGTATTAATTCATAGTTTTGATGTCTTCAATGTGAATCTACAATTTTCAGAATCATGAAAATAAAGAAAACTCTTTGAATGAGAAGGTGTGTCCAAACCTTTGGTCTGTATATATATATATATATATATATATATATATATATAAAAGAAATAATATATATATATATATATATATACATATATATATATATATATATATATATATATATATAGATAGATAGATAGATGTACTGTGTATATATATATATATTTTTATATATATTTTTATATATATATATATATATATATAGATAGATATATGTACTCTGTATATATATAAATTTATTTTATTTTATTTTTTTTATTTTATTTTTACCAATTAATTGTCAATGTGGTGCATAGGGGGTGATTTGAACTTCTAGGTTTTTTATTTTTTACACTTTTTTTTTACTTTTTTTATTTATTTTACTAGTTCCCCTAGGGGGCTATGAGGATCAGTAGTTATTTCTGCTGATCATAGCTGCACAGCTCCAATTAGCAGAAATACAGCTTTCCTGTCAGATCTGGCGCTCTGCCGACTGTAACAGGCACTATGTCATGATAGCGACATGAGTTATCACATGACCCTATGCTACCATGGCAATCATCAGCTCCCGTGATTGCCTTTCCCCACTGTGGCCTTTTACATTGTGCTGTCACATTTTGATTGCGGATCCACCTGCGCCTGATAGCAGCACATGTCTGCTGTACAAATCAGCAGACATGTGTGGACCTCACCGCCGGCTCACCACAGCAGTTGGCGGTGATTATACTGACATGAGCTAGGACGTACCCAGTACGTCCAATGTCAGTGAGAGGCAAAGTGGTGAAAAATAAATCTGAAATTTTGTAGGATCTGGGGCTATGTGACGGCTTATTTTTTGCATCTTGAGCTGACGTTTTTAATATCATTATTGGGTTGATGAAATGCTTTGATTATTGCAATGGTGCGGCAATGAAAAACATAATTCTGGTGTTTTGATTTTTTTTCTCGCTACGCCCTTTACTGATCAGATTAATTTATTTCATATTTTGATTGGGTATTTCTGAATGTGGCAATACCACATATGTGTATTTTTTATTGCTTTATTTTTAATGGGGTAAAAGGGTAAAAGATTTGAACTTTTGTGTTTTGTTTTTTAGGGGTTTTTTTCATATTTTTTAAAAACGTTTTGTTTCCAGGGATTCTTATAGAAACCCTGTATTCCTCTGATCAGAAAAAGTGTAAATTTTCTATTCTGCAATTGGATTTGAGGAAAAAACAAACCTGTAAGTAATTATTCGCTTCTTGGTGATATTCCATTTTACTACTAAGGTAACAGCATGCTTGGACTTGCCCACAATGAAACCTATGAATTCCTTGATGTGCTCCGATGCAGCAGTGAGCCACCCAAACTCCAATATGAGGAGTGATTGGCAGAGTATACTTGATGCATATATGCAGACAGATGCGCATCTCGTAGGTAATTTAACAAATAATCTTCTTTATTACCATATATAAGCATAGGCTGAGATGACATAAAAGAGTAGTACATAGTACCCTCCATCCTAGTGCCTTGACCTTAAAACATCAACTTTTCAATACAACCATTTTCTTGCTGTGGCTTAAGACCAAAAGCTGCCACTGGCATATGGCGGTGGGATCATATATTCCCAGCTGAAAGAGGGTCGCAAGTGCAGAGCAAGGACCAGGCATCACAAATTTATCTAGCAACAGAACATTGGCAATTTAGCCAAAAAACTACACTTGCATGTGCTTTCTCCTAAAACACACAGCCATTAAAAATGGATGTGAAAAATGAAATTTTTTTTTTTAGAATCCTGCATCAAACGCGGCCACTTTTATATTCAAAAATAGAATGAAGAATATGTTGAATGAGGATGAGGCAATGTTTGCATGTAACTTAAAAGTGGGCAACCAAAGTCAATGTTACTAGCACCTAAGTAGAAAACATAAAACCAAATCTGAGTAAATGTGATTGGATTGATAATTATCAATTAGAATTTAAACATACCATTGTCAAAAACTCCTCTTCTTGAAGACCACCAAAAGCCGTTCTTAATACCTGTGACAAAAACATCATCAATATAGTTGCAATACAAATTATTCAACCACATTTGAAAATCAGGTTAAAGAGTAAAATTTACAAACTCACTGCTGTCTTTAATAAACCAATAAAACAAGAAAATGTAACCTCTTAACGACCATCGATACACATTAAAACTGTATCCATTAAGCAGCCTTACTTCCTCATCGCTGACACCCTGCATCATCGACCCTAACTAGATTTTGAACCAATCGGTACAACTTAAATACCACTGTCAATTGGTTAAAAAAAACCCTTGGACATCATCGACTCCCCAGTCCCACGATTATAATCATGGGTACTGATAGTTGCCATGGTACCATGAGGATAATCTGATAAGCCCAGTGTATGGAGGCCTATTAGATCCTGCTACAAGCAGGGTCTAAAAGGCTGTGTCAGTTAGAAGTGACAGGTCTCATGCACTGTGGTATACGAGTATTGCAGTGCATGAGATCAGCAATCAAAGTGAAAAAAGATTCATGTGCCACAATGAGACTAAGTAAAAAAGTTACATCATACTGACACACAAAAGAAAAAAATGATCAAAAAGTTATATCTAAAAAAAGAAACCTGTTGAAATGAAAATGTTAAACTGTCCAGCAAAAACAAATACATTTTTGTAAAATAGGGTTTTTATTGTGTAAAGAGATCTGTCATTGGAAATATATAAAATGTGTAAAAAAACACACACAAAAAAGTGCACACAAGTCAAGAAAACCCGTTTTGCTACTAAAAATGCAGCATTAAAGCAAAAATAAACATAGACAAGTACATATAATTGCTAAAGTCTTATATGTTACAACCAGATCTTAAAAAACTGTCATGTAATTTACTCAATACAGCAAACACCATAAAAAAAATAAAAAAAACTCGCCAAAAATGTCATTTTTGCATCATACTGACACAAAAAAAGTAAATAAAAAAATATCAAAAAGTTATATGTAAAAAAACCTATAGACATGAAAATGTTAAACTGTCCAGCACAAAAGAAGTCCTAATAAGGCTCATTTGGCAAAAATATATATATATAAAAAAGTTACAGATCTCAGAATATGGAGATGCAAAAACAAATACATTTTTGTAAAATATTGTTTTTAATGTGTAAAGACATCTGTCATTGGAAATATATGGGACTCCCATATTACCGGTAGGATAAAAACACTGGAAAAGCGACATGGCCTTAAAATAAAATCCAGTGAAATCTGCCTCCAAAATCCAAATGCCCTCTTATTCTGAGCCCCACTTTACCTAAACCAGAGTAAGTGGTCACACTTTTGGTATTATTGTAGTGAGGAGAGCCCAATTAACAAACTACGGCGTGCGTGTCTCCAGAAGCACAAGCTGGGCTCAATGTACGGGCACTAAACTGGGATATCTACAATTCTCCAGAAAAAAACATGGTGTGGGTGTTACAAAATAGTCACTGTAGCCATAGATGAATTCATTGAGAGTTGCAATTTCCACAATAGGGTCACTTTTGGGGATTGTATGCTATTCTGGCACATTTGGAGCTCTGCTTATGTTGGCCTCAAACTATTCTAGTACATTTTTTGCTCCAAAAGCCAAATAGTTTTCTTTCCTGCTCAGCCCTGAAGTTGTAGTTTCTGGTGAGATATAGGGCATCAGAAAAATTGCACAATACAATGTGTACTTAAGTTTCACCTTTTAACCCTTGTGTAAATGACAAATTTGCAGCCAATTAAAAAAATATAATTTTTACCGCTAAAATATTGAATTTTACTTCCAGTGTTATAAAATACTGTGAAGCACCTGTGGATTAAAAATATTTACTATATCCTAATATTAGCAGTCACGTTTCCAATACAGGGATCACTTTTGGGAGCTTCTGTTGATTTGGCACCTCAGGGGCTCGACTAATGCAGCTCATAAACTATTCAAGCGGAGTCTGCTTTCTAAAAGCCAAGTAGCGCTCTTTCCTATCCGATCCCTGTAGTGAGCTCAAACAGTAGTGTTCAACCACATATGAGGTACTGCCACTTTCAGTAAAAATTGCATAACAAATTGTCCTGTCCATTTTCTCCTATTCCCCTTGTGTGTTTTAAAACTTTGAGGCTAAAGTAATGTTCTAGTTGAAAAACTCTACATTTTTCATTTTCAAATCTTATAAATTTTTGTGTAGTTTGTGGTTTAAAATGCACACCACACCAGTAGATGAATTCATTATGGGGTTTAGTTTGCCAATGGACCGCAGAGTTTCTGTTAATGCAACAGTGTTAACATTTGTGTTCCAAATATTAAATAGTTGTCTTTGCTTTCCTAGTTTTACCATGTGCCCAAACATTAGTTTTTGACCACATTATCACTGTGTTCAGGAAAAATTGCATAACAAATTAAGAGGTTGGTTCATTTTCTCCTATCACCTTTTCGTGTAAATTATAAATTTAGTGCTAAAACAAAATTTTAGTGGAAAAATGTAATTTTTTTGTTTTCACATCTAAATGTTATAAAGTTTTGTGAATGACCTGTAGGTTACAATTGCACAGTACACCATTAAATTGTTTCCTTGAGGGGTCTAGCTTCCAAAATGGAGTCACTTGTAGGGGATTTCTGCTGTTTTAGCATGTCACGAGCTGTGCAAATTCGACATGGCATTCACAATCCATTCCAGACCAATTAATGCTCTAATAATTAAATAGCGCTGTTTCCTTTGAGCCCTGCCAAGTGCCCAAACAGCAGTTCTGACGTCATATCCTCATATCATTGTGTCTGGGAGAAATTCCTTACATTGTGTCCGTTTTCTTCTATTATCCATTGCAAAAATTACAAATTTGGTGCTAAAACAACATTTTAGCGGAAAAAAATAAAAATGTTCATTTTCACATTTTAAAAAGTTCTGTGAAGAACCTACAGGTTAAATATGCTCAGCATACCCCTAGATGAATTATTTGATGGGTCTAGTAGTTTCCTTAAGGGCCCTGCAAATGAGACATGGTGTCTGCAGTCTATTCCAGTGAAATTTTTACTCAAAATACCAAATTTTGCTTCTCTTCAGAGCCATGCCGTCTGTCCAAACAAAACTTTTGACTACATGTGAGGTATTACCATTCTCAGAAGAAAGTGGGTAACAAACTGGTCCACTTTTCGTGTTACCTCTTACAAAAGTTAAAAATTTGGGTCTAAAGTAACATTTTCATGAAGAAAATAAAAGAACATTTTGGGTTCAGAATGCTAACTCTACTCCTAGATAAAATCCTTGAGGGGTGTACATTCCAAAATGGGGTCATTTGTGGGGGCTTCTGGTGTTTAGGCACCTTAGGGGTCCTGCAAATGCGACATGGTGCCTAAAATCTTTTTCAGCCAAATTTGAAAGCCATGGAACCCATAGGGTAGAGGGGCGACATGACTAGAGGGAAGGAGTGATGGGGTTAATAGGAACAGGAGATGGTTTTGTATAGGGCAGAGAAGGGATTGGTGGGTAGGAGGAGTTCTCTGGAGGAAGAGGGGAGGCAGATGAGGGGTTGTAAGCAAGGAACTTTGTCTTACCCCCTCTCTTGACTTCTGGACGTGGATCGATCAGGACGACTGACGGGATGGCTGCTGTACAGGACCTGGCAGCGACAAATCCGGGCAGTGATGGCAGTGCACGGGCCCCTGGCAGTGCGGTCCCACGTCAGGGCTGCCGGGGGTTAACCCGTCGGCACTTTCCCCTCGCTTCCTGTCAACAGCGGGTGGCGGTCTCGGCCCCCCCACAGGTACTCGCCAAGTGCGGGGGGAGCGAGGAGGAGATGTGAGAGCCCCTTTAGGGACCCTCCGCGGCAGGGCGGGCAGCGGTGGCACTATGCGGCTGCTCTGGCTGGCGGGAGGAATCTCCATCCGGGCCGCGGCAGCCGGGAGGTGGGCGTGGCTAATCTGCGACCTACTTCCGGCTTCGATTACGGCCTTGATCTCTGGATGTGGTGGCTCGTGGCCGGGAGAGCGCCTGGCGGAGGACGGAGGACAGCGTTACCCCCGCGGTCGGCGGGGGGGCCGAGGGGCTGCAGCCAGTGGGGAGTCCAGCACCAGCGCAGGCGAGCCTGGTGCGACGGGTGCCCAGGAGGCGTCGGTGAGTGAGGGTGACGGCAGGGGCCCTGCGGTTCCTGCCTGGTCACTCAGATTGAGCGTGTAGCTCCCGGCAGCAGCTGTCTCTCTCAGGAGGGGGAGGACTCGTAAGACGGAGGCTTTCGTGGGCCCAGGAGGGCAGGATGCGGCAGTGGCTCTGGATCAGAGCCTGCTGGCAGTGAGACGGGCCACAGGTACCCCTTGCAGGCGGCAGGGGGGGGTGATCGGGCCAGAAGAGGATGAGGCCCGCGATGGCAGCTCGTGGGACAGGACGGTCTCAGGGGTTGTCGCCGCAGGGCAAATGACGGAGCCTGGAGGGCAGTGCCCACGCGGCGTACCAGGAGGACGGCCATAGTGGTGACGGTGCTTTGACGGCATCTGCGTTACCTGAGCCAGAGGCGGACGGCTCCAGTGAGGAGGAGGAGGGAGCGGCAACGTTGGAAGAATTGGATGTCCAGATGGCGGAGGAAGGTGTGACTTATACTCCAGCATACGCCAGGTCGCGGTCGGGTGAGATAGCCGTGGATTCAGCGGGGTTGGCGCAGTTGGGGGCGCAAGTGAGTAGTATTTTGGGGGGCGGCTGCAGATATGGCAGCGCCAGGGGGGTCTGTGATTTTAAACCAGTTATTGGGGGCTCCTGCAGGGGCTTGTGAATAATGCGGTTGCGGGGAGTGTGCGTGCGCTGTCGGCGGCATGGATGGGATCGGCGGTGGTCGGCGCAGGTGCGGCAGGCGGAGAGAGGGCGCCTTAGGCTGCAGGGGAGAATATTATCGCAGAAGTGGCATGGGGCTGTGACAGAGAAGGAAAAGGAGAAAGAAAAGGAGGATGAGGTGGTGCGTCTGGATGACAGGGCCAAGAGCGAGGTATATGTGTGCTTCGAGGGCCCGCTGGGGGCTCAACTGAAGAAGGATGTGAGGGATAAGATTGGGAAAGGGGAGTATGTAGAGTTATTTTCTCTGCTGCTCCCCTGAAAAAGTTTAACCTGGATAAGGTCAAGCCAAGTGACTCCAAGACGGAGAAGGAGGAGGAAGAAAAGCACCGTTATAGGCTCATTCCTCGTACATTTGCAAATTGGCTGCAGGCATTTTCAATTTTGGCGAATGTGATTGGGAGAAGGAACTGAAAAATTGTTCGGCATCGTTTGGATATGGCTGCGATAGGGGAGGCTTATAGGACATACAGCGGTTTAGCCTGGCTGCAGTACGATGAGCAATTTCGGCAGAGGAAGGCGTTGCGTACAAGTATACAGTGGGATTATAAGGACATATCCTTATGGATGCGGTTGGTGGCGGCTCCTAGCCACCCCTTTCGGGGGGCAGCCGGGGGGTCAGGAGATGGAACCACGGCGAACTAGAAGAGGGGGGTTTTGTTGGCAGTATAATGAAGGGCAGTGAAAATTTGGAGCAGCCTGTCGTTTTTAGCTCGAGTATTCGGGCTGTGGAGGGGGACATAGTCTGGCCAAGTGTTTCAAGAACGGAAAAGGAAAGGCGGGAGAAGGGAGGACGCCAGTGAAAGTAGAGGTGATGGGACCGTTTTTAAATAGGTACCCGGATGTTGAGGCGGCGCCCCTTTAGAGGTCCATTTTTTCCCCGCGGTTTTCGCATTCCGTCGGTGTTTGGTGTATCTTCGCCCCTTATCGGAATTTGCGCTCTGCAAGGGAACACCCGGATGTTGTTAGTGAAAAATTGGGTAAGAAAGTGGCTTTGGGCCAGGATGGGTGGGCCATTCGAGGCCCCTCCATGTCATGATTGGGTTGTTTCTCAGTTGGGGGTGGTGCCGAAAGGAGCCGAACAAATTTCGGCTTATTCAACACTTATCTTATCCGGGGGAGTCATCGGTGTATGTCGGCATTGCTCCGGAATTGTCGACGGTTTATTATGCGTCGTTTGACAGAGTGCTGGATTTGGTTAAGGCTGCGAGCCATGGAGCATTGATGGCGAAGGCAGATGTGGAGGCGGCATTTAGGTTGCTACTGGTCCACCCTGCTAGCCAGCATTTCTTGGGTTGCTGTGAGGATGGGAGTTATTATGTTGATCGTTGTTTGCTGATGCGGTTGTTCCATTTCTTGTCCGGGCTCACATCGATCATTCATTATTGGATGATTTTCTTTTGCATCGGGCCGGCGGGTCCGATGATTTGTATGGGTTTGTTGTTTTCGTTGAAGAAGGTGGCGGACACTCTTTTGGCGTCCCGTTGGGCAGGAAAAGACTGAAGGTCCAGCGTCAGTGATGCGTTTTTTTGGGGATAGAGATTGATTCTATGGCTATGGAGTGCAAGCTTCCGCGGGAGACGGTTGTGGACCTATGGGCTGCGGTAGAGGCTGTGAGATCGGCAAAGAAGGTGCGGCTTAAGGTGGTGCAATCTTGGCTGAGGAAGCTGAACTTCTGGTGCAGAGTTTTGCCAATGGGGCATGTGTTTGCTAGACGGCTGGCGACGGCTACGTCAGGGGTGCAGCCATCGGCTCATTTTGTGTGGGTCACGAGGGAGATCAAGGAGGATCTGAGGGTGTAGGATGTTTTTTCTTACGGCGATTCAATGGCCACGCGTTTTGGCAGGATAAGGTGATGCCTAATGGAGCATTGTAGCTGTACTCGGATGCAGCTGGACCAGTTGGTTTTGGGGCAATTTTTTCGGGGTCATTGGTGCACGGGTGCATGGCCAGAAGAATGGCGTACAGTCGATTTGGTTTTTAAAAAAAGAAAAAAAAAATCGTTTGTCTGCTGAATCTGGGCCAGGGGTGTCATACTTGCGGCATTTGGCTCAAATGTCTGCAGTGAAAAATTCATGTTGTGGCAAAGCACATATCAGGGGTCAACAAAGGGGCAGCTGATGATTTGTCTCGTTTCAGTTCCGCAGGTCTCGGGAGTTGATGCCGGGGGTGGACGAGGTTGGAGCGGTGTGTCCGGAGGGCTTGTGGAGTCTGGTGAGGCTGTGATTCTGGAGCTGATCAGGAGCTCGGTGACTGAGGTTACTTGATGCCGATATGCAAAAGTGTGGGCGGAATGGGTAACATTGTTGGGGGCCATGTTTGAGGAGGGCCCGGTGGATAATTTGGTGGTGTTGTTGGCAGTGGTGAGTAACGATTTTTTAAGGTTGGTCAGTCGGCATCAGCAGTGGTGCATAGGGTGGCGGCTGTGGCTTTCTAGTTGAAGATTAGAGGTGAGAGGGATGTTTCGCAGCATTTTCGGGTGCGGCAGGCGTTGAAGGGTTTTTTCGCAGGGGTGTGAAGGAGCGGGACATAAGGCGTCCGATCTCCTTTGTTTTGTTAAAGCGTTTGGTGAGTGGTTTTCGGTTGATATGTTCATCTGATTATGAGCGGGTCTTTTTTCTTTTTGTCCAAGACGGTTTGTGCTAGCCTTTTATGGGGCTTTTCGGATCGGGGAGTTGGTCAGTCCATCTACAGTTAGGGGTAGTGGTTTGATGTTAAAGGCTGTGTTTGTGGTGGGGCAGAGGGTTGAGCGCCGGCTTCGTCGTTCAAAAAAGGGATCAGGCGGGTTGTGGAAGGTTGGTGATGGTATATGCGGTCCTAGGTGCGGAATTATGTCCGGGGGGGATGCCCAGGCCCGTTATTGTGTCACGTGGATGGGTCCTTTTTTGTCAAGGTAACAGTTTGTGGCAGTGCTGCGGACTTGCTTGCAAGGGGCGGGGGGGTGCCCGGAGGACTACGGGTCGCATTCCTTCAGGATTGGGGTTGCCACAGAGGCCTCTCGGGGGGTCTCAGGGAAGAGGTTGTGAGACGTATTGGGAGGTTGGAGTCCTCTTGTTTTCGTCGTTACGTTCGGCCTCAGTTGTTATCGTGTTAAGGCCAGCGGGGGGTGTTTGAGTCTTTTTCGGAAGTGGAACATGTCTTGCTTGGCGTAGCCGGTTGGTGTTGTATCTGTGGGTTTATAACCTGTTTGTTTTGTTGTAAGGGTGTGCCTCATTTGGATATTTGGGCACTCGTTCGTTTTCGGGGGGCTTGGCGGGCTGCGGCTCGCCTGAATGGTCGCCAGATGAATCTGGACAGGTTGATAGTTCTGGTCCCGTATGTGGGAGGCAGCAATTTGGTGGCCCGGGCATCTCGAAAGTTAATTAGGAATATATATTAAAAAAAAAAAAATTGATTTGTTGCGTTTGTGGAAGATGTACCCGGGCTTAATCATGGTGTGGTCTGATAGCGTGGCCAGGTTGGAGTGGAGAGGGGCTCGTTTCTGTGGGCAGTATCAATCGAGCCAGGGCTATGGTGAATCGGGGTATTGATTCCATGCATATCCTTTTTCTTGCTCTTCTTATATCATCTGGTTTTTTATACATGTGTTTTTACTGTTTTTAATTTTTGTTTAATTTCTCTACCCCTAATCAATGGGGTCCATCTGGCATGTTTCTTGCTTGTTTGCCTACTGGATTTCTCATATTGTGTTATTTATCCTTATATCTAGTACCATCCGATCTGCTCTGATTTTCTATTTGGCCTCCTGGACGTGGTCCTTTTCCATGGCAACATTGAGCCATCTCATCAATCAAGATCCTTGGTCATGAAAATGATGAACACCTATATAATGGACTATTATTTGATTTGATTTTTTTTTTTTTTTTTTGATATTGCTATACGTTTGTCACATTGTGTCGTCATCTAAATGACCTTGTGGGTGTGGGGCCGTATATAATCGTGTTGAGTGAGCATTTTTGACACCCTATGTGGGGATATCAGTGGTTAAATGTGACATCTTTCTAGCCCGTGTTGGAGTACATCATAGGGATTCCCTCCTTCTTTTCCCTGACTTGGGAATAGTCTTAATTCTTAACATGTCCTGCTGGTATGGCGTCCCTTGTCCCTCTCTGACTCACTGTGAGCGCCTTCACTTTGCCCTCTGGTTGCGCGTACCAGGGGTGATGTGTTTGCGTCCGATGGTGTGTCACGGCGGGAGGTGGGACTGGCCGACTGATACAGGATGTTGTTCCACTCTGCCCCTCCCCTTTATGTGCATGGCCCGTAGTTTATAGACTCTCTTGTGAATATTTCATAGATATCTAGTAACACCTTCCATGATGCCGGTACTTGTCATCCTATGCTCGGACACTTATCACGCATTAGATCTAATTATTATATACTTTATATGCCCCAGTTATAGCTATGGGGCTCGCTTATTATTGCACACACCCCTATAAGTGACCCACTTCCAATAACCAATAGTTTGGACTCACGCAGTGTGTGTCATCACATGACGCGCTGCTGTGGGCGGGGTCTCCGGGAGTGTCTCCGTACGTGGCGTCCTGTACTCCTGTCAGCCTATGGCCGGGTCGGAGCGCGCGGTCGCCATGGTTACGCGTCCGTGGTGTCACGCGCTCGCCGCTGGTCTGGTGAGGGGGAGGGACGTCTCGTGCGTTCAGACTTCCTGGACTCCCGTGCACGGCACTGCTTATGTACTTTAGCGATCTTTATTACTTAAACGGATATGGAGATATTCTCCTTGTAATAAAGTCTGTTGTAGGTGTTCTTAATGGGCCGATTAATGTTGATTCTCCTCACTTTGAGCCATGTGTTAGTGCCATGTGATTGACAAGCGTCCACAGTGGGCCATGAGCCTATCAGAATCATGGATGGGTCTTTTTACCAGCCCTCCCACTTACTTCCTGTTTTGGGAGCTAACACCTGATGGTAATAGAAACTATCCAGTAGGCTATTTATACCCAGCAGGTTTACAATGCCAGTAGGGTCTCCTCCTTGAAGAAGCAACAACACCTTGCGAAACGCGCGTTGGTGGTGATCCCGTCCTCCTCTTTGGGTATGTGCATCATGTGATTCTATACCTTTGACTTCCATGGCTGGTTTCTTGTTGGCATGTGGTTTTTTACTGTGACTTTTTTTTTTTTTTTTTCTTTGACATTGGACATTTTCTATTGATATGCACTTGCACTTTAGACTTTGATAATTTGTCTGCCAGAGAACTATTGGTAACTATTGGCCTTTGGTTGGAAACTGCCGATATGGTTTTTTACATACCTGGGTGGGGTTGGGCTTTACCAGTATATATACTGCAATTGTCAGTTGAATAGAGTATTGATATATTCCACCTACCCCAGTGTGTTTGACTATCTTTCAGTATACCTTTACCTTCCCTCATTCTACGACTAGAGGATTGTAAAACATTCAGCACCTCTCCTCCCACGGCTAATTGTTTCCTCCATTGTTTTAAACCGCATGCCTCTCCCACGAGTAGTAGAGAGTGTGAACAATAGATATTATCATTATATCACATCTATTTTTGATGGTTTAACAGAATAGCCATATACAGTTAGGTCCAGAAATATTTGGACAGTGACACAAGTTTTGTTATTTTAGCGGTTTACAAAAACATGTTCAGAAATACAATTATATATATAATATGGGCTGAAAGTGCACACTCCCAGCTGCAATATGAGAGTTTTCACATCCAAATCGGAGAAAGGGTTTAGGAATCATAGCTCTGTAATGCATAGCCTCTTCTTTTTGAAGGGACCAAAAGTAATTGGACAAGGGACTCTAAGGGCTGCAATTAACTCTGAAGGCGTCTCCCTCGTTAACCTGTAATCAATGAAGTACTTAAAAGGTCTGGGGTTGATTACAGGTGTGAGGTTTTGCATTTGGAAGCTGTTGCTGTGACCAGACAACATGCGGTCTAAGGAACTCTCAATTGAGGTGAAGCAGAACATCCTGAGGCTGAAAAAAAAGAAAAAATCCATCAGAGAGATAGCAGACATGCTTGGAGTAGCAAAATCAACAGTCGGGTACATTCTGAGAAAAAAGGAATTGACTGGTGAGCTTGGGAACTCAAAAAGGCCTAGGCATCCACGGTTGACAACAGTGTTGGATGATCGCCGCATACTTTCTTTGGTGAAGAAGAACCCGTTCACAACATCAACTGAAGTCCAGAACACTCTCAGTGAAGTAGGTGTATCTGTCTCTAAGTCAACAGTAAAGAGAAGACTCCATGAAAGTAAATACAAAGGGTTCACATCTAGATGCAAACCATTCATCAATTCCAAAAATAGACAGGCCAGAGTTAAATTTGCTGAAAAACACCTCATGAAGCCAGCTCAGTTCTGGAAAAGTATTCTATGGACAGATGAGACAAAGATCAACCTGTACCAGAATGATGGGAAGAAAAAAGTTTGGAGAAGAAAGGGAACGGCACATGATCCAAGGCACACCACATCCTCTGTAAAACATGGTGGAGGCAACGTGATGGCATGGGCATGCATGGCTTTCAATGGCACCGGGTCACATGTGTTTATTGATGATATAACAGCAGACAAGAGTAGCCGGATGAATTCTGAAGTGTACCGGGATATACTTTCAGCCCGGATTCAGCCAAATGCCGCAAAGTTGATCGGACGGCGCTTCATAGTACAGATGGACAATGACCCAAAGCATACAGCCAAAGCTACCCAGGAGTTCATGAGTGCAAAAAAGTGGAACATTCTGCAATGGCCAAGTCAATCACCAGATCTTAACCCAATTGAGCATGCATTTCACTTGCTCAAATCCAGACTTAAGACGGAAAGACCCACAAACAAGCAAGACCTGAAGGCTGCGGCTGTAAAGGCCTGGCAAAGCATTAAGAAGGAGGAAACCCAGCGTTTGTGATGTCCATGGGTTCCAGACTTAAGGCAGTGATTGCCTCCAAAGGATTCGCAACAAAATATTGAAAATAAAAATATTTTGTTTGGGTTTGGTTTATTTGTCCAATTACTTTTGACCTCCAAAAATGTGGAGTGTTTGTAAAGAAATGTGTACAATTCCTACAATTTCTATCAGATATTTTTGTTCAAACCTTCAAATTAAACGTTACAATCTGCACTTGAATTCTGTTTTAGAGGTTTCATTTCAAATCCAATGTGGTGGCATGCAGAGCCCAGCTCGCGAAAATTGTGTCACTGTCCAAATATTTCTGGACCTAACTGTATGTTCACCTCTCCCACGGCTATTGATAACAACTATACTGTACATTTTCATCACAGTGTTTGCCCCCCTTGATTCAGTGGTAGTTTTTAACTCCCTTTATATTGCTGTCTTGCGTTTGTCTCTTTTGATAATAAATAAATTTCTATTTGCATATACACTCGACTGTTCTCCTTCTTGTATGCTATTACGAGTGGTGCATATACCCCGCCAGCGCAAGTGTACTGGCGGAGTATTTACCTTATGGCTCAGTCCTTGAGAAATTGTCTCATAATATGAATCGGGTGGTGGCGCGATTCGTATAGAAGAATGGGCGAATTGAGCTGCAGCACCAAGAGTTGGAGTCGCTGAACTGGCAGTTCGGAGATGCGATGGGGTGCATCTCAACGATATTGGTGCTGATTTGTGGGCGCTGGGATTGCGTGGAGGTGTGGTACAAGATTTGGTATGTGGCGGATCCAGGCCACGTAAGGAGTCACGTGCCCTGTCCTGTGGCGGGGGGTAGGTCTGGTCCAGAGGCGGTTGAAGGCAATGGTAACTGGACAGAGAGACACCATCTTGGTATGGTGGCTCCGGGTTCCGGGATGTTGCAGGCACGGGGTTCTGCAAAGTTGGGGGTATTAATCCGTGGGTGATTAATACCTCATCTCTGGGTTGGTCTGTTGCGGCCAGGGATATTGGGGTGAGAAGTTGTTCCTGGACTGGGCCTACTCAGGGTTATATTTACTGTATTGGTTACTGTGTTACCTATTGTTATTTGTTGGGGTCGCCCATTGGACGGCGCCCCCTTGTGTTTAGAATGTAAATAATAGGTAATAAAGGCTGCTGTGGCCAATTTAAACCAAGTCGCATGCAGTCCGTGTATTATTTACAGATGGTATTGGTGGGTAACACACATACAGCACGACTGGAGAATCCTTCCTCAATGGTCATGTGTTCCAAAATTCAAATAGTGCTTCTCTCTTTCAGAGCCCTGCCATTTGTTCAAACAGATATTTTTGACCACATGTGGGATATCAGCATGTTTACAAGAAATTGGTTAAAAAATTATACAGTCCATTTTCTTGTGCTATACTTTGTAAAAGTGAAAAATTGCTAAGGTCGGTGTCATACATATAGCATCCGATGTGAGAGCTACTGTGCTCTGATTCTCTCGCACACGAGAATCCAAGCACAAGTGAAGAGAAGAAGAGATTAATTTTTTCACCTTCTACACTGTCTGACTACATACGAGTGCAGTACAATGTTTCACTTGGACATACGGACATGCGTGTGAATGTGCTGAGATACGCTGCCAATGCACTTTATAGCATATTTTTAGAAGAATATGTATATATATATATATATATATATATATATAATCCCTCAAAGGCCATTTACATTTGAATAGGTCCCTAAAGAAAAAGGTTTTGTAAAATTTTTGAATCTATTGAAAAATTGAAAATTTGCTGCTAAACCTTTAACCCTTCTAACATATTCATGACAAAACAAAATGATGTTTGAAAAATACTGCAGATGTAAAGTACACATATGGGATATGCTATTTATTAATTTCTACAGCAAGATTAGCTGGTTAAAGATATGTGGCGCCCTTGACCTGGTCAGGCACCACTGAGTACTGCACCCATGCTGGGTGAGTGCAAACAGGTAATCCTGAAGGCTGAAATAGGGTGTGTACGCACAGACACATTGCAACCAGGTCACACACACACACCATTGAGGGGACCCCTGGGTAGACCCAGGAGGGGGCATGCCTCCACATCCAATCAAGGGGTGCGGTGGAGAGCCTGGAAGTGAGTTGTTGCAGTGGCAGTCAGGGGAATAGGAGCTGGAGGTAGCCGAGTCTGAAGTGGAGACGCAGGAGAGCGGACACACTAGTCAGACCCTGCACGTATAGTGGCCGATGGCGGGGGAGTACATTGCCACACAGTCAGACTGAAAGACTCCTGCAGAAGAGAGAGGACAGGCAGTTGAGTACTTGGACTCCTGGTAATGAAGCACGCACGGGGAACAGGTCCCTAGAGCCAGACATCCATTTAGTGGTCTGCTAAATCCTGCAGGTGGAGGGACTAGAGGTTCCTCACCAACCATCACAGAGCCCGAGCATCAGCAGCAATGAGGGGGCCCATAAGGAGGATCGAGCCTGGAGCCATCTTTCCTTGGTCCACGCTGCCAGCAAATGGGTCAGAAAGGGAAGAAAAGGCAGTTGCGACTTCCCTGGATGAATCCCACGGTACTTTAAGTCAGGGGTTGTCTGAAACAAGAAGTGCTAGGAAGGCGAGCCAATCGTCACCCCTTATACCAGCCTGAAGGATACCTGGTTCTCCCTGGTCTATCTCAGTATCGCCCGGCTTACCTCACAAAACCAGCTGAACGTGAGTAAACAAGTTGAAAGACACTTTGGACTGAGACAAAGTTCTTCTGCAACCTGTTGTTCCACACACATACAACTGAGCCCTGGGGCCAGCCTCACTCACGGGAGGCCACACCATCCAACTGTAAATTCCACCAGCCCCAGACGCTCGTTAAAGTTGCAGTGGCGGTCACCCATACCCTGACCGCAAACCGTGAGTGGCATCACGACTCCCATGCAAACAAACCTGACATACCCGTGACCAGAGCAGATTCCAAGGAGAAGTCCCCGCGGCGTCCCTGGAAGTGGAGCGGAGTCCTGGAGGCGACCGCCATGGCCCGGGGGCGACTCATCTGGCGTCATGAACAGGATAAGGACTAGACCTGTTAAGACAGGTGACCGTGCGCCTTGGAGGTCCGTTCAGAAAACTTGGACCGCCGCCATATTGACACTGCAAAAGCGCGCGAAGTTGAAGACTCCAGCCCGTACAGAAGGAGAGTACCGCACACGAAGAGGTGTGGCTGTGTTAGAACCACGGGAGTATTCTGGCCCCGCAAGAGGAGAAGATGGGGGCGGAACTGGCCCTAGACGGCGGGGACGTCCCAGGATGGTGGAAAAAACTAAACTGAGCAGCAAGCAAGGCAAGATGGTGTCTGCAAGAGGTGACCGGGAATAGCAAGTGTGTCGCCCGCTGCCAAGTCCCATTACCTTCAGGTGCAGGTCGCCTCAGGGAATTCAGGAGTGGCATGTGTTGGAGATTTTTTCTGGTCACGGGTTAGTTGATTTGTATTGGATTCGTGACGCCACTCTGCTTGTGGGGCTCTTGGTGACTGCAGGCCAGGTCACGTACATGCGCGGTATAGTAATAGCCAGAGGTTCGTCTTCATACGGTATCGGGCTCTCCTCATCCCAGTGGGAGTATGGCAACATTTCAGGCTCCAGGCCCCCTTCGACTTCACAAGGTGCTGCGTCCTCCTCCGGCTGATCTAGGATTGCCGCTTCAGCCTCTAGGCCTCCCCTCCCCCTTAGTTCTTCTGAGCACTCCTTGGGCGGCAGCGCTGGGGACAGGCTTCCCTCCTCTAGACAGGGCAGCGGGCCTTCAGCCATAGGAGTCACTGGGGACACTCTGGGTGAGCGCCTGGGGACCAGGCAGCGATCTACCATGTCCTTGGGGTAGCGAGCACTCAGCTCCTCCTTTAGCTTCAGGAACATGGGGTCTTCTCCCGGCGGGGACGCAGGACCTAGTTCCATAGGCGGTGGCTGTGGAGTGTGGTGGCTGTGTCTGCCTTGCAGGCTGAGGTAGGTAGCCTTGCAGCCTGGTCTTGGCGGGCCGAGCCTGGCGTGGCTGCGGCCTGGTCTTGGCGGGCCGACCCTGGCGTGGCTGCGGCCTGGTCTTGGCGGGCCGAGCCTGGCATGGCTGCGGCCTGGTCTTGGTGGGCCGAGCCTGGCATGGCTGTGGCCTGGTCTTGGCGGGCCAAGCCTAGCATGGTGGCGGCCTGGTCTTGGCGGGCCGAGCCTCGCTGCGGCCTGGTCTTGGTGGACCGAGCCTTGCATGGTGGCGGCCTGGTCTTGGCGGGCCGAGCCTGGCGTCATCCCACCCGGCGTCTCTGCAGGGACCCCGGGTTTCGCAGCATGGGCCGTGGCGGGCATCGCCTCCGGGGTCGCAGTAGAGATCTTCACGGGCGTGGCAGTAGGGTGCGCCGCGAGCATCGCAGCAGCTTCACACCGGGACAGCGGCGGCGGGGTCGGTACTCTCACGAGGGCAGGGGCAACACTAAACTCACTCATTGGCAGCATCATCGGAGTCTGGGTGGCACTTGTCGCGTGGTCCACCTCTCGTAGGCCCGAACCGCTGTATCCATCTTTCGGAGCTCCGTGCGTCCTTCCCTGAGCTGCTGTACGATCCTGGCTTCCAGCCGGTCGCAGAACTGGGCAAGCTCCCAGTCCCACCAGGCAGCGGAGCCTGGCTCTGGGTCCTTGTATACAGACGCCATTTACTCTGCGCTCAGCGTCGCCTCTGCACAGCCTTTCACCTCTTGCAGCTCTCTCTGCCTCTGCTCAGTTTCGTTTTCTTCTGCAGACTGATAGCTTCCCGCCGTCCAGGGACAGATCCGCCTCTCATCTTCTCTTGCAAGGTCAGGGCGCTTCAGGGATTCTCTGGGTAGCCACACCTCTTCGTGGGCGGCTACTTCTTCTAGCGCGGGCTGCTGTTGTTCTTTGGTGTGCTTTTCATGGTGCAATATGGCGGCGCTTCAAACTTTTTAAGTGGACCGCCAAGGCACATGGTCACCTCTCTTAACATGTCTAGTCCTTATCCTGTTCGTGACTCCAGAACGTGTCGCCTGCTGCGAAGTCCCATTACCTTCAGGTGCAGGTCGCCTCAGGGACTTCAGGAGAGGCACGTGTTGGAGATTTCTTCTGGTCATGGGTAAGTTGATTTGTATTGGATTCGTGATGCCACTCTCGGTATTGTGGTCAGGATGACCGCCACTGCAGATTAGGGGTCGCCTGGGGCTGATGTTGGATGCAGCTAGATGTAGTGGCCTCCCGAGAGTGAGGCAGGCCCCAGAGCCCTGTGTAGGTGTGTGGAACCACAGGTCACAGAATGACTCACACGCACAACCAGAATGTCTTTTTGGGGTTTTACTCACATCAGGTGGCAGGGTGAGTAACCTGGGCGTAGCTGTGATGACCAGGGTGAACCAGGAATTCCTTCAGGCTGACTTGTGAGGGTGGCTACTGACTCGCCTTCTCTAGCCCTTATATTTTTTGTGGTGGCCCCGACTTGAAGTCCCTACGGGGGTCACCCAGGGAAGTTGCGTCTGCCTGTTCTCCCCTCTTTCGGCCCGCTTGCTTGTAGCCTGGACCAGGTCACTCCGGCCGCTTGCCTCCTGTGAACTATGGGTCCTCTCGTTGCTACGTGGCTGCGGACTCTGTGGTGTTATGGTGAGGGTCTGAAGTGCCCCCACAGGCAGGTTGAGCAGGCCAACTGAATGGGCCCCTGCTCTGGGAACCTGTAACCCGTATGGGCCTGGTACCTCCCTGGCAGTCCCCGTACTCAGCCACCGCTTTGCCTCCAGCCTCGGGTGGTTTTCAGGTGGCACTACCAGGTGACCGTTCTCCCCGTCAGTAACCACTGCACGTGCGTTGTCAGGATCATGACAGCCTGCAGGGTCTGCTTCTTGTGACTGCTCTCCCTGAGCTGCACTAACTGACTGGCTCACTACTCCCTCCCCTCTGTGCCTGCCTACGCCACCTAGCAACCAGGCTCTCTACCACACCCCTTGAGTGGAGATGGAGGCCATGCCCCCTCCTGGGTTTCTCAGGGGTCCCTTCAAAGGTCCATGTGGGAGACCTGGTTACTATGCACCTGTGTAACCACACCTCGGTCAGCCTTCTGGATTACCTGTGTTGTACTACCCCCAGCATGGGTGCAGTACTCAGTGGTGTCTGACCAGGTCAGGGGCGCCACACATGGTTGGACCAGGACGATGACCGCCGCTGAACTAGAGGCTAAAGTTGGAAGGATGGCTGATAACATGGAAGCGCAGAGCAGGCAACAGATAGCCGCCTGGAAGACAGAGATGGTGATGGCAGTAAGAAACCTGCAGATGCTGGTGCAGCTAGGTCCGTGTGGAGGTGCCGCCCACGCCGATCTGGAGTCATCACCGGTGACAATGACCCTGCTGTGGGAGATCTCCGGCCCAGCCCAGGGTGAGTTCTGCACTGCCCCTGCCCGATCGGGTATCCTGACCCCACCCGATGTGGTATGCGATCCCTGATGCAATCCCTTATGGGAGCCCAGATGCGATCCTTGATGCGATCCTTGATGCGACGTCCAGAGCGATGCCTACGGCCAGATCAGACCAGGCCGCAACGCCTCCTATCCCGGCCAGACCAGACCAGGCCGCAACGCCTCCTGTCCCGGCCAGACCAAACCAGGCCGCAACGCCTCCTGTCCTGGACAGACCAGACCAGGCCGCAACACCTCTTGTTCCTGTGCCCTGGCATGAAGCAGACAGAGAAATGATTTGGATAAGGAGAGAGCTGGAGACTCGGTTCCCCGCACACCTGGTAGACAGAAAGCTGGTTCCAAATCTGCTAGCCCGACCTGACGCGGTCCCAGCACCCTCTCCGCTGGAGAGGGACCCATCACCCTGCCCGGCTGCTAGAGGCTCGTCCCCAGAGCTGCTGCCATTCAACCGACTGGAGGAGGACACAGCACCCTTAAAGAGTAAGGGAGGCCTGGAGGTCGCGCTGATGTGCCCCCAACGACCAGAAAAGATTGCAGCACCCCCTACTGAGGAGGAAGACCCGATTGCCTACAGCCCTGGCATGTATGTGACCTGGGAGCTAGCTGATGAACAGGTGATGGTGATGCGGAGGCCAGCCCGCAGAGGACAGCGGCGTGGGAGGGAAAGACACCCCCTTGTGTAGCCTAACCCTGAGAAAGAGCGAGTAGAGGCCAGGGACCTGAAGGAGAAGCAGTCCCTGCGGCAGACCGGGTTTCAGGCCAGAGGTCCCCTCCACCGTGGGGTAGTAGAGGAATTTAACCTTCGCACAGGATTTGGCTTCATCGTAGAGTCTGGAATAAAAGAAGGCATCTTTGTTTCAAGAAGGGATGTACAGTCCCACTCACAGCGAGGACACTCAGATCGAGACCTCTATGCGGGAGATGTTGTGGAATTCACTAGGCACATGGGTGAAAGAGGCTGGTATGCCTTAGATGTCATGCAGTGCCCTAAGAAAACCGTGGCAAGTCCAAGCTCCAGCCCCACTGCTTCTACCAGATCCCCAGAGTCACCGCCACCAGAGGACGTACAAGATACAGCCCAAGATACAGCTCACGATGCAGCTCAAGATGCAAATGCTCCAAGGCCAATCTCCAGGTTCCAGAGCACTGAGAGTGTCAGCCCAGGTCTTGAGAGAAGAAACTCCATTTAAAGAGTCTTACAGAAAATGTTCAAAATGTTTAGTAAAGATTAACCAGTTTTTATAGTGTGTGAAGTTAAAGTAACGTTAAAGAAATGCACCCGCAAGGACTGTTGCGAGAACTTTGCTGCTAAAATGTGTTGCACCAGATTTGTGTGCACTTTAGAAAAATGGACCACAGGCTATGAACTGGCTATAGCCACAAACTCTCGCAGTGGAAAAAGTTACCTCAGTGGTACCAACCTCAGAGCACGCCTGTTTATGGGGCCTGGCTCTGCACCACAAGACAGCACGCCTGTTTATGGGGCCTGGCTCTGCACCACAAGAGAGCACGCCTGTTTATGGGGCCTGGCTCTCCAACCACAAGGAAGCTGGTACGCCTATTTATGGGGCCTACCTTAAACCACCATCCTCAGGAGAGGAAGATTGGCGGAAAGGCTGGGATAGAGCTGGCCCAGACCAGGTCACCAAATGGACCGGTGACCTGCCTTCTGGAGGTTTTTGGGTGGGTTCAGGACTTGTGGGTGGTGGGTGGTGAAGAATGGTACCTGGTATAATGTTTTATGTGAATGCTCCCCTGTGTGGGAAAGTTTGTATTGAAAAGTTTGTATTAAAAGCAAAAATGTTATTGCCTTTGCAGCCCGAGGACGTGCTGTTGATAACCAAGAGGGAATGTGGCTGTTACGTCACTGCCGGAGTCTGCTCCAGCGACTTCTGCTCCGATCGCCAGGCGACGCCGTGTTCCTGCCGTGGATGGTGCTGGTGATGGGAGAGAAGTCGATGCCAGCGGCACCAGTGGGCGCAGGCTCCGATCATCCACTGGGCTGGGTTAGCTTGGGATCTGCAGTACCGCTGGCTGACTGGGGGTGGCATGTGTCTTCCAGCTGAAGTTGCCAGCGTTCAGCTACAGCCAATGGGAAGACACCACACCCTTCTTATTTCCCCTCCTGTCATATGATTACTGCCAGATATAGTTCTGATTTTCCTGACTCCTGTTACGTTCTATTCTGTTGGTGATTCCTGTGTTGACTTCTGCGTGTTTTGACTACCCTTCTGCCTACTGTTTTTGTACCTTGCTGCCCGACCCGGATCTGACCTCTGCTACGTTTGCTGACTACGTTACTGCCTGCCGATTGTGTCCCTGTTCCGCAATTCCTGGTTTGACCCTGCCTGACTACTACTCATATCGGACTGCAGCCTTCCACAGGTAGTGATCTCCAGTTCCCTGTGTAATTCCAAATCCCTGTATAGGGGTTAAAGAGTTTCAGGATTCTGGGGGTCCTACTTGGTGAGTGGCTTCCCTCTAGCCTCCCCTTTACAACCCATCTGAGCATGTGGATCCAGGCAGGCGTTACATTATATCTGGCCCTCTAACCAGGAGAGAAAAAAAAAATGGATTCTCTCCATACTGTGCTAAATCAGGTGCACACCCTTTCTGGGCTTGTACATGGACTGAAACAGCAAGTGCAGGACCTCAGGTCTGCTCAGGTCCAAGCCCCCGCTGCAGTACCTACCTCAGCATGTCCAGAGTCCCGTCGACTGCAAGGGAGCAGATCACGTGGTAGTGTGCCTGGATCAGAGAGGCAATCGCTTCCAAGGCAGCAGCACCACCTGAGCAGACCCCAGGATACCCGCTCAGGTGCCCAGTTACTTCCTGCAGACCCTATGAGGTTAATGTTACCTGTCTCATTGTCTCACAAGGGTAAATCTGTACGGCTGCAGGCCTTTGTTGATTGTGGCTCTGCTGCTAATTTTATAGACACTATTGTAGCAAAAGAGCTGCTTTTGACTTTGCTCAGGTTAAATGCACCTATTAGAATATCTGCTATCGATAGTACACCTCTCACCCAGGGTGTGGTTACTTTTGTAACTCCAGAGATCTCCATGCTTGTTGGGGCTCTGCATGTAGAATCTGTGTCATTTTTTGTTCTTGAGAATCTGATGTCAGCAGTGGTATTGGGCATGCCATGGCTACGTAAACATAACCCGGTCATAGACTGGCACCAGGGTGAGATTGTGCGCAGGAGCCCTGAGTGTCAGGAGACGTGCATGTCTTTATCTGTGAACCTGACTAGAGCTGAACCTATCTTCATACCTTATGCATTCAGGGAATTTTCTGATGTGTTTTCTGTATCTGAATCTGAAAAATTACCTCCGCACAGAGATTATGACTGCCCCATAGATTTGGTCCCCAATTCCCGACTCCCCAAGGGTAAAATGTATAATCTTTCTGGTCCGGAGCGTCAGGCAATGAAAGATTATATAGCAGACAGTCTGCAGAGAGGGTTCATCAGACCATCAAGGTCACCAGTCGGCGCTGGATTCTTTTTTGTTGATAAGAAAGATGGTGGCCTCAGACCTTGTATTGACTACCGTGAACTGAATGCTATTACTGTAAAGAATCAGTACCCTCTGCCACTCATCCCCAATCTGTTTAACCAGCTCATAGGAGCCCGGTGGTTCACCAAGCTTGATCTCAGGGGAGCATATAACCTTATCCGTATCAAGAGAAGGGGATGAATGGAAAACTGCATTTAATACTCCAGAGGGACATTATGAGTACCTAGTAATGCCTTTTGGATTAAGTAATGCGCCGTCTGTGTTCCAGAACTTTGTTAATGACATTTTCAGAGATATTTGTGGTCAATATGTGGTGGTCTATCTGGATGATATCCTGATTTATTCTCCCGATGCTACGTCACATGTCCAACATGTATGCACTGTACTCCAGAGACTCAGGGAGAATTCCCTATTTGCTAAATATGAGAAATGAGTTTTTTTTGAGGCAGAGGTTAATTTCCTGGGTTATATATTGTCTGCAGAAGGCTTCCGCATGGATCCCTCTAAGCTTCAACCGATTAAGGAGTGGGTGCAACCCAAGTCTCTAAAAGCCTTGCAGCGTTTCCTTAGATTCGCTAATTATTATCGCAAATTCATTAGAGATTTTTCCAAAATTGCCAAACCCCTCACCGATTTGACTAAAAAGGGGGCTGATGTGGTTAATTGGAAGCCAGAGGCGATCCATGCCTTCTCAAAATTAAAAGGATGTTTCTCCTCAGACACGATTCTGGTTCAGCCTGACCTTATGCGTCCGTTTATTGTGGAAGTCGATGAATCCGAGGTTGGAGTGGGAGCGGTGCTATCACAAGGTACTCCGTCTCTCACTCAGCTTCGTCCTTGTGCCTTCTTTTCCCGCAAGTTTTCTCCCACAGAGAGAAATTATGACATTGGTAATCGTGAGCTGTTGGCTATTAAATGGGCCTTCGAGGAATGGCGCCACTTCCTCGATGGCGCCAAACATAAGGTCACAGTCATCACAGACCATAAGAACCTCACTTATCTGGAATCTGCTAAGAGACTCAATCCTAGGCAAGCTAGGTGGGCATTGTTCTTCTCCAGATTTGATTTTGTGGTAACATTCCGGCCCGGTACCAAGAACACCAGAGCTAATGCACTTTCCCGTAGCTTCTGTCAATCTCAGTCCGAAGACTCTGAACCAGTGCATATTCTAGCTAAAGGCATTATGTCATCGGTTTACTTAGATTTGATAGAAGAGGTCCATAATACCCAAGACCAAGCTCCTGAAACCACTCCTGTCCATAAACTGTTTGTCGCCCCCTCACTGCGCCTACGGGTACTCCAGGAATCCCACAATTCTGTGCTGGCAAGTCACCCTGGTATCGGCAATACCCTCCGATTAGTAACCAGGAATTTTTGGTGGCCAACCGTAGCGAAAGATTGTAAGGAATATGTACTGGCTTGTGAAACTTGTGCTCGAGCCAAGACACCCCGTACCCGCCCTGCCGGATTTCTCCAGTTCCTACCTACTCCAGTAAGCCCTTGGACACATCTCTCCATGGACTTCATCACTGACCTTCCACCCTCAGAAGGGAAGATTTGTATCTGGGTAGTAGTGGATAGATTCAGCAAACAGTGTCATTTTGTTCCTCTGTCCGGATTACCCAATTCTGAAACTCTTAGCAAGTTGTTTATTAGGCATATTGTGCGGTTACACGGGGTTCCGGAAAATATTGTTTCTGACCGAGGAACACAGTTCGTCTCAAAATTCTGGAGGGCGTTTTGTAAAAAGATCCATATAGAGCTATCTTTTTCATCTGCCTACCACCCAGAGACCAATGGTCAGACCGAACGTTCCAATCAAACCCTTGAACAATATCTCCGGTGTTATGTGTCTGACCGTCAGTCTGACTGGGTGGAATATCTGCCGCTAGCTGAGTTCGCTATCAATAATCAGTATCAGGAATCCATCAAGACTACCCCCTTTTTCTGCAATTTAGGGTTGCATCCATGTTTTGGTTTTTTTTCTTCCGCTGTGGTGTATACTCCTGAGGCTGACTCAACTGTGGACAAATTAAAGGCTATCTGGTCTGAGGTGAAAGAGAACCTGAAGAAGGCAAAGGTTGGTCAAGCCTCCTCTGCTAATAAGAGACGTTCCAAGGGCCCTAGCTTTGGAGTTGGGGACAAGGTATGGTTATCCACACAGAATATTAAACTCAAGGTCCCTTCTGCTAAGCTGGGTCCGAGATTTATTGGACCTTACGAGATAATCGAGGTAATTAATCCCACAGCTTTCCGCCTGCAACTCCCCCCATCCTTCAAGATATCGAATGTGTTCCATAAGTCCCTCCTCAAGTTATATCATGTCCCCATTCACCCAGTCAGTGACCCTCCTACTCCTGTTTTGGTGGAAGGTAACTTGGAGTATGAGGTACAGAGAATACTTGATTCCCGTATTGTCAGAGGGGTGGTACAGTTTTTGGTGCATTGGAGGGGTTACGGCCCCAAGGAGAAGTCATGGGTCCCTGCGAGCGATGTTCATGCTAGGGGTCTGGTCTGACGGTTTCACCTCCAATTTCCTGGGAAGCCGGGTTTTGAGGGTCCGGAGGCCCCTCGTGGAGGGAGGGGTACTGTTACGTCACCGCCGGAGTCTGCTCCAGCGATTTCTGCTCCGATCGCCAGGCAACGCCGTGTTCCTGCTGTGGATGGTGCTGGTGATGGGAGAGAAGTCGATGCCAGCGGCACCAGTGGGCGCAGGCTCCGATCATCCACTGGGCTGGGTTAGCTTGGGATCTACAGTACCGCTGGCTGACTGTGGGTGGCATGTGTCTTCCACCTGAAGTTGCCAGTGTTCAGCTACAGCCAATGGGAAGACACCACACCCTTCTTATTTCCCCTCCTGTCACATGATTACTGCCAGATATAGTTCTGATTTTCCTGGCTCCTGTTACGTCCTATTCTGTTGGTGATTCCTGTGTTGGCTTCTGCGTGTTTTGACTACCATTCTGCCTACTGTTTTTGTACCTTGCTGCCCGACTCGGATCTGACCTCTGCTACATTTGCTGACTACGTTACTGCCTGCCGATTCTGTCCCTGTTCCGCAATTCCTGGTTTGACCCTGCCTGACTACTACTCTCATCGGACTGCAGCCTTCCACAGGTAATGATCTCCAGTTCCCTGTGTAATTCCAAATCCCTGTATAGGGGTTAAAGGGTTTCAGGATTCTGGGGGTCCTACTTGGTGAGAGGCTTCCCTCTAGCCTCCCCTTTACAACCCATCTGAGTCTGTGGATCCAGGCAGGCGTTACAGTGGCGCCCCTGACCTGGTCAAGCACCACTGAGTACTGCACCCATGCTGGGTGAGTGCAAACAGGTAATCCTGAAGGCTGAAATAGGGTGTATACGCATAGACACATTGCAACCAGGTCACACACACACCATTGAGGGCACCTCTGGGTAGACCCAGGAGGGGGCGTGCCTCCACATCTAATTAAAGGGTGCGGTGGAGAGCCTGGAAGTGAGTTGTTGCAGTGGCAGTCAGGAGAACAGGAGCTAGAGGTAGCCGAGTCTGAAGTGGAGACGCAGGAGAGCGGACACACTAGTCAGACCCTGCACGTGTAGTGGCCGCTGGCGGGGGAGTACATTGCCACACAGTCAGACTGAAAGACTCCTGCAGAAGAGAGAGGACAGGCAATTGAGTACGTGGACTCTGGTAATGAAGCACGCACAGGGAACAGGTCCCTAGAGCCAGACATCCATTTAGTGGTCTGCTAAATCCTGCAGGTGGAGGGACTAGAGGTTCCTCACCAACCATCACAGAGCCCGAGCATCAGCAGCAACGAGGGGGCCCATAAGGAGGATCGAGCCTGGAGCCATCTTTCCTCGGTCCACGCTGTCAGCAAACGGGTCAGAAAGGGGAGAAAAGGCAGCTGCGACTTCCCTGGATGAATCTCATGGTACTTTAAGTCAGGGGTTGTCCGAAACAAGAAGTGCTAGGAAGGTGAGCCAATGGTCACCCCTTATACCAGCCTCAAGGATACCTGGTTCTCCCTGGTCTATCTCAGTATCGCCTGGGTTACCTCACAAAACCAGCTGAACGTGAGTAAACAAGCTGAAAGACACTTTGGACTGAAACTGAGTTCTTCTACGACCTGTTGTTCCACACACATACAACCGAGCCCTGGGGCCAGCCTCATTCACGGGAGGCCACACCATCCAACTGCAAATTCCACCAGCCCCAGACACTCATTTAAGCTGCAGTGGCGGTCACCCATACCCTGACTGCAAACCGTGAGTGGCGTCACGACTCCCATGCAAACAAACCTGACATACCCGCGACCAGAGCAGATTCCAAGGAAAAGTCCCCACTAAGTGGAAGTGGAGCAGAGTCCTGGAGGCGATCGCCGTGTCTCAGGGGGCGACCCAGATAAAAAAATTGAAAGGTTGAAAATTGAGAACTATCCTAAATTTTTTACCAAAATTCTGATATTTTCATAAATAAATACAAAACATATTGACCTTAATTTACTCGTAACATAAAGTGCAACATGTCACAAAAAATCATTCTCAGAATTACTGGAATACGTTAAAGCATTCCAGAGTTATTTCTGCATAAAGTGACACTGATAAGATTTAAATAATCTGGCTAGGTCATTTAAAGTAAAAATTGGCTCACTCACTGTGAGGAGCTGACTGCAGACATACTTTCAGATTGTCTCTTAATACGGTAGTACATGTCTTTCCACCGTCTTTTGAGATGGTGCACACTTTCCTGTTGTCATGGTTAGATGCTAATACAGTGTAACTACAGTTTCACTAGCGATGTCGCTGGTGAAAGCACCCGCCCCCATAGGTTGTGCGTCACGGGCAAATCGCTGCCCGTGTCGCACAATATCGTTAGGAGCCGTCACACAGACTTACCTGCCTAGCGATGTCGCTGTGGCCGGCGAACCGCCTCCTTTCTAAGGGGACGGTTTGTGCGGCGTCACAGCGGCGTCACTAAGCGTCCGCCCAATAGAAGCAGAGGGGTGGAGATGAGCGGCCGTAACATCCCGCCCACCTCCTTCCTTCCTCATTGCTGGCGGCCGCAGGTAAGCTGTAGTTCGTCGTTCCCGAGGTGTCACATAAAGCAATGTGTGCTGCCTCGGGAACGACGAACAACCTGCGTCCTCAACAATCAACAATTTTTAGAAAATGAACGACGTGTCAATGATGGACGATTTGGTGAGTATTTTCCATCGTTAGCGGTCGCTCGTACGTGTCACACGTAACGACGTCGCTAACGATGCTGGATGTGCGTCACAGAATCCTTGACCCCGGCGATATATCGTTAGATACGTCACTGCGTGTAACGGGGCCTTAAGGCTGCTTTACGCACAATATCGCTAGCGATCTCGTTAGCGATGTGACACGCCCAGATCATTGTTACGATTTGCCGAGATCGCTCATAGGTCGTTTTGTAGCGGTCACACGTACACATCTCACAAACGACGCTACATTGTTCAGCGATATATTGTTTGATCAAAGCGGTCGTGTGGATGTTGTTCGTCGTTGGCAGGGTGTCAAACGTAGCAATATGTCTGCTGCGTTCTAAATGACAAGCAATATTTTGAAACTGAACGACGTGTCAACGATCAACGATTTTCACCCTATTTCTGATCGTTCGGAGTCGCACGTAGGTGTCACACGCAACGACGTTGCTAACGATGACGGAAGTGCGTCACGAAAACCGTGACCCCGACGACATATCATCAGATAAATCGTAGCGTGTAAAGCGGCCTTTAGCCTCCCATTGGTCACCTAACTTGTGTTTTCTTCTACTTGTCTTTAACACTTGTTCATCTGGTGATAAGGGAATTGCCATAGCTTGCCTATTAGGATGTGTCCGCCCTTTGCGTCGTCCAACTTGCAGTTCTAAACGCATCCTCTGGCAGTAATTGAATTTGCCAAAGTTGCTTTTGACCACAAAATAGCGCTAAAAACGCATGTGTATTTACTGCGTTTTAGCCGCGTTTTTAGCGCTTTTTACATGCTTTTTCATTGCGTTGTGAAAGATGCGTTTTGAACATAAATACACTGCTAAATAAAGTTTAAACAGTCAAACACAATGAAAAAAGGGAAAAAAAGGAACACATAATTATTGAAAAAATAAAGCAAATAGTTATATTTCATAGAATTATAGCGGTTTTATACTATTTAGCGGTAAAATAGCATTCAATTTATATTTTTCATTATTTAAAATGTCGGACTATGTGTGTGTAAAGGGACATATTATTCCAATATTTTAATGTCAGAAAAGATTGCGTTTTGGATTTCCAAAACGCAGTGTTTCTGCAGCTAAAAAGCAGGTAAATTTTGGAATTTTGATGTTTGTTGCTTTTTGCTACTTCTCATTGACTTCAATGTTAGCAAAACGCAGCCCAAATGGTAAAAACAATTGACATGCTGCTTCTTTGAACGCATGGTTTTTGCCACAAATTATGCAAATTAAACGCAGCGTTTTAAAACGCTAAGTGCGGACGGAATTTCAGCTTTTTCCATAGACTATTATGGGAAACCAAAACGCATGCCTTTTGGCATGAAAACGCTGCTGCTCAAAACGCTGCGGAAACGCAGGTGAAAACGCAAAGTGCGGACACAGCCTTAAAGTCTCTTTCCTGTTTTTGCCTAGCCTGATTCAGACTTTGTTCTACACATCGTTGAGCCTTCTTATACGGCAGTTATCTTTCTGTGTTCCAATCTGCGTCTAATTGGCTGGATATGGTTTCAGGAGTTATGACTCCCATCTCCAGGTCAATGGTGAGTCTTCCTGGCTGTGCTTGCATCAAGTAAGCTGGGGCATATCCTGTCAAGCTGGTTGGAATATTGTTGTACATTTCGATCAAATCAGGCAGTTTCTAGGCCATTGGTTCCTTTCTTCGACAGGTAGGGTCTGCAATAAATTGATAATCAGATGGTTCATTTTTCCGCAAAAACCATTGCCTTGTGGGTGGTATGGTGTGGTTCTGATCTGCTTACATCCATATATGGAGCAAAATTCTTGAAAGACTTCTGATTTGAAGGCCAGACCTCTATCAGAACTTGATTTGGGTATCTATGGGGTCTATAGAAATACTCCTGCAATGCCTTTGCAGTTGTTCTTGCAGTTTGGTCTTTCACTGAAACGACTACAAGAAGCGGGAATAGTCATCCACTATTGTTAGGGCATAGTTATACCCTGATCGGTGTGGAGAGAGTTGCACATGGTCTAAGGCGGGCTTTACACATTGCGACATCGCTACCGATATATCATCTGGGTCACGTCGTTAGTGACGCACATCCGGCACCGGTAGCGACATCGCAATGTGTAAATCCTAGGTGCGACGATGAACGAGCGCAAAAGCGTAAAAAAACGCTGATCTGTGTCACGTCGTTCATTTCCATAATGTCGTTTGTTACGGGGGCTGTCTGATTATAAAAACCAAAGGGATATCAGACAGTCAGGGTCCACCGTGCAAAGTCTCTGCTGCAGACTATGGCAGAGGATAAGGGGTATCTTGTACTACGGAAGCAGTACTGACACTGATATGTCTCAGTGACACTAGAGCCAATCACGGCGTGTACTGTTAAAGTCACAGCGACTACCGTATTTAGCATTAACGTAAAAGGGATAAGTTAATGAGTGAGGAAGAGTATATAAGTGTGCCGCTGTAAAATAGTAGTAGCACAAGTGCAGAGTGCAATACCTCTGTTAAACTCACAGAGGCATATAGTTAGGAAATAAAGCAATTCCTCCCTTACTCAGAGGGTGTGTGGTATGGTCTCTGTTAATGATCACAAAGACCAAAGCAGTGAGTGTGAAATGGCACCTACCTAGGTCCGTTCCTCTAGTGGTGCCAGGAGACGGACAGCAGCGTAAGCCGCACAATGCTCCTACCTGCATTCGCTCCACTAGTGTGCGAGGACACGAACCACTAGATATGGCACCTGCCTAGGTCCGCTCTTCTAGTGGTGCAAAAGAGACGGACAGCAGCGTAAGCCGCACAAAGCTCCTACCTATGTTCGCTCCCCTAGTGTGCGAGGATACGAACAACTGCCAGACGCAGTATAAGGAACGTTACCCTAGCGGCAACGTCCACCTACAAGTAGAATCACAAGGCCCAGCCGGACCATGTGCCTCAG
The DNA here is from genome assembly GCF_048569485.1 of Anomaloglossus baeobatrachus. Taxonomy (NCBI): domain Eukaryota; kingdom Metazoa; phylum Chordata; class Amphibia; order Anura; family Aromobatidae; genus Anomaloglossus; species Anomaloglossus baeobatrachus. The sequence goes on from NC_134357.1 coordinate 229,040,319, forward strand.
GCACCTGCCTATGTCCGCTCCACTAAGATGTAAGGATATGGACTGCAGCCGAGGCTGTAAGGTACAAGAACGCTACCCTGCCGGTAGCACTCACCTAGCATAGACAGAGAGATGCCTAGAGGGATGTGCACAGAGCGTCTACTCTCATGTATGAACCAAGAGGACTGAGCGCCGGGCGGCGTGCATCAGGGTCTTATATAGACTCTGTGCCTCATCCAAGATGGAGAACACCAGAGCCAATCCGCTGCCAGAATGACAGCAATGACGTCACGCTGGCCTATCACCGAGCAAAGCGTCACAAGCACATGACCAGCAACCAATCGGCATAGAAAGTGTCAGAGACATGTGACCACGTGTCACAAGCACATGACCAGTGGCCAATCAGCTTAGAAGGTGTCAGAGACATGTGACCTCGTGTCAGCGATGATGTCACCCGCACATGTGCAATGGCTCCAAGATAGGACTTAGTCTCCAGCGCTTGCACACAGGCCCGGACGGACAGGCGGGAGGGGCGGGACTTCTCCCGGTGGGCTGGCCGGTGGAGGGGTGGGGGGGCCGCCCCCCGCCTCTCCCGCACTGCCTGCTGTTTAAAATTATTTTGTGGCTGCCGCCACCCGCCGTCCGCCACTATAGCGGCGGGGTCCGGTGAGCGCCCGCCGCCAATTGTCAATGCTGCTCATGATGACAGTGCATTGCTGACGTCATCACATGGCGCGCAGACACACGTCGGGTACCGGTAAGCGCTAAACGAAGCCGAAGATGAAAAGTTTTATCAATGTGGATGAGAAGGGAGGGGAGGGGATTAGGGCACAAGATGGGTGAAAGGGGGCACAGCTTTGCAAAAGAAAGTGGAGGGAGTACTTTATACAGATGGACAATGTGTGTGTTTGTGTATGAGGCCTGGCTGTGTGTGCGTGTGTGTGTGTGCGTGTGTGTGTGTGCGTGTGTGTGTGTGTCTGTATGAGGCCTGGGTGTGTGTGTGTGTATGTGTGTGTATGTGTGTGTGTGTGTGAGGCCTGGATGTGTGTGTGTGAGGCCTGGGTGTGTGTGTGTGTATGAGGCCTGGCTGTGTGTGTGTGTGTGTGTGTGTGTTTGTGTGTGTGTGACTCGCCCACCCCAGGGCAATGGGACACCCGGTGCCGGGCTGGACTAGTCCGGAGGTAGTCAGTGGTGGCGGGGCCCGGCTCCGTGGCCCTGGTGGGTGTCAGTAGAAGATGTGGCTTGATGAATAAAGTTTGTGTTCGTGACGCCACCTGTGGTCTGCGGCTATTAAGCCGCCGCTGCTGTGTGAGGCCTCCGGGGTGATGATATAGCAGCAATAGTGGTACTGCTTCCCACAGGTGGAGCGGAGCCCCGGGGACACTGTTAGTGCTCGTGAAAGTCTATGGTGTTGTGTGGCTAACACGGTGCAGGGCCGACAGGCAATGAAAGAACCAGGCACAAACAACAGTCTCTTTACCTTTTCCTCTTTTACTTTGGAAACAGTCCAGTCCTGGGAGACCGTTACAGGTGGTGATGGGGATCCGGTCGGCCTGGAAGTACTTGGGGTGATCTTTCTGGCCAGCTGAGTATGAGGCCTACTCCTGTGCTTTTCTTTGTTATGATAGGACCCTGCTTCTCTGAATCCAGCAATGGCCCTCTTTGCTGCTGGGACCGATGGTACGTCCCTTTCCCTCTGTAGCAGGCTGCGCAGGCCCTCTCTGGTGCTTCTCTGCTGGAGTCCACACCGGGCCCTGATGCTGCAGCTGTACCTTCGGGATGTTTATGGGCCAGGTGCTTGCAGCTCTCCTGCCCTTCGGATTCGGCTACCAGGGAGTATTTTAAGCCCTGGTGGCCACAGACTCCGATGTCCGAGTCTCTTCGCTGCCTCTCTGCTACTCCTGCTTCCCTGGGCCAAGCTACTCTAGCTCTAGGCCCCAGATCCACAGGACAGCACACTCTGCGTCTGCTCACTATCACTTCTCTCTACAGACTGACGCTACTTCCTCCCTCAGGTCAGACTTAAGGAATGCTCCCTGGAATCCCAGGTTCAGAGATCCCCCTGCTGGCCGGAGGGAGAACTGCGTTGGATGTTAAACTTGCTGGCCAATGGACCTCCCCATTACCTCCAGGCTCAGCATTAACCCTTTGGAAGGGCAATGCTGTTGTGGCGCCCAGGTCCTGGGGCGCCACATGTGTATGAGGCCTGGCTGTGTGTGTTACTGATAAACAATGCAATCCGTTTGTCGGATTCCGTTGTTTCCCATAGACTTGTATGAGTGGCAGATTGCGACTGATGCCCTTGCGTTGCAGCCGCCTCCCGGCTGATCAGTCGTGGAACGACTGACCGTTGGGTGGCAGGAACGCAGCATGTAACGTTTTTTGAGCAGCGGAATCCTTATGTTTTCACTGCGCATGCTCAGGTCTTGTGTTTAATCATTCAAATGACTGTCTCTCGGCGGCCGAACAATCAGCTGATCTCCCGGCGGCCGGCTTCTGTGAGCGATCAGCTGATCTCCCGGCCGCCGGCTTTTGAGAGTGATCAGCTGATCTCCCGGCGGCCGGCTTATGAAAGCGATCAGCTGATCGTTCACAATAGCCAGCCACCAGGAGATAAGCTGATCGCTCTCAAAAGCCGGTCGCCGGCTTTTGAGAACGATCAGCTGATCTCCCAGCGGCCGGCTAATGAGAGCGATCAGCTGATCGTTCTCTCTCTCATTTTACAACGGAATCCGCTTTCTCATGACAATGAATTCCATTTCTTGTCACCCGTTGTACAACGCATCAGTCACAAGCATCAAGCAACACAAGTGACTGATGCAAAACAACGGAAATGTGAACATAGCCTATGATGGAGAGGGGCAGTCTGGGGGGGAATATGATGGATAGAGGCAGCGTGGGGGGAATATGATGGAGAGAGGCAGCCTGGCGGGGGGAATATGATGAAGAGGGGCAGCCTGGGGGGAATATGATGGAGAGGGACAGCCTGGGGGTAATATAATGGAGAGGGGCAGCGTGGAGGGAATATGATGGAGAGGGGCAGCCTGTGGGGGAATATGATGGAGAGGGGCATCCTGGGGGGAATATGATGGAGAGGGACAGCCTGGGGGTAATATAATGGAGAGGGGCAGCCTGTGGGGGAATATGATGGAGAGGGACAGCCTGGGGTGAATATAATGGAGAGGGGCAGCCTGGGGGTAATATAATGAAGAGGGGCAGCCTGTGGGGGAATATGATGGAGAGGGGCAGCCTGGGGGGAAATATGATGGAGAGGGGCAGCATGGGGGGAATATGATGGAGAGGGGCAGCCTGTGGGGGAATATGATGGAGAGGTTCAGTTTATGGAGGGGATATTTTGTGAAGGAAGCACTGCAATTATGTTTTCAGGAGTGCAGAATAGGAGACATTTATGGGGCAGTATAATGATACTTTTATTTTTAAGAGCGCCATGTTGGGAAGTGTTGAAGAAGGTGGAGAAGAGGGAAATCTGGACACATGAGCACTGTGCGCGACATCTCATCATAGCGTCTTTACTTCATGGAGACACAAGGTACGGGAACAACTCTGATTTGAGATTACATCACCTATAAGGTACCTGCATGTAAATCATTTTGATACTGCCTGAATCTCATCAGTACTGTGGTTCCTCTATGCTCCGCTGTCTGATGATGCCTGATAACAACTACCAACTCACAGCATCTCCTTACCATTTTTCAGGACAACCTGGGAGTTGGTTTGTACAATACAATTGTACATGGGGCTAAGGTTGGTTATTTATTCATGTTCTGATGGTAATTCTGGCTCTGCATTCATGTGCTAACGGTGGTTCTGGTGCTACATTTATGTGCTGACGGTGGTTCTGGCGTTGTATTCATGTGCTGACCTTGGTTCTGGCTTTGCATTCATGTGCTAACGGTGGTTGCGGTGTTGCATTTATGTGCTGACCTTGGTTCTAGCTTTGTATTCATGTGCTGAAGGTGGTTCTGGCTGTGCATTCATGTTCTGAGCTTGGTTCTGATGCTGCATTCATGTGCTGATGGTTCTTGCACTGCATTTATGTACTGATGGTGGTTCTTGAGCTGCATTCATGTACTGAGGCTGATTCTGGTGCTGCATTTATGTAAAGATGGTGCTTCTGGTGCTGCACTTATGTAATGACAGATTTAACAATCCAAAACAAGCTTCATGGCTTCAAGTTAAAATGTAAAAAAAAAAAATCTTTCAAAACTTTGTTTTGAGATTATGAGGAGAATTTGACGAGATTCTTATCCAAAAACAGTGTAAATTAGCGTATGTTCATATTGATTTTTTGAGCAGAAACTGAGCATAATCACACCAAATCCTCATTAAATCCTTACAAACTTTATTCCAGGGATGCATTAATGTACTCATGGTGGTTCTAGTGATGTATTCATGTAAGTGCCCCTAACATGATACTAACTGCTCACATCCTCTTGATGTCTGATGCTTCCTTTTTGTTATAAAAATTATAAACTGCTGTTATGTCTGCTGTCTATAATTGATTGGTTGCAGCGCCGTCATTGTTACGTGATATCAGCGTTGCAGACAATAGCAGGCCTGGGAGGGACAATAAAGCAGTTTGTTTTCAAACAATCAATCAATCCAGGGAATGGGTTTCCAAACCGGGAAACCACTTTCAGGGCATTTTTTTTTTTACCATCTTTTTTTTTTTTTTCAGTGTTTTCTCATTGTTTTTGTCACATTTCTTACTGCGCTTATAAGAAAAAGCAATGGTAAAATGCAATAAAAAAGACGTCCAGGCATCTTCCGAGCCTTCCTATTAACCTGCATAGTAAAGTACAGAGCGTCTTCCGAGTGGCAAACACCAGAAGAATGGAGCAGTCACTGCTTTTAATCACTTGGTGGTTTTAGAAACCTGAACTGGTTAAAAGATGCTGAAAATCCTGAACACAACGAGTAGATGCATATGGTCATTCCAGTATTTTTCATAGTGGTTTCCATGAGTGCGAGGTACTGAAGTAAAGGGAGGCGACTGAAGATAAGTGTGGCATAGTTTTAACACAATCTCATAGTGGTGATAACTGTAACTGTTTAATTTCATTAGGGATTTGTTGTCTGTGTTTGTCTGGGGTACTGTGAAAAAGCAAAAAAAAAAAAAAAAAGTGTGTCTAGTGATTTAGTCAGTAGTATTAGCCACACCTGTTTCTAGAAGCTTCTAGCAGCTTCTAGTAGTCCTTGTAGAACTATATAAACCAGCCAGAGCAAGCGAGGTGCTGAGAGTGCGAGGTACTGAAGTAAAGGGAGGCGACTGAAGATAAGTGTGGCATAGTTTTAACACAATCTCATAGTGGTGATAACTGTAGCTGTTTAAGAAGAGAAGAGTCGCCGTAAGCTGATCGATTGCTGGGACTTGCCGGGTCTCGCTGTTTGAGGACATCGCAAAACCGACTTTCGCCTGTCATACGCTACATCAGCATTATGGAAGAGAAGAAAATCCACATGGTCACCTGCAACACATGCTACATGTTTACGGATCTGCCGCACAAAAAATCCAACTTCACCTGTCAAAAGTGCAAACTTGTTGCCCTCTTAGAGGAAAAGGTGCAGGGACTGGAAGAAAGAATAGCAACTTTGAAGCTAATTAAAGAACATGAGGACTTCTTGGACGAGGCAGAAGCAACAATTCAGGATATGGAAAGTGAGAAAAGCTTCAGAACACATACAGAGGCTAAAAAGTGGACACATGTGACCAAAAGAAGCCAGCGGATCAAGTGGTCGGCACCACCCACACAGCTTAGCAACCAATATGAAGCCCTCATGCTGGAGAACGAAAATGGCACAGCTCAGGATGATACCGTCTCTACAGGAGAAGACACAGTATCATCAAAAGAAGTTACTTTGTCAACAAAAGCAGAAACAAAAGACACTCAAAAACACTCAGGAGCAAAATGCAGTGCATCCAGAAAGAAAAGAAGAGTGGTAGTTATGGGCGACTCACTACTAAGAGGCACGGAGGCAACTATCTGCAGGCCGGACATAACCGCACGAGAAGTATGCTGCCTACCGGGAGCAAAAATCAAGGATGTGGCCAACAGGATACCAACTATCCTCGGATCCAAGGACGAATACCCGTTCCTATTGATACATGTAGGAACAAACGACACGGCAAGAAATGATCTACCAACTATTTGTGAAGACTTTGAAATTCTGGGGAAGAAAATTAAGGAACGGAACGTACAGGTTGTTTTCTCATCAATCCTCCCAGTCGATGGCCATGGTGTCAGAAGATGGAATAGGATACTAGATTTGAACAACTGGCTACGACGGTGGTGCAGGCAGCAAGGATTTGGATTCTTGGACCATGGAGTGAATTACCTCTACGATGGACTTCTCGCAAGAGACGGGATACACCTCACAAAACCTGGGAAACACACGTTCGCCAGAAGGCTTGCCACACTCATCAGGAGGGCTTTAAACTAGAAGAAGAGGGGATGGGAGAAAAAACAGCAGACAAGAACATGCAGCAGAAGGACAAACTAATCAAGGATACTAGATGCCGTAAAGAGGACCCAAGACAGGGTAATCAGAAGGAAGCTAAGAAAAGGGGAGCAAAACTTCTTTCCTGCATGCTGACCAATGCAAGAAGCCTGACCAATAAGATGGAGGAACTGGAGCTGGTAATGTATGAGGAGAAATACGACATAGTAGGAATAACTGAGACATGGTTAGATGATAGTTATGACTGGGCGGCTAACCTGCAAGGATATGAATTGTTTAGGAGGGATCGTAAAAAAAGGAAAGGGGGTGGAGTCTGTCTATATATAAAGTCCAGTTTAAAGCCCAGACTAAGAGAAGATATTCAAGAGGGAAATGAAGAGGTGGAGTCTCTATGGGTGGAGATACAAGGAGGGAAAACTAATAAAATCCTCATAGGGGTTTGTTATAAGCCACCAAATATAACAGAAACCACTGAAAATGTATTATTGAAACAAATAGACAAAGCAGCAAATCACAATGAGGTGATTATTATGGGGGACTTCAATTACCCCGATATAGACTGGGAAACTGAAACCTGCGTATCTCAGAAAGGAAACCGGTTTCTGTCAGTAACTAAGGATAATTATCTGTCCCAACTTGTGCTGGGCCCAACTAGAGGGGCAGCCCTTCTGGACTTAATTTTAAGCAACAGGCCAGATAGAATAACAGACGTACGAGTGGACGGGCACCTCGGGAATAGTGACCACAATATAATACAATTCCACTTGTCCTTTAGTAAGGTGCCTTGGAGGGGGGTTACAAAAACGCTGAATTTCAGGAAAGCAAAGTTTGATCAGCTTAGAGAAGACCTTCGCCAAATTGATTGGGACAATGTCCTCAAAAATGGGAGCACAGAAAATAAGTGGGAAATTTTTAAATCGGTATTAAACACCCACTGCGAGCGAGCCATGCCATACGGAAATAAAAGGGCTAGGAACAGGAGAAAACCAATGTGGCTAAATAAGGATGTAAAAGGGGCAATGAATAATAAGAAAAAGGCATTTAAAAAGCTAAAACAAGAAGGCAGCGAGGAAGCATTAAAAATATATAGAGAAAAAAATAAAATGTGTAAAAAACAAATATATTTAGCAAAAGTAGAAACTGAGAGACTCATTGCTAAGGAAAGCAAAGCAAATCCCAAACTATTCTTTAATTATATAAACAGAAAAAAGATTAAAATTGATGGTGTTGGCCCTTTAAAGAATAATGAGGGTAAAATCATAGAAAGCGATGTGGGAAAAGCAAATGTTTTAAATACTTTTTTCTCAACTGTGTTCACACAGGAAAAGCATATGCCAGGGGAAATGCAGAGTGATCATGTAAATGCCCCATTAAGTATGACCTGCCTAACCCAGGAAGAAGTGCAGAACCGACTTAGTAACATTAAAATTGACAAATCACCAGGCCCTGATGGCATTCACCCTCGGGTATTAAGGAAGTTAAGTAATGTGATAGACAGGCCTCTATTCCTTATATTTAAAGACTCTATAGAAACTGGGTCTGTTCCACTGGATTGGCGGCTAGCAAATGTGGTACCAATATTCAAAAAAGGGTGCAAAAGGGAACCTGGAAACTATAGGCCGGTAAGCTTAACATCTGTTGTGGGTAAAATGTTTGAAAGGTTTTTAAGGGATACTATTATGGAATGTCTCAATGTTAATAACTGTTTAACTCCATATCAACATGGATTTATGAAGGATCGCTCCTGTCAAACTAACCTGATCAGCTTCTATGAGGATGTAAGCTCTCACATGGACCGAGGAGAATCATTGGATGTCATTTATCTCGACTTCGGTAAAGCATTTGACACTGTCCCACATAAAAGACTGCTAAGTAAAATGAGAAAGCTTGGGCTCGGGGAAAATGTGTGTAGATGGGTAGGTAGCTGGCTTAGTGGTAGAAAACAAAGAGTGGTTATTAATGGTGCATACTCAGATTGGGCCAGGGTTACTAGTGGGGTGCCACAGGGGTCTGTATTGGGCCCCCTACTATTTAATATATTTATTAATGATCTGGTGGATGGTTTACAGAGTAAAATATCAGTATTTGCAGATGATACAAAACTATGTAAGGTAGTTAACACAAAGGAGGACAGTTTGCAACTACAGATGGATTTGAGTAAATTGGAGAATTGGGCTGAAAAATGGCAAATGAGGTTTAACACAGATAAGTGTAAGGTTATGCACATGGGAAGGAGAAACAGATGCTATGATTACTTACTAAATGGGAAACTGCTGGGGAAATCAGACATGGAAAAAGACTTAGGCATCTTAGTCAATAAGAAGCTAAATTGTAGTGCCCAGTGTCAGGCAGCAGCCACCAAAGCAAATAGGGTGATGGGATGCATTAGAAGAGGTCTGGGGGCACGAGATGAAAACATCATTCTCCCTCTGTACAAATCACTCGTCAGACCACACTTGGAGTATTGTGTGCAATTTTGGGCGCCGGTGCTGAAGAAAGACATTACTGAACTTGAAAGGGTTCAGCGGCGGGCTACTAAAATAATAAATGGAATGGGTGCATTACAATACACGGAAAGGTTATCAAAATTAGGTCTATTTACTCTAGAAAAGAGAAGACTTAGGGGAGACCTAATAAATATGTACAAATATATCAGAGGGCCATATAGAGATCTCTCCCATGATCTGTTTGTACCAAGGACTATGACAAGAACAAGGGGGCATTCTTTTCGATTGGAGGAAAGAAAATTCCTACATCAGCATAGAAGAGGGTTCTTCACGGTAAGAGCAGTGAGGCTCTGGAACTCTCTTCCTGAGGAAGTGGTGATGGCCAACTCACTGAATGAATTTAAGAGAGGAATGGATGCCTTTCTTGTTAGCAAAAGTATAGAAGATTATAAATAGCATAATCTTACAGGTAGATAGAAGAGCGACCTAGATTATTAGAGGAATGGGGGGGGCTGCAATACCAAGACAGGTTATTAAACTTGGGGTTAGTTAGTTAGGAAAAACAAAGGCTTAGGGGGATCTAATCACAATGTATAAATATATGAGGGGACAGTACAGAGACCTTTCCAAAGATCTCTTTACACCTAGGCCTGCGACTGGAACACGGGAGCATCCGCTACGTCTTGAGGAAAGAAAGTTTAATCATAATCACAGATGAGGATTCTTTACTGTATGAGCAGTGAGACTATGGAGCTCTCTGCCGTATGATGTTGAATTGAGGGATTCACTAGTAAAATTTAAGCAGAGCCTGAACGCATTTCTTGAAAAATATAATATTACCAGTTATGTATATTAGATTTTATGACAGGGTGTTGATCCAGGGAACTAGTCTGATTGCCGGATGTGGAGTCAGGAAGGAATTTTTTTCCCCATTGGAGCTTATTTGACACATTGGGGTTTTTTTGCCTTCCTCTGGATCAACATGTTAGGCTACGGGTTGAACTAGATGGACTTAGAGTCTCCCTTCAACCTTAAAAACTATGAAACTATGGTGGGATCTGCCCCCAAAAAATGTCATTGCACCTTCCCCAAGTGGTATGCACCCAAAATAATCACCAGTGAAAACTACTGCTTCCTTCCATTCCCCCTTTCCAAAAAAGCAAAGTTATGGGTCTCAGAAATTGGTGGAAAAAAATCTGATTTTGTATCCCTGCCCTTCAGCAATATGAAGAAGCCACTGCACTATGGAGGGCAGCATCCTCTTCATTATCTATGAGCTCTGTAGGGAAAATAGCAGCAAATAAAGCAATAAATAGGACTGTAAGTTGGTTACAGCTGTGACTACATGTTATATGGTCGTGTTACACAATCTACAAGTGCACAAAGATATCACACATTCACCACGCGACAAGTGGGCCTGTGTACCCCCAAATGCCAGGGCTGAATGTGAGTTCCAGTCCAGCCCTGCTTGCACATGTGCAGTAGCAAGAAATCTGAACATAGTCTCCAGTGCCACAGCAACCGTAACATCGTTACTGCTGCAGATACGATGTTGTTTCAATCAAAAATCTCTGAGTGATAGATGGAAAATATAATAATAATAAATTACGGCCACTCCACAATAACATCAATAGAAGGAAGGAGAAAAGGAGTACTAGATGGCCAACCATATAGTCAACAAATATCAAGACCATTGTCAATAAAGTATAAAATCTAAAGTTTATTAGACATATTTTCAGACAATGGTAAAATCATGATAGTAGAAAAAGACATAGTAAATAGGAGGTCAGTCCCAGAAAATCATTCCCAATAAACAGGAGGACATCAGCCCAATATGGTAAAGGTATATACATACATGGGTAAGCAGCACCCTAAAAATGTGGCAGAGGTAATCCTCTTACCACAGATCCAATAAAGTGTCTATTGAGCAAAGCAATGCATTGCCCCCCGAAGAAGCAACGCAGGCGAAACGCGTTGGGGCTTCTCCCACTGGTATTGGACTCCTGCCCTGGCACTGACCTAGCACTTGCACCTTCTAATGGGTAAGCAGCTTTGCTCAATAGACACTTTATTGGATCTGTGGTAAGAGGATTACCTCTGCCACATTTTTAGGGTGCTGCTTACCCATGTATGTATATACCTTTACCATATTGGGCTGATGTCCTCCTGTTTATTGGGAATGATTTTCTGGGACTGACCTCCTATTTACTATGTCTTTTTCTACTATCATGATTTTACCATTGTCTGAAAATATGTCTAATAAACTTTAGATTTTATACTTTATTGACAATGGTCTTGATATTTGTTGACTATATGGTTGGCCATCTAGTACTCCTTTTCTCCTTCCTTCTATACGATGTTGTTTGTTGTTCCTGCAGCACCACACATCGCTGTGTGTGAAACCGCAGGAACGACAAACATCTCCTTACCTGCATCCACCGGCAATGCGGAAGGGAGAAGGTGGACGGGATGTTATGTCCCGCTCATCTCCGCCCCTCCGCTTCTATTGGCCGGCCGCTTAGTGACATCGCGGTGACGTCGCTGTGACGCCGAACGCACCTCCCCCTTGAAGGAGGGATTGTTCGGCAGTCACAGCGACGTCGCCAACCAGGTATGTGCGTGAGAAGCTGCAGTAGCAATAATGTTCACTACGGCAGCAAGCACCAGATATCGCATGTACGACGGGGGCGGGTGCTGTCGCGCTCGACATCGCTAGCAATTGCTAGCGATGTCGCAGCGTGTAAAGCTCGCCTAAGGCCACAAGCTCCAGAGGTTGTTTGGCGACGAAGGGGTGCATGGGGGCCCTTTGACTGGTGGGGTTCTTCCTTCTTCCTTCCATCCGGCGTAATCCAGGATGGTCCAGCGTCGCATCCAGTGCTGCTGCATGGAGGTGACCGGAGCTGCAGCAGACACAGCCGCTCCGGTCACCTCCACACAGCAAATGAAGACAGCCGGCGATCAGCTGAGCTGTCACTGAGGTTACCCGCTGTCACTGGATCCAGCGGTGGATGCAGCGGTGGCCGCGGGTAACCTCAGTGACAGCTCAGCTGATCGCGCGGCTGTCTTCATTTGCTGTGTGGAGCTGATAGGAGCGGCGGTGTATTCTGCAGCTCCTGTCACCTTCATGCAGCACAGCTGGACGCGACGCTGGACCATCCTGGAGTACGCCGGACAAGGAGGGCTTTTTGGGGCTGATTAAAGTGGTGAACCAGGGTATATGTTTGTGTTTTTTATTTCTAATAAAGGATTTTTCGGGTGTGTGTGTTTATTTACTGTAATTTACAGATTAATCATGGAGGGTGTCTCATAGACGCCTGACATGATTAATCTAGGACTTATTGGCAGCTATGGGCTGCCAATAACTCCTTATTACCCCGATTTGCCAACGCACCAGAGTAAATCGGGAAGAGCCGGGTACAGTCCCAGAACTGTCGCATATAATGTATGCGGCAATTCTGGGCGGCTGTTGGCTGATATTGTTAGGCTGGGGGGCTCCCCATAACGTGGAGCTCCCCATCCTGAGAATACCAGCCTTCAGCCGTATGGCTTTATCTGGCTGGTTTTAAAATTGGGGGGACCGCACGCCGTTTTTTTTAATTATTTAATTATTTATTTCACTACACAGTATAGACACGCCCACCGGCTGCTGTGATTGGGTGCAGTGTGACACCTGTCACTCAGCGTGGGGGCGTGTCTCACTGTAACCAATCATAGGCGCCGGTGGGCGGGTAAAGCAGGGAATACGAGATTGTTTAATGGGCGGCCGGCTTTTTCAAAACAGTAAAAGCCGCCGGAGCAGTGTGAATGCCGTGCAGAGCCGGGGATCGGGGATCGGTGAGGGCTGCTCAATTCACTTACTCAGGAGTTTAGCGGTCACCGGTGAGTCCTTCACAGGTGACCGCTAATCAGGACACGGCACAGACAGAGCCGCAGCATGACAATGAAGTCGGGTGAGGTTCACCCGAGTTCATTCTGATAGTGCGGCTCTGTCTGTGTCTGCTGTCATCTGCCATTCAGCTCTGCTACATGGCTGTCTGTGTCTGCTGTCAGCGGCCATGTAGCAGAGCTGAATGGCAGATGACATAGTAAATACGCATCCCTACACATTACACACGCTTGTCAAGTCAATAAATAAAAAAAAAAAGGGTGTCCAATGCATACGTCACAGAACACATGATCTAAAGGATCGCACACAAAATTGATCAATTTAACATAGACTACTAACGCACGTGTGACAGCAAATGAACGACCTATGTGCAAACTCATTCAATCGCATATGCGACCTGGGCGTGTCACATCGCATACGAGATCGCATACCTAATTGTAAGGTGTAAAGCTGGCTTTAGATTACACCATTGTTCAATGGACCGTTTCATGCTTATCCAGAAGAAGCGGTTGCAAATAACAACTTTCAGCTTTTTCCACCCAAAGTGTCCTGCTTGATTGTGTTAAAGGTTGAGGACAATGGGCACGTCTTTTCTTAGGAACACGATCTGCCACACCAGTTCATGCGTACGTGGGTTAATGGCTCTTTGAACCAACTTGCCTTCAAAACTAAACAGCTTCTTTTTCTCTTTCCACAACTGTTTGACATCTGCAGGTGCATCAGGAGCCAGAGATGAACTTGCTGCACAAGGAGTTCTTTGATAAGGCATAAAGCCAGATTAAGGGAGACCTCTTGGATGGCTAGACTCCCTTCCTGTCACACGGTTGGAATCTTGGGATACATCCAGTCAGTGGAATGCAGCATCTCTATCTCCTTCAGACCTGCCATATTCTCAACTGGTTCAGGTGGATTTGGCATGTGGGACAAGGCATCTATGTTTGAATTCTTGGTACCAGCTTGGTATTTAATGATGAACTTGTAGCTGGATAACCGAGCCATCCATCTTGTGCTCCTAGGAGCCGAGCCTGGCAGTCTACAGATGCGTCAACGGATTGTTGTCCATGTAGATAGTAAATTTGAAAGAGACTAGGTAGTGTTTAAAGCTCTTGGTCATTCCCACATGATAGCCAAGAATTGTAGCTTGAAGGAGCTGTAATTGGTAGAATTCCTCTAAGTAGGGTGAAGCTTCTTACTTGCATAGGCAATGACTTTCTCCTTACCCTGCTGTTCTTGATATAGGACACCTCCTAGTCCAGTATTGCCTGCATCAGTGTGAAGGATAAATGGCCAGTCATAGTCTGGATAAGCCAAGATCTCTTCTTCGGTGTGCGCTTGCTTGAGGTTTCTGAAGGACTCATCCAATCTATCGGGAAACTCTTATTTCTGGCCTTTTTGTTCTAACCCACTAGGAGGTGTCATCCTCATTTCCAGATCTTGGCACACAGCTGTCTTTTTCTGGAGTCTCCGGATTTGGGACTCCTGAATATCAATTGTTTCTGTTCCCCTGATGAACCCTAGTACACTGAAAACTAGGGAGAAACGCGTCAGGACGTTTTTGACATTTCAGATAAGTAAATTTTATTACCTCTGGTGATAGGTGTGTCAGGTTGGACAGGGTCACTGTAGGGTTTGCCTAGGGCTTCCCGATGGTGAATGGGGTTGCCCAAAACAGTTATGGTGTCACACCCCCCATTGCTAGGTAGGGATTTTTAGGGCTCATTAGGGTCATTTGCCCTTTAAACACCTACTCTTTGTTTTCCTTCCTAGCATGTTAGTATATGTCATTATATATCTTTGAGTATTAACAATATTTTCATTTGACTGTCATTGCCCCCTGACCTATTATGGTACCTCGTTCAATTTTAATTTAAGTGTGTGTCCTCTTTGGGCCTTTTAACTTAATTATTAAAAATTAGTTTTTAACAGGGTTTTTCTTTTGAGGTTTTTCCACTAGGAGGTCTTGAATGGATGCTGCCAGTTTGGTTAAGTCCTTAATGAAGCATCTGTAGTAGCCCACCAGCCCCAGGATTTGTCGGACTTCTCGGATGGTGGTGGGTGTTTGTCAGTCTCTTATGACAGTCACTTTGTCTGGGTCTGGTGCCACTCCTTCTGCACTCACGACATGACCTAAGTACTGTACTTTGGTCTTCAGTAGATGACATTTACATTGGTTTTACCATAAAGCCAAAGTTGGATATTGCCTCAAAGACCTCTGTCAGGTGTTGCTGGTGCTCTTCATAGGTCCTGGAATATACAATAACATCGTCCAAGTACAATAGCACAGTCTCAAAGTTCTAATGTCCAAGGCAAGATTCCATAAGCCTTTGAAAGGTTCCAGGTGCATTGCACAATCCAAACAGCATGCAGTTAAAAACACATAGCCCCATGGGAGTGAGGAAAGCAGTCTTTTCTTTGTCAGCCTCTGCAACAGGAACCTGTCAGTATCCGCTGGTTAAAGCGGGCTTTACACGCTACGATATATCTAACGAGATGTCGGCGGTGTCACGTCGTAAGTGACGCACATCCGGCATCGTTAGTGATATTGTAGCGTGTGACAGCTATGAACGAGCAGAAATACTCACCTTATCGTTCATCGTTGACACGTCGCTCATTTTCTAAAAATCAAACGTCAAGTTGTTCGTCGTTCCCGAGGCAGCACACATCACTCCGTGTGACACCTCGGGAACGATGAACACAGCTTACCTGCGTCCCACCGGCAATGCGGAAGGAAGGAGGGGCGGGATGTTTACGTCTCGCTCATCTCCGCCCCTCCGCTTCTATTGGCCGGCCGCTGTGTGACGTCGCTGTGACGCCAAACGTCCCTCCCCCTTCAGGAAGTGGATGTTCGACGCCCACAGCGAGGTCGTTTGGAAGGGGTGTTCACAGCATTGTGCGACACGGGCAAGAAATTGCCCGTGCCGCACAAACGATGGGGGCGGGTGCGATCGCAAATGCGATCGCACGACATATTGAAACGTGTAAAGCAGTTTTAAGTCTAGAGTGGAGAAATACTTAGCAGATTTTAAAGCTGCGAGGGACTCATCTATGCGCAGTAGGGGGCAAGCGTCTTTGTGGATAATTTGGTTAAACGTTATGTAATCTACACACATGCAAATTGTACTGTTTTTCTTTTTACCCAACACCAAGGGAGCTGCCCAAGGGCTGCAGTTATGCTGGATTACCCCTGCTTGTTTCATTTCTTTTAATATACTTTTAGCACACTGATAATGAGTGGGAGGTATAGGACGATGCCTTTCCTTGATGGGTGGATGATCTCCTGTGGGGATAATATGTTGTATGCCCTTTACCTGCCAAAAATCCAAGGGGTGTTTATTAAAAACCTGCTCGTACTCCTGGACTACTCGATACACCCCATTTTTCTGTTGTGAAGGGGTAGAGTCAATGCCAACATGCATCTTTTAAATGCAAAGAATCCGGCACACTCAATAAAGTGATTTCCAAAGATAATATTTCGTTTGAATGATTTTATTGTTCTTGTGAGGATATCAAAAATTGGTATGTGTACAAGTCTAACGTTTCAACCAAAACATATGGTCTGTTTCAAGGACTGTGAGACAGAAAACAATGTGTCAAAATAAAACAATTTACATAAAATAAAAATAAGACATATAGTTACATAGAGAACTATTACATGATATAAAAAGAAAAAGAAAATCGAGAATAGATATATGCCCCAATGGGAAAGAGAAAAAAACAGGGATTACATTGAGTGTCTCCACAAGAACTCACAATTATTATGAAAATAACAGTAATATTTCATTACAGCAGTATACATCAAATTTTCAATGAGAGGAAAGCAAAAGCAAGCTAACAAAGGAAGTTGCTGAGTAACACGAACCTCAAAAGGGTTATGGTATGATGCATATCACATGGGATATTCACTCGCATGAATTTTATATGTTACTCTTATAGCCTAAGACCAAAAGAAGGATAAATCAGTGATCGCATGGAAATATGGTTAAATATATAACAGGAGATGAAGTCATATAAGTCATCAAAGGACAATGTCACTATGGGGGATAAGTGTAATTACCTTAATACCCTCACATAGGTGATAGGATGACTAACGTCCTCTTACTGGATTAGATTTAATAAGAAGCTGTATAACCAATGACATAAAGATTAGATATAAGGCATATGTATGTATGAGCAGCATGAGTAATACACTAAATGTTGTCATATAAAGTTCAGAAATATACGTACATGGTCGTCTAACCATCCAAGACGGGAGAAAGTAGTATTCCTCACGTCTTTATAACATATGCCAAAAATGCAATCATGAGAAAAACAGCAACTTAATTGGATTAAATCCACAGGTCAACACACCTATAGTTCATGATCTAGAACGTATAAGGAGAGATTACAATATAAGTAACTGTCATATTACCAAGAAACACATCAGTGTGATGGGGGCATCTGATGTGTTTCTTGGTAATATGACAGTTACTTATATTGTAATCTCTCCTTATACGTTCTAGATCATGAACTATAGGTGTGTTGACCTGTGGATTTAATCCAATTAAGTTGCTGTTTTTCTCATGATTGCATTTTTGGCATATGTTATAAAGACGTGAGGAATACTACTTTCTCCCGTCTTGGATGGTTAGACGACCATGTACGTATATTTCTGAACTTTATATGACAACATTTAGTGTATTACTCATGCTGCTCATACATACATATGCCTTATATCTAATCTTTATGTCATTGGTTATACAGCTTCTTATTAAATCTAATCCAGTAAGAGGACGTTAGTCATCCTATCACCTATGTGAGGGTATTAAGGTAATTACACTTATCCCCCATAGTGACATTGTCCTTTGATGACTTATATGACTTCATCTCCTGTTATATATTTAACCATATTTCCATGCGATCACTGATTTATCCTTCTTTTGGTCTTAGGCTATAAGAGTAACATATAAAATTCATGCGAGTGAATATCCCATGTGATATGCATCATACCATAACCCTTTTGAGGTTCGTGTTACTCAGCAACTTCCTTTGTTAGCTTGCTTTTGCTTTCCTCTCATTGAAAATTTGATGTATACTGCTGTAATGAAATATTACTGTTATTTTCATAATAATTGTGAGTTCTTGTGGAGAAACTCAATGTAATCCCTGTTTTTTTTCTCTTTCCCATTGGGGCATATATCTATTCTCGATATTCTTTTTCTTTTTATATCATGTAATAGTTCTCTATGTAACTATATGTCTTATTTTTATTTTATGTAAATTGTTTTATTTTGACACATTGTTTTCTGTCTCACAGTCCTTGAAACAGACCATATGTTTTGGTCGAAACGTTAGACTTGTACACATACCAATTTTTGATATCCTCACAAGAACAATAAAATCATTCAAACGAAATATTATCTTTGGAAATCACTTTATTGAGTGTGCCGGATTCTTTGCATTTACTGGACTTATTTTTTCCGAGCACCTAAAGCTTCTCTTTCTTAGTGAGCCAGGCATTTCTATTACATTCAACATGCATCTTTTGGCACCAGTCCTCCAAAATCAAGTAAAGGCCCTGTCACACACAGATATATATCTTTGGCAAATCTGTGGTTGCAGTGAAATTGTGGACAATCAGTGCCAGGTTTGTGGCTGTGTACACATGGAAAAATATGTTCATGATTTCACTGCAACCACAGATCTGCCAAAGATTTCTCTCTGTGTGTGACGGGGCCTTTACGCTAATCAAATCAACTAAGGAGCCATTGTCTTCTGACTCAAATTCAAGGGTTCGGCAGCCTGAACATCATGGCCGTTGACTACAAACAGTTTGGCTATGGTGGCATAATGGGGCAAGTAAGCTTCCTCCTCCCCACAGTTCAGGAGCCATACCGGTACCCTGCCCTTTTTGACATCGACAATCTCCCTGGCTGTCATAACAGTAGGTCTGTTATCTGAATAAACTGGTTCCAGCAGAGCCTGATAATTCCGGCCTCTGACACCTATGGCTGCTCTGCACCAGATGAGTCTCACTCCAGGGGGGGAAGCATAATGGAGATGGGATCATTCAAATTTACGCTACCAATCTCTCCACCTGTTATTTCAACCTGCTGTTGCTGCATAAGGGCTTTGATTTTTTTTTGGAGTGTGTGCTTTTCTTTGCCAAGGGCGGACTCTGATATATGCTGCAAAATGTCAATGACCTCTTTTAAACAATTTTTAATTACATTTGTGCCCAGGGTTATGGTAGAATAATACTCTCCTTTTTCCACATCTACTACCATGAGACCTAGACATTTAAGTTCCACCCTCTCCACGTTAATGACAACCTCTTTGTACCCCACATGTGTCAAGGGCTGAACATTACTTGCTATTAACTACAAGTCTCCATCAGGGTGGCTGGTGAAATATGTGTCAGCCCAATATCTTTTGAACAGTGTGTATGGCATTGTGGTTACCTGTGAACCAGTGTCCAGAAGGGCAGTGAAGGGGATACTGTCAATTACAACTGGCACAAATGGACATTCTGCGACACACTTGCTGTCATGTCCCCACCGGAGTCCGCTCCTGCGACTTCTGCTCTGATCACCAGGTGATCACCAGCATGGATAGTGCTGGTGATTGGAGAGGAGTCTGTGCCCGTGGCTCTGCTGATCGCAGGCTCCACTCATCCACTAGGCTGGGTTTCCCTGGAACCTGCCGTACCACTGGCTGACTGTAGGTGGCGTGTGTCTTCCACCTGAAGTTGCCGTCATTCACCTGCAGCTAATGAGAAGACACCACACCCTTCTTATTCCCCCTCCTGTCATCTAACCACTGCCAGAGATAGTTCTGTTCCTGTGTTATTTGTATAGTGATTCCTGTGTGCTGATCTCTGCTTGTTTCCTGACTACCTCTCCTGCCTGCTGTTTATGTACCTCGCTGCCTGATCCGGATTTGACCACTGCATGTTTTCTGATTATGTCCTTGCCTGCCGATTCTGTCCCTGTTCTGAAATTCCTGGTTTGACCCTGCCTGACGACTACTCTCTAGTGTTTGAACAGTTTTATATAAAGCAGCCACACTATTAGTTACTTCCTGTACTTGTGTTTGCAAATCTGCAGAAGAACCATCAGTGTGAGTCTGGGTGCACTGTACTGCAGGCACTTTGGAATTTTGGATGAGGACACTACCGAATGGTGGTACATAACTGCCTGGTGATTTACTAGCTCAGTGTTGACATAGGTGGATTTCCGCAGTATGCGGATTGCTCTGTCCTTAAACTGAGCAAAGTCCATGTCTGGGTTTTGCAGAGACATCATGTACAACTAGGCCTTACTAGAGTCAGATGAAAGAACCTTAATTATGTTTTCATCATGTACACTGTCTGGGTCATTTTGCTTGATAGTCCATAGCGACGCCTGTAAATTAAGGGCATAGTCTCTAACAGTGTCTTGTGCTTTCTGTCTGGAGCTGAAATATTGCATCTTTATTTCTGAAGCAGTACGGTTATTAAAAGTAGCTCTGAGTTTATCCAAAATGCCTTTTACAGTCTTTTTGTCAGCGTCTGGCCAAGATTTAACTTCTCTCTGGGCTGCACCAATGAGCTGTCTGGTAACCATGGCAACATTCTGCTCTTCTGACAGAGGATACATTTCAAAAAGGCTGGGCAGCTATTCTTTGAAGTCGCTTTAGGTGTGGGATTCACCTATATACTATGGCAACCATGCGACACCAGGTATCTAAGGATGGTGCAGTAGAGAATAATTCAGCCAGAGACAGAACAGTGAGCTTTTACCTTTTACTGAAGCTCTGCAGAACAGTCTGCAGAACACTCCAATATTCACAATGATGGTGGTCTGACCTGCCCCAATGAGAGTTTGGTTGCTGTACTGTGTGGTGGTAGTGTAACGGGGGCAGGGGGCGCCTCAGGGGGTGTAGTCGTGGCCCCTTTGGGCGACAGGCTGACCCCCGGCCCGGCCGTCACTATTAAAACAGGGGTGTTGTTTGTGGGGCAGAGTGTGGGTGGCAGGGACGCGTTCGTGCCGGTACCTGAGTTCTCCGTTACGCCGTTTTCCCTCGGCTCGCCAGCCCCTTCATCAGTTACAGAAAAGACCCACTGACAGGCAGCTGGTAAACTAAGAAACATTTTATTGAACGAGGCTTCCATTTTCTGTTACACTTCTCAGCAGCAAGTTACTTCAGTACTTCACTTTAACGTTACAGATTACGTTCCTTCCTGACGGTTTCCCCTTTTTGCTGACGGTCACTCTCCTTCACCTGCAGGGGACACTTGTTAACCCCCTAGTAGCTGTACTCTGAACCCTGAATTACTGCAGGGCAGATCTAGCACACACTACCAGTTCCGGATGAGTTCCCACTCCTCTTTACACCTTTCAGCATCAAGTCACATCGGTTTACAGGTTACACTTCTTGCTGACGGTTTCCTCTTTCTCCGGTAACTTTCCCTCGCCTGCAGGGGACATGCATTAACCCCCTAGTAGCTGCACACTGAACCCGGATCCATAGGGCAGATCTAGCACAGACTACCGGCTCCGGATAAGTTCTCACTTCTCCACTTCTTTGTCAGGGCACTAACCTTCGCCTGCAGGGGCCACTTGTTATCCCCCTGATAGCTGCACTCCACTCTAGTACACACCACCGGCTCCGGATTAGCTCCAACTTCTCTGCTCCACTGCCACAGCACCCACTCCTGCACTCTGCCCCAGCACTTCTTCTCAGCTCTCTCTCATGTTACATCTCCAGCACACTGCTCTGCCTTCAGAGACCTCCCTTCCCCACCTAGGCTGCCCTGCCCCTCCTTCCTTCCCTGCCACTGTTACCAGGGGAACCACTGCTCTACACTGGCACCTAGTGGGGAAACTGTTTAATCACTACAACAACAGGTAACATTTTACCATTAACATTTAACATTTGCCACCATACTATGTGGCGTCTTCAGGGGGGGAAAACGTTCCTTCACTACCAGGGGTCCGACTACCCCTTACATTCCTCCCCTCTTTAACC
The DNA here is from genome assembly GCF_048569485.1 of Anomaloglossus baeobatrachus. Classification (NCBI taxonomy): domain Eukaryota; kingdom Metazoa; phylum Chordata; class Amphibia; order Anura; family Aromobatidae; genus Anomaloglossus; species Anomaloglossus baeobatrachus. The sequence goes on from NC_134357.1 coordinate 229,062,096, forward strand.
TCAGCCTCCTGGCGAGGTTTGTACCTGCAGACCAACACATGCCGGGCACACACACACGTTTCTTAACTAGTATATTCTTCTTATCAGAAAAACTTTTAAAAACAACACTTAAAATACACAGAATGGCACACGAGTTCGGTGTCCCTCCAGGGGAGCTCCCGGTCTTAGTTGAACATCTGCCAGGAGGCCCTCCTCAGGCGCTCCCGGTCTTAGCTGGTATTCTGCCCGGAGGCTATTCCCAAGCGCTCCCGGTCTTCAGGTGAGCAGAAAACAACAGAAACAAAAGAGTTCTTACTTTAACGGTCGAGGGAGGAGTCCATGCATAGTCCTGCATTCTTCTACTCCCGGGTTCAGTACTTTTAACGTTACTTGAACTGTAAACATTCGCCGGCTCCTAACAGCACCGGCTCTCAACAACAAACAACATTCTCTTCCGGATGACCACCTCTTCACGCTGGGTGATATGCATGCAGCCATTCGGCCCGCTAGGCCCTCACATGGTTGGAGAGGGACTGCCCAGGTAAGCGGGGTAGCCTACAGTACGGCTCATAACATGGCTGTGGCTCCAGTGCTTCTTTCCTCATTTTGGCCCATCCTCCGCCCCCGGCTTCACTCACCAGGTCCGCACAGTGTTGGCGACGCCTTCTGCATCTTGCAGCGCCGCCCACATCTCTGGACCTCTGCAGCTCACAATGGGCGTCATGGGTCTTCTTGGGGCTGGTACCTCCCCTCTTTGGGCAGTGCACTCTGGGCTTCTTCCTCTGCCCAGGCCAGCCCAGCACTTTTCGTTTGACGCCAAATTTTCGCGCCTCCGCTGAGTCCATGAGGACGGCTGCCATCTTGCCGCCATCTTGTGGCCTGTTCAGCACGTCAGGCACCACTTGATCTTCCTCACAGTTTTCAGTCGGGGTCTCTTGCAGGGCATCCTGCCGACTACGCCAGTTTGTAACGGGGGCAGGGGGCGCCTCAGGGGGTGTAGTCATGGCCCCTTTGGGCGACAGGCTGACCCCCGGCCCGGCCGTCACTATTAAAACAGGGGTGTTGTTTGTGGGGCAGAGTGTGGGTGGCAGGGACGCGTTCGTGCCGGTACCTGAGTTCTCCGTTACGCCGTTTTCCCTCGGCTCGCCAGCCCCTTCATCAGTTACAGAAAAGACCCACTGACAGGCAGCTGGTAAACTAAGAAACATTTTATTGAACGAGGCTTCCATTTTCTGTTACACTTCTCAGCAGCAAGTTACTTCAGTACTTCACTTTAACGTTACAGATTACGTTCCTTCCTGACGGTTTCCCCTTTTTGCTGACGGTCACTCTCCTTCACCTGCAGGGGACACTTGTTAACCCCCTAGTAGCTGTACTCTGAACCCTGAATTACTGCAGGGCAGATCTAGCACACACTACCAGTTCCGGATGAGTTCCCACTCCTCTTTACACCTTTCAGCATCAAGTCACATCGGTTTACAGGTTACACTTCTTGCTGACGGTTTCCTCTTTCTCCGGTAACTTTCCCTCGCCTGCAGGGGACATGCATTAACCCCCTAGTAGCTGCACACTGAATCCGGATCTATAGGGCAGATCTAGCACAGACTACCGGCTCCGGATAAGTTCTCACCTCTCCACTTCTTTGTCAGGGCACTAACCTTCGCCTGCAGGGGCCACTTGTTATCCCCCTGATAGCTGCACTCCACTCTAGTACACACCACCGGCTCCGGATTAGCTCCAACTTCTCTGCTCCACTGCCACAGCACCCACTCCTGCACTCTGCCCCAGCACTTCTTCTCAGCTCTCTCTCATGTTACATCTCCAGCACACTGCTCTGCCTTCAGAGACCTCCCTTCCCCACCTAGGCTGCCCTGCCCCTCCTTCCTTCCCTGCCACTGTTACCAGGGGAACCACTGCTCTACACTGGCACCTAGTGGGGAAACTGTTTAATCACTACAACAACAGGTAACATTTTACCATTAACATTTAACATTTGCCACCATACTATGTGGCGTCTTCAGGGGGGGAAAACGTTCCTTCACTACCAGGGGTCCAACTACCCCTTACAGTAGTGTAGTGTCGCGGGCGGAGGAGGGGACGCCGCGCTCTCCCTCTGCTGCTCGGATCCGGCTGGCACTGCGGCCTGCTGCCGCCGCTGCTCGGTGGCTCGAGCAATGGGCCGGATCCCGGGGACTCGAGCGGCGCTCCTCGCCCGTGAGTGAAAGGGGGTTGGTTTTGGGTGTGGGGATTGTTTATTGTCCGTAACGCCACCCACGGTTGTGGTGATTTGTTAGCACCACCGCTGCTCTGTATGGGGTTCCTGGGAAGGATGGTATGGAGCGGCCAGTTGTTGTGTTGCCCCTCCGTGGGTAGGGTGGTGATCCCGGGGCCCATTGATGAGTTGGGAGATGCAGGGCTTGGTGGGCACAGGGACGCGGGGGCAGCGCTGTGCCTTGCGGCACTGTGGTACTCACTCAGCCTGAGACGATGACACAGTTCTCGGTAAAACACACGGCTGGAAAGACGGTTCCCACGGACGGCTGCACTTGCTTTCCCCAGTAGGTGACGGTGATGTCCCTTTTCCTGCACCTGATGTAGCGATGGGTTCCCACCGGTAACCCGCTCCCCGGCTTGGATTTAGGCCGGAGGAGCCCTACTTTGCCCGCAGGCGCTGGCCCTGAGAAACTGGTGCCCTAGCGGTGGCGGTGTCTCTCCTCAATGGTTGGACTGTTGCCTTCAATCGGGACTTGGTTGTTTGGAGACAGACGTCCCCTTCACTGACGGATTTGGCAAATTTACGGCGACTCCTAGCCTTGCCGGGGTCCGAGAGGCCCCTGCCCTGGTGCTGACTGTTCTTCGTATACTGCTCCAGACCGCCGGGCCACTACCCGTCCGCGGTCCTTCCAGAAACCTCCGAGCAGTCCCCCTTCAGACTGTCACCGCCATCTGCTGACCTTGCTGACACTGTCCTGGCACACAGCCGGACCAACTTCAGGTTTTTCTACTCTTTTCTGTTACTTCAGCTTTTCTCTTTTGCTCCACTACTACTTCCTCTCACTTTCCTCCCCTAACTGAACTCCTCCTCAGACTCTAGTCTGGCTTCAACTGCTGGTTCTTCCCGCCTCCAGGGCTGTGTACTCCTCGGAGGGCGGAGCCAACCGCCTGGCCCACCCCCTGGTATGAACACCAGCCCCTGGAGGAAGGCAACAAGGATTTTGGTAGCCTTGGTGTTCCTAACTGGGGTGTAGGGTGTGGTGGTGTGATGACCTGTGACCCCTGGCTTGCCCAGGGCGTCACATTCCCCCTTAGCAAAATGCAGACCGTCCTCGGGCTGCCCGTCCAACACCGGTTTTATTTTCTGCAAATATAAAAATATTTATATTTATAAAAATATTTTAGTGTAGGACTGCCTCTAATGAGATTTGCCGTGACGTGGCGAGGCAGCTCAAGAAATTGCAATTTTTTGCCAAAAATCTCAAAATTTTTATAATAAGTACAGTTTGGAATGTTTAGTGCTGAAGTGCACATTTGGTGCTGGCTTTTTGTTTTTTCTTCATTGAATTGGTCGGTGGTTGACCTCCACCTTGCTATGCACCCCAATTTGGGATGTATTCCATCTGTCTAGATTTTGGCGGTTGGTGACTGTTCACATTGAGTCATCAGGCTTTGTCCACAGGCTATTTACTTCATGCAGCATTTGCTTGGACCTGTCCCGCCCACAGCCATGACTCAGTCATGGGTACGGGATTGAAATAGACCAGGTGAGTGCTGCTGAGAGCAGTTCTACTATTCATATGTGAGGCCGTATGGCACATTTTATAAAAATATTTTAGTGTAGGACTGCCTCTAATGAGATTTGCCGTGACGTGGCGAGGCAGCTCAAGAAATTGCAATTTTTTGCCAAAAATCTCAAAATTTTTATAATAAGTACAGTTTGGAATGTTTAGTGCTGAAGTGCACATTTGGTGCTGGCTTTTTGTTTTTTCTTCATTGAATTGGTCGGTGGTTGACCTCCACCTTGCTATGCACCCCAATTTGGGATGTATTCCATCTGTCTAGATTTTGGCGGTTGGTGACTGTTCACATTGAGTCATCAGGCTTTGTCCACAGGCTATTTACTTCATGCAGCATTTGCTTGGACCTGTCCCGCCCACAGCCATGACTCAGTCATGGGTACGGGATTGAAATAGACCAGGTGAGTGCTGCTGAGAGCAGTTCTACTATTCATATGTGAGGCCGTATGGCACATTTTATAAAAATATTTTAGTGTAGGACTGCCTCTAATGAGATTTGCCGTGACGTGGCGAGGCAGCTCAAGAAATTGCAATTTTTTTGCCAAAAATCTCAAAATTTTTATAATAAGTACAGTTTGGAATGTTTAGTGCTGAAGTGCACATTTGGTGCTGGCTTTTTGTTTTTTCTTCTTTTCTGTTACTTCAGCTTTTCTCTTTTGCTCCACTACTACTTCCTCTCACTTTCCTCCCCTAACTGAACTCCTCCTCAGACTCTAGTCTGGCTTCAACTGCTGGTTCTTCCCGCCTCCAGGGCTGTGTACTCCTCGGTGGGCGGAGCCAACCGCCTGGCCCACCCCCTGGTATGAACACCAGCCCCTGGAGGAAGGCAACAAGGATTTTGGTAGCCTTGGTGTTCCTAACTGGGGTGTAGGGTGTGGTGGTGTGATGACCTGTGACCCCTGGCTTGCCCAGGGCATCACATTCCCCCTTAGCAAAATGCAGACCGTCCTCGGGCTGCCCGTCCAACACCGGTTTTATTTTCTGCAAAATATATAAAAAGGTAAACATAATAATTTATGGCATCATCCCACAGCGGGAGGTTCATTGCTTAAACGTTACTAACGGTTTACGGTTACGATTTCCGCTCTCTCGCACCCAAGCAACCTGGCCCTGATGCTGCCCCTAAAACCCAGGCAGCACCCCTTGACCCAAGTCCTGCACCAAGTCACCCGAGAGGGATCTGTCCTTCCCCTCCAGAGGGTAGCCACCGGTTCCTGTGGTGGCTGGGCCCCAGCCTGCTCTGCTGAGGGCCCTCCCTCCAACCTGCCTCTCCGGAGGCGGCAACTGCGGAAACGGTAACGGTAAAACAACTTATTTACAAGCCACTAACGTTTGTGGTTGCCCTGAAAGTTCACGGGCTTGTCCATGGAAAGAACTCCATGCAAAACAACTTTTTAACGGTCCCCACGGGGACAACGGTGTCGGCAATGGCCGGTTCTCTCAATCACGGTTTGCAGACAATCTGATGAATCTTCGGTTATTATTTTCATTTCAAACTTTTCAAACTTTTTCAAACATACACAAACTCAGTGGTGGTCCCAACGGGGACTGGACAACGGTGCTCCGCTGCCCTTACTCCGGACTTTCAGCTTCATCCGAGGGAGGGGGTGCAGGACTCACTCGGCTCTCCTGGCTGCCCCGCAGTTTGGCATCTAGGGCGAACCACCCCCTCTCTCCACAGTGTCGGGTATACTGCACTATATCACCCGGCATCAGGTTACGGCCGGGGTGCTCCTCGGGCAGGTGGGCATTCACATCCCGCCGGGCTATAAACACTTCGGCCTCCAGGCCCGGTTCGTATATAAACCCATAGCCCCGGCGGACATCAAACCGCCTCACCTGTCCTTCATACAGCGGTCCCCGGACACGGAATGTTGCTTGCCGGAGGTTCTCCTTTTCTCTAATTGCTCGGGCCACCAGCTCCGCCTTTTTCCTCTCTCTCTCACCGATCTCCAGGCCCAGCGGTACCGGCTCCCTGTCCCAATACGGCGCTGCTGCGAGCTCCGGCGCACGGGTCGGGCCCCGCGGGACATTTTGGACGTTGCCCACTGTCAGGGATCTGGGCGACAAGTCCCGCGGTGTCTTGGCCTTGGGCGCCACCTTGCAGCGACAACCCGGCGCTACCTCAGCCGAGGTGTGGGGGATGGGCACAGGGGCTTTCCGCAGCTGGGCCTCCGGCTTGGAGCGGGTCATCGGCTCCGGCTCGGGGACTTTCTCGGAAAACGTCTCCGGTGCGGTTTTTGGAGCCTTCCAAGGCAACACCTCCGATCGACTACGGGCTCCGGCTGCAGGTCGGCCCGCCTGGGCGGGCATGCTGGGTAATGCTACCGGTTGCGGTGGTAGCAGGCCTAGTGGCGGGGTCACGGCCTCCGAGACGGGTGGCGAGGGAGGCAGTGGGGGGAGAGGGCTTGGACCGGGTCCCGCAGCCGCGATGACCGGCCCTTCCAGGGCATCGGGGCGTGGGTCACTCACCCTCCCTTCCTCCGCTTCCTCCTCGCGTCTCCGCACGGCTGCTATAACGTCCGCCATGTCGGTCTCCCACTCCTCCATGAGGAGCTGCATCTTAACCTGCAGCCGTTGGTAGAGCTGTGCGGTCCGGATCTCCACCCACGCCGCGGTTCCAGGCGCGGGGGCTACGGTGTTGCGGGACGGCATCCACATGCTGCTGGCGGCTTCTCCCAGGAACAAGATGTCCGCAGAGTCCTGGCGTCCCTGCTTTTATAGCTGCTCTCACATGCAGCCAGCCGCCATCGCGTCCCCCTTAGCTTCTTTCCGGCCCCTCCTCTATTGGGGCGGAGTTTTGGCCTTCGCGCCTCTGCTACTCGAGAAGACGCTCGAGCGGGAACTTTTCGCGCCAAAGATGGCGACTTCCGAAAATTTGTCAGCCAGATACCTCCGGCGGTCACAAGGCGCACCTCTACCCAACGGCAGAGCGGTAAGATCCTGTTCGTGACGCCAAGTTGTCGCGGGTGGAGGAGGGGACGCCGCGCTCTCCCTCTGCTGCTCGGATCCGGCTGGCACTGCGGCCTGCTGCCGCCGCTGCTCGGTGGCTCGAGCAATGGGCCGGATCCCGGGGACTCGAGCGGCGCTCCTCGCCCGTGAGTGAAAGGGGGTTGGTTTTGGGTGTGGGGATTGTTTATTGTCCGTGACGCCACCCACGGTTGTGGTGATTTGTTAGCACCACCGCTGCTCTGTATGGGGATCCCGGGAAGGATGGTATGGAGCAGCCAGTTGTTGTGTTGCCCCTCCGTGGGTAGGGGTTGGTGATCCCGGGGCCCAGTGATGAGTTGGGAGATGCAGGGCTTGGTGGGCATAGGGACGCGGGGGCAGCGCTGTGGTACTCACTCAGCCTGAGACGATGACACAGTTCTCGGTAAAACACACGGCTGGAAAGACGGTTCCCACGGACGGCTGCATTTGCTTTCCCCAGTAGGTGACGGTGATGTCCCTTTTCCTGCACCTGATGTTTCTGTGTTGGTAGCGATGGGTTCCCACCGGTAACCCGCTCCCCGGCTTGGATATAGGCCGGAGGAGCCCTACTTTGCCCGCAGGCGCTGGCCCTGAGAAACTGGTGCCCTGGCGGTGGCGGTGTCTCTCCTCAATGGTTGGACTGTTGCCTTCAATCGGGACTTGGTTGTTTGGAGACAGACGTCCCCTTCAGACGGATTTGGCAAATTTACGGCGACTCCTAGCCTTGCCGGGGTCCGAGAGGCCCCTGCCCTGGTGCTGACTGTTCTTCGTATACTGCTCCAGACCGCCGGGCCACTACCCGTCCGCGGTCCTTCCAGCAACCTCCGAGCAGTCCCCCTTCAGACTGTCACCGCCGTCTGCTGACCTTGCTGACACTGTCCTGGCACACAGCCGGACCAACTTCAGGCTTTTCTACTCTTTTCTGTTACTTCAGCTTTTCTCTTTTGCTCCACTACTACTTCCTCTCACTTTCCTCCCCTAACTGAACTCCTCCTCAGACTCTAGTCTGGCTTCAACTGCTGGTTCTTCCTGCCTCCAGGGCTGTGTACTCCTCGGTGGGCGGAGCCAACCGCCTGGCTCACCCCCTGGTGTGAACACCAGCCCCTGGAGGAAGGCAACAAGGATTTTGGTAGCCTTGGTGTTCCTAACTGGGGTGTAGGGTGTGGTGGTGTGATGACCTGTGACCCCTGGCTTGCCCAGGGCGTCACAGTAGCGCCCCACGGGGCCTAATGGGTTACTCATCACTGAGCCAGTGGTATTTGGGGTTGCTGCTGTGACTGGCCTGACCCGGCTCCGTGGCCCCGTCGGCTACATGTAAATGACAAACAAACAGGTGCAAGGTGTAGAGGGGAATGAAAGGAGGGTGAAGGGTTCCTGGGAAGCGTGGCAGCGGTGACTGGGGGCTCGGCCTCCTCCGCCGCCGACCCTTCCTGTGACTTTTCCTCTTCCAGGGGCGCTGTTGGATGGGAATGGGGGATGCTTTGCAGCACCACCCATGGTGTGCGGCCAGGTATTAGCCGCTGCTGCGAGATGTTGCTCTCCTCCATGGCTGATGTTAACACAGCTCAGATAGTTCAGCTCCCCACAGGTGAAGCGAGCCTTAGGGAGGATGTGGACGATGGGGACGGCTGATGGCACCGAAGCACAGGGCAGCAGCGCCGGCAATGACAAGGATGACACAGGGGGCTGCGGTTCAAAGTTGCCTTTACTCACAGTTCTTAAGGTGCCCCGGAAGTGCCGTTCTCCGCCACCATGAATGAACTCCAGCCAGTCCAGAGTCAATCAGAGGCAAACACCGGTGTTTGTGAAAATGTGTGAGACCTTCCTCCTTGTGCTCACACACGGTTCCCCGTAGCTTGAAGAAATTTGGGGACCCCGCTGTCGGTTAAGTTTCCCGTCCCGCATGCAGGTGACGTGGGTCCTCGCCATGGAGTCCGACCGTAGCCCTGACCCCGGATCCTATATGCATACCTCCCAACCGTCCCGGATTCTGCGGGACTGCCACGATTTTAGAGGTCTGTCCCGCACTCCCGGGGCTCACAGCTGATGTCCCGGCTACTTCCCTCTGTGCAGTGAATAAATTAAATTAAATTTTTTCATCGGCTCTGGATTATTAGGGGCAGCCGGGACTCGAACCTGTGAACTGTGAAAGCTCATTGTTCCATAATAATAATAATAATAATAATAAGTTTTATTTCTATAGCGACAACATATTCTGCAGCGCTTTACAATTAAGAGGGGACATGTACAGACAATATAAAATAACAAAATTAAGATACCAGGAGTGAGGGCCCTGCTCGTAAGGCTGCTTTCACACATCCGGCTTGAGCTGTGCGGCTCAATCTGGCTGTGCAAGCTATGCAACGGATGCGGTGAAAACACCGCATCCTTTGCATACGTTTTTTAAATGTGGCCCGTCCGGTTTTTGCCGCTTGCGGCATGCTACTGAGAATGCGCAGTGTCAAAAACCGCATGCGGCGGCCGGATGCGGTTTTTGCCGCATAGCGTCGCATGCGGCCGCCATAGGCATGCATTGAAAAATGCGCCACGTCGGCTGGATGCGGCGCGATGCGGGTTTTTTTGCCGCACGAAAAAACGTACCAGGCAACGTTCCATCCGGCCGCCGCATCGGCTAAATCTGCCGCATGCGGCAAAAACCGGATGGATCGCAAGGCCATGCGGCACAATGCGGCACTAATTAAAGTCTATGCAGGAAAAACGCAACCGGCAGCAAAAAAAAACAGTTGCGATTTTCCTGCAAAGTGCCGAATTGTGCCGCATTGCAGAAACCGGAGGTGTGAAAGCAGCCTGAGCTTACATTCTATGAGGACATAGGGGAGACACAAAAGGTGAATGGGGGGGAGAAAAGCTTGTCATATATGGTCCAGCCATAGATTTAATAGGGTATTCAAAATCAGCTGCATGAACCAGTCATTGGCCAGAATTTATACAGATACAGGGGACAAGAACTGGAAGTAAATTTTTTGAAGGGCAGCAAGGGACTAGATTAGATCAGCGCAGTGAGGTGATAGGCTAGTCTAAAGAAATGTGTTTTTAGGGCCCGCTTAAAGGTGTGGATGTTGGATGTTGGGAATTAATCGGATTTCTCTTGGTAGTTTGTTCCAGAGCATAGGCGCAGCTCGTGAGAAATCTTGAAGATGGGAGTGGGAGGTTCGATTTGTTGAGGATGTCAGTCTTAGGTCATTAGCAGAGCGGAGGACACAGGTGGGGTGATAGACAGAGATGAGGGAGGAGATGTAGGGTGGTGCAGAACCGTGGAGAACTTTTCAGTGAGAGTGATAAGTTTATATTGGATTCTGTAACGGATAGGCAACCAGTGCAATGACTGGCACAGAGCAGAGACATCAGTGAAGCGGTTGCAGAGGAAAATGATCCTGGCTGCGGCATTCAGAATGGATTGGAGAGGGGAGCGTTTAGTTACAGGGAGACCAATTAGTAAAGAATTACAATAATCCAGGCAAGAATGAATAAGAGCGACAGTAAGAGTTTTTGCAGAGTCAACGGTAAGAAAAGGTCGAATTATTGAGATGTTTTGAGGTGGAAGTGACAAGAACGAGCAAATGAACAAATGTGGGGAGTGAAGGAAAGATCGGAGTCAAATATAACCCCAAGACAGCGGGCGTGCTGCTGGGGCGTAATGGTAGTACCACACACAGAAATGGTAGGCAGCAGCTCTACCACTGAGCCACTGCCCGTATTGTAAAACATAGGAAAATTTGGTAATCTTGACCTCTATATTGCAATAGAGAAATCAGAAGTAGATTATCCAGCTGCAAAGATGGATGGAGGGAGGGAGGGATGGATTGAGGGAGGGATGGATTGAGGGAGGGAGGGATGGATAAAAGGAGGGATGGAGGGAGGGATGGATGGAGGGAGGGAGGGATGGATGGATGGAGGGAGGGATAGATGGAGGGATGGAGGGAGGGATGGATGGAGGGACAGAGGGAGGGACGGATGGAGGGAGGGAGGGACGGATGGAGGGAGGGAGGGATGGATGGAGGATAGATTAGATAGATGGATGGATAGAGGATAGATTAGATAGAAGGATAGAAAAGAGAGGATAGAAGGATGAAGGATAGAGGATAGATTAGATAGAAGGATAGAGGATGAAGGATAGAGGATAGATTAGATAGAAGGATAGAGGATAGATTAGATAGAATAGAGGATGAAGGATAGAGGATAGACTAGATAGGATAGATTAGATAGAAGGATAGAGGATAGATGGATAGATAGAGGATAGTGGATAGATAGGAGATAGATAGAGGATAGAGGATAGATTAGCTAGAAGGATAGAGGATAGAGGATAGATTAGCTAGAAGGATAGAGGATAGATTAGCTAGAAGGATAGAGGATAGATCAGATAGAAGGATAGAGGATAGATTAGATAGAAGGATGAAAGAAAGAGGATAGAGGATAGATTAGATAGCAGGATAGAGGATAGATTAGATAGAAGAATAGAGGATAGATTAGATAGAAGGATAGAAGATAGAGGATAGATTAGAAGGATAGAGGATAGATAGAGGATAGATGGATAGAGGATAGATAGATAGAGGATAGATGGATAGATAGAGGATAGATAGAGGATAGATGGATAGAGGGATAGATAGATAAATACTGTATCTCTTTGTAGGTGAAGGAAACAGTCAGATTCATTTCTTCCCATAAAACTATTATAAAGAAATAAAATACAAATAAATTTTTTTTTTTCACCAGCTTGGATTCAAACCAGCAACTTTCAAACTTGTGTCCAGCAGCCTCCTAGCTTTCCTAGCTGCTGAGCCGCTAGGAGTGAAGTTGTCAGGGGGAGGATTTTACATAAATGAACCTACAATACAGCCTCTTACACAGCAGATTACACAGGACAGAGCTCCATTGTACACAGCAGTATGTCTCTATCTCCTCTGTTCTAGAGGGAGAGGAAAAGAGGATTTTTTTTTCTTATAATAAAATTACTAAAAATAATAAAAAAAAAAATAGAATAATGTAATTTTATTACACTTTTTTATAAAATAATAAACATCACAAATCAGCAAGTAACATGGACATATTTGGTGTCCCTGTAATCATAACGATCCAAACAACACAGCGATCAGATTATTTATGGGGATCGGTAAATGGCGGGAAAAAATGGCGCAATTTATTATTTTTCTTTATGAAAACCCATAAAAAAATGTAATAAAAATGTATCAGTGAGGCCGTGTTCACATGAAGCATAAATGCTGCGTTTTATTTCTGCCGCTGTCCGCACCACGAGCGCAATAACAATCTCCTCTGATTATTGTGTTTGCGGTGTTTTTTATGCATTGTCCCCTTATTGTGCAGATGTGAATCCTGAAGCTTATAAAGAAAAAACCCACCAAATCCGCACAGTTCAGAGGTGTCTTCAGGCCGAGGGCCGAGATTTCATGACGTCTCATCCATTTGCTTGGACATTTAGTCCGTGTTCACATGTAGTGTAAATGCTGCACTTTTTTCTGCTGTTTTTTTGCACATTTATTCCGCTATGTTTAATTGTCCAAGTAAAAGTGGATCTGATTCCATGAAAAGACGCTGCTGATCTCTGCGGCTTTGATGCTTTTTTTTCTCCGGAGGTTTCTATGTGGAGCTGAAAAAAAACCAGGAAAAAGCTTCTCAGTACAATAAAAACACTAAAAAAACACATTCACATCTGAAGCAAAACACATTAATCAATGGAGAAAAGGCAGAAAAAATGCAGCAAAAATGGAAAGATCAGAGAAGATTGTTATTGTGTAGTTTGCTGCAGACACAAAAAACACCGGATTTATGCAGCGTGTGAACACGGCCTTATATGCACAAATAAGCAACATGTCATATAGTGACACATAGAAATATAAGAACATTCTGGCTGCTATGACTATTAACCAACAGTCCAGGGCATCTGCTGAATGACCCTGACTGCCAAATGGGTGTGGCAAAAATTTGCCGCACCGCATAGTTTCTCCCTCTTTCCTTTCTTCAAAAGTTGGCAGGTATGCTATATGTCACTGTGCTCCGGCAAGTGGGTAGTGGACAATGGGGCATGAAATCCCCATCTCCTACAGATTTGTTGGAGTCCGTGAAGGTGTCCCCAACCAAGGGTCCTGCACCCCGACTTGCGCTGGCACTGTGGGAACAGTTAGGCTTGACCTCAGCTACCATCTCCTCTTGTCCCAATATCTCCACCGGCTGCCTCTGTCTCACGCCCTCTTTCAGTCTCACTCCTGCAGACTCAGTGTGGTATTGTGGCACCTGGCCCTGGGACTATCTGCCATCTCAGGGCCAGCCTGTTAAACGCTGCTCCCTTAAGCCTGTCTGCTCTGTCCTGGGCTGTTCTCTGACTAAGGCTATGTGCGCACATTGCGTAATTGCATGCAGTTACGCTGCGATCTGCACCGCAGCGTAACTGCATGCGTCCTGCGTCCCCTGCATAATCTATGAAGATTATCCAGGAGTCGTGCGCACGTGGCGTATTAGAGCGCAGCGCTTCGGCTGCTGCCCGAAGTGCGCGTTCTAAGAAGTGATATGTCACTTCTTTCGTGCGCTCTGCCTGCAGGTCCCGCTCTGTCTATGGGAGGGGCTGCAGTCAGAGCGCATGAAATCGGCTTTTTTTTTTTTCATTACGGACTGTTTCTGCAGCGATTTGAAGCGCATGTGTGCTGTTCAAATCGCTGCAGAAATTTCTGCAGGGACAGTACATAGCCTAAAAGTGAAACTGCTTGTTTTTTACTCATTGCGAGCGCCCCCACCTCAGGAATGACTCAGCAGTGCTGGGGGATTTCCCCAGCCTGGTTTCCTGTATGTGGTGACTGGCTCACTATCTGGGTGTTTTATGTAAAGGCCCCGTCACACTAAGCAACATCACTAGCAACATCGCTGCTAACGAACAACTTTTGTGACGTTGCTAGCGATGTCGCTGTGTGTGACATCCAGCAACAACCTGGCCCCTGCTGTGAGGTCGTTGGTTGTTGCTGAATGTCCTGGGCCATTTTTTAGTTGTTGCTGTCCCGCTGTGAAGCACAGATCGCTGTGTGTGACAGCGAGACAGCAACAACTAAATGTGCAGGCAATAGGAGCCGGCTTCTGCGGAGGCTGGTAACCACGGTAAACATCGGGTAACCAAGAAGCCCTGTCCTTGGTTACCCGATATTTACCTTTGTTACCAGCCTCTGCCGCTCTCACTGTCAGTGCCGGCTCCTGCTCTGTGCACATGTAGCTGCAGGACACATCGGGTTAATTAACCCGATGTGTGCTGTAGCTAGGAGAGCAAGGAGCCAGCGCTAAGCATTGTGCGCTGCTCCCTGCTCTGTGCACATGTAGCTGCAGGACACATCGGGTTAATTAACCCGATGTGTGCTGTAACTAGGAGAGCAGGGAGCCAGCGCTAAGCAGTGTGCGCTGCTCCCTGCTCTGTGCACATGTAGCTGCAGCACACATCGGGTAATTAACCCGATGTGTGCTGTAACTAGGAGAGCAGGGAGCCAGCGCTCAGTGTGCGCTGCTCCCTGCTCTCTGCACGTGTAGCTCCGTGCGCTGGTAACCAAGGTAAATATCGGGTTGGTTACCCGATATTTACCTTAGTTACCAAGTGCAGCATCTTCCACGCGGCGCTGGGGGCTGGTCACTGGTTGCTAGTGAGCTCACCAGCAACTCGTGTAGCGACGCTCCAGCGATCCCTGCCAGGTCAGGTTGCTGGTGGGATCGCTGGAGCGTCGCAGTGTGACATCTCACCAGCAACCTCCTAGCAACTTACCAGCGATCCCTATCGTTGTTGGGATCGCTGGTAAGTTGCTTAGTGTGACTGGACCTTAAGTCATGAGCTCAGGATTTAGTGTAAGTGAAACAAACCAGTGATTAACCTCTTCTCACCTGGGAGAGAATTACAATCTTAAAACAGATGCAATACTCTGTGGCAACTGAAGCCTCAGGGTGCCACAGTAGTGTATTCTTCCTGCTGCTACTTCCCTACCTGGGAATAGGTGTCTTGAAATCTTAGGATTTTCAAGACAAGCAAACTCTGGATCTTTGATCCCTTCCAGCGAGCAGGCAACTTGAATCCTGAGGGAAAACTAACTGTTTTTTGTAGACGTTTCCAGACTCAATCACGTCACTGAGCTTCTGGGAAATTTCACTGCTCCTTATAAAAAGGCTAATAGCAGTCTCTGTTTGCCACTAACCTTGAAAGTCCAGGTGGACTAGGAACCGATACCCTGCCAATTTGTAGCTGGCCCCTCCAGCGGTTTCAACAGTTACCTTAGGACAGGTCTGTCTTCATATTACACTCCTCACTTCACCTCACATTGACTTCAACTGCCACTTTCTGAATTTACCTCACACCTAAGCTTCTAGCGCACAAGCCTTGTTATCAGCTCAGGTGTACAGCCACAGGAGTGTGGGTAAATGTTTGTATGTGGTGCATAGCAGAGAAAACCTCTCATGAAGGCTGCAGACACATTAGCGTATGGCATCGGATGCGATATGCTAATGATCCCCGGCTCAGGCTCTGCTGCAAGCGTGAGCTGTCATGCAACTGTGACCGGATCTTGCGATCGGGTCACAGCTGCGAAGCTGAGGGCGGACACGGCGGAGGAGAGGGACGGTTAATCCCCCATTTCCTCCATTGCCAGCCTGTGCGTAAATCAAACTGTACCTGGATAACATCCGAGTGCAGTCCGATGTTTCTCTCGCACCCATTCACTTAAATGGGTACGAGTAATATGGCTCTTGCAGAAAATAGCAGCATGTTGTGATTTTTTTCCTCACTCCGTTTGGGGTTGAGAAAAAAAATCGCTGATCTGAACTGCAGCATATTTTCTCACATTGCACTCGTCCGATTTATACGCTTGTGTGAGCATACCCTAAAGCTGGCAATACATGTTATACATATTGAAATACACATGCAGCTATTCTATGTGGCAATCCAGGCACAGGGCACCAAACCCTGATGGAGGTTGTGCCATTTATCAGAGATGCCTAATCTATCAAAATATAAAATCAATTAATCTGATCAGTAATTACATTTTTTGGGTCTCTGCAACATTGTATTAAAATGGAATAACAGGCGATCAAAACATTGCAAATACCCAAAAATTGTATAATTAAAAACATGAGCTCAAGACGGAAAAAATAAGCCAATACTTAGCTCCTGACCCTGAAAAATAAGAACAAAGAAAGGGTCTCGGAAAATGGCAACAAAAACGCTATTCTTTTTTTGGCAAATTTCTGAATTTTTTTTCAACACTTCAATAAACATAACTATACATGTTTGGTATCTACGCACTCGTATGGACCTGGAGAATAATTTTACTAGGTCAGTTTTACTATATAGGGAACATGGTAAATAAAAAAAACAATTATTTTATTTTACAATTTCAACACACTTGGATTTTTTTTTCCCATTTTCCAGTACAATATGTGGCAGAATGAATGTTATCATTCAAAAGTACAACTCATTGTGCAAAAAACAAGCCGTCATATGGCTATGTTAATGGTAAAAGAAAAATGCTATGGCTCTTCCTTCCATAACTTCCAAAGGGAGGAAAACAAAAACAAAAGTGGGAAAACAAAAAAAAAAAAAAAGGAAAATTGCCCGGGGTGTGAAGGGGTTAATTTCTAATGCATAAACTCACCCATCCACTGAATCTTCATGCAGAAACCAACAAGACAGACACACAGTAAGGCAAATCCAACGCACAGTATCAGCATAAGATGGAGATTGGAATTACTTGAGATGGTAGTATCTAATAAAGACATGACAAATCAACTTTTAATATGGAGGTAGCATACATATTAAAAGTTTTTTAACCAAATAGAAATTTGTGGCTAAAAATACACTATAAAATTAAATAAGTAGTAATCTATATCTATATATTGATGTAGCCATTACTCAGCTGTGATTCATCATACCTATAGTATCGCAAATGATCCAGTGTCCATCCATGTCATAGTTTGGAGTTGTTGAGCACCATAGTTGGTTATCAGATCTTCCCTCTTTGGTGCAAGAGTTGAATTGAATGTTCTCAAAAATAAAAGGGAAATGGCATTGTGCTATTATGGGACTCCCTTCAGCACCTATAAGGAAACATTAGTCTGACAAGCAGGCCCCATCAATATTACATGTTCCATATGCCAAAAAAGGTACCAGGCAAACTCCTATCTAAAGCGTATATTCTGTTTAGGCAATAGGGTTTTTAAACTGTCAGGGTCACCAGATTTTATAGAATTTCCTATTAAATACTTGGAGTCTCTGTAAAACTCAGTTACTCAGTATATTCTACAAAATGGTCAATAATGAGGACGAGGTATTGAAATATTAGTGGTTTAATGGTTAGCTGCTTTGTCAAGGGCAATAAAGTGTGTCTTCCACTTGTCAAGGTTCTTGAAGAATGAGTCTGTCAAATGTGGAATAGGTTACTGTTAGTTACATTCTTAGGCTATGTGCGCACGTTGCGTCGGAGTACCTGCAGTTTATTCTGCACGTTTTCCTTCCCTTGTTTTTTGACCAAATGGCTTTTGTCCATTTTTTAGCGCTAAAAACGCATGCGTTTTTACCGCGTTTTTAGTGCGTTTTCAGCGCATTTTACCTGCGTTTTCACCTGCGTTTCTGCAGATGCGTTTTGTAGATCAAGACACTGAGAAATAAAGTTGGAATAGACAAAAATAATGAAAAAAGAGAAAAAAAGGATAAACTTAACTTTTAATAAAAATATATGGAACATTATCAATTTTAATGAAATAATAGCGGTTATGCACATTTTAACAGAAAAATAGGTAAAGTTTAATATTTTTTATCATTTAAATTTTCGGATTTTGTGTGTGTGTAAAGGAACATTATAACAATTTAATTTTATGCCAGATAAGCATGCGTTTTTGAAGCCAAAAACGCAGTGGAAAAGCAGGTAAAAAGCATGAAAAACGCAGGAAAGTTGATTTTGGTTGCGTTTTGCCATTTCTCATTGACTCCAATGTTAAGGAAACGCTGCAGAAATGGCAAAAACAACTGACATGCTGCTTCTTTTTCTGCATGGTTTTTGACCACAAATATGCAAATTAAACGCTGCAGAAGAAAAAGCAAAGTGGAGACAGGATTTCAGCTTTTCCCATAGACTTTGCTGGAAAACAAAAACGCATGCGTTTTAGCGCAAAAACGCTGCCGCACAAAACGCTGCAGAAACGCGGAAAAAAATGCATCGTGGGCACATAGCCTTAGGCTGGACTCACACAAGCGTATGGCATCCGATGCGAGAGCATCGGATGCGATATGCTAATGTCCCCTGGCTCATGCTCTGCTGCGAGCATGAGCCGAGTGTCATGCGACTGTAACCCGATCTTGCGATCGGGTCACAGCTGTGAAGCTGAGTGCGGGCGCTGCGGAGGAGAGGGAGGGGTTAATTCTCCCATCTCCTCCACTGTCAGCCTGTGCATATATCGCACTGCACTGGGATAACATCCGAGTGCAGTCCGATGTATCTCTCGCATCCATTCACTTGAATGGGTGCGAGAGATACGGCGGTAGCAGCAAAACGCAGCATGCTGCCGCTTTTCTCGCATCCAGAATCTGGATGCGAGAAAAGCTGACCAACAGCTCAACCTCATTGCCTAACATTGATCAGAGTGCAATGCGAGAATTTCTCGCATTGCACTCGTCCGATTTTCACGCTCGTGTGAGCGTACCCTTAAATACACAATATATGCAGCTATATTCACCCTTTCACGACGTTTGAAGTAAATGACGTAATGGAATTTGAAGTAAATTATATAAATGTATGTCATGTAGATCATGCAGGCTCAGCTGCTGTCCCTGAACTACCCCCCCCAAGCCACGATTCATATCGATTGCAGCAATTAGAAGGCTTGTAAATGGAGGGAGCTCACTCTCCCACCTGATTGGGGCCCCTGTGATGTCATTGCGAGTGTCGGGTCTTCCAGCTATGGTAGCCTGTTAGACTATGCCAGCAGCATTATGCCAATTATCAGAGTAATATATGAGGGGCAAAGTAAATGCAAAAATGGAAAAAATATTTTCCAAAAATAAATCACAAAATAAAGAACAAAAAAAATTCTACCAACATATATGTATTTGTATAAAAAAAAGAAACAAAAAAGTACACATTTGGTATCTCCTTGTCCGGGAGAACCCAATATATAAAAATGGCACACTATTTACCTCCTTCACTGAACACCATAAAAAATAAATTAAAAATGTGGCAAAAAACTATACTTTTTCATCATATCACAAAAGTGGAAGAAAACACCATAAAGTAAAATGTAAATAAAAATGGTATCTGAATACGTTATCTTGACGCGCAAAAAAACAGGCTGCCATCCAGCTTTTTATTAATTATTTAAACATATATTTTAAAACACTGGCATGCAGTGTCCCCCAATTTTGATACCCAATCAAGATTAAGCCAACAGCTGGGGGCTGGTATTCTCAGACTGGGGAGAACCATAGTTATTGGGCCCTCCCCAGCCTAAAAATAGTAGCCCACAGCTGCCCCACAATTGTTGCATCCATTAAATGCTACAATTCTGGTTTTTTACACAGCTCATCCCGATTTCCCTGGAGCGGTGGCAATCAGGGTAATATAACGGGTTAATAACATCTGTGATTTGTTCAAACCCCCCATTACTAACCCTGTAAGTAAAAAGAAAAACACAAACACACAAAAAACTTTATTTTAAATAATAAAAATACACCCTCTTTCACCAATTTATTAATCCCAAAAAAGACCCCCGCAGGTTCGGCCACTTACTGCAGCTCCTGGGACACACTGAAGTCAGGTGGGACCCAACTTTGAGAAGCAGTGGCATTAGTCAGGTCACTGGAGATCACAGCCAGGTTTCCATGGTATCAAGTGTGACCGCCGGTGAACCTGCTGGTGGATTGCTGGAGTGCTGCATTATCTGACACAATGCCACAGCAGTCCAGCAATCTGGCAGTCAGATGTCACGAAGACTATGGGGAAAGTAGGAAAATAAGGATGCTAAGCTGACCCTCAGGTTAGGGGGTGACAGCAGCCAAACTTCAAAACCCTTGTCACCTCCCTCCAGGTTTGATGTCCACACCAGGGGGTGGAGCCAGGTGGTTGGCTCCGCCCACTGAGGAGTTCACAGGCCTGGAGGCGGGAAAAACACGAGTTCTAGAGTCGAGCTTTGACAGTGGAGGAGAGAAGTCAAGTTCAAGGGCAGACCTGTGACCTCTGGCAAGGAGGCAGATGGTGGTGGCCGCCTGCAGGAGCTGGGATTACAGCCGTTGGAACCGTAGGGACCGGGGTCGGGTGGTGGCCCGCCAGTACCGAACCGGGGAACCGATTGGAAACCGGAGCACCAGGAGGGGTACTCAGACCCAATACGAAGCCCAGAACCAACAGGGCTGAGTCAAATCAACTGATTGAGGACTGGACTTAAGGACCTTTCCCACACAAGATCCGACTGAAGACAACAGCCCAACCATTAGGGTAAATCCACCGCCAAGGCATAGAGACCCAAGCGGCCAGCGTCTGCGGGCAAACAGGGCTCTCCTGACACCCAGCAAGCCGGGGAGCGGACTACTGTTGCTTAGGCATAGGAGACATAACGTTCACATTAAAGAGGTGCAGGAGAAAGGCGTAAACCACCAACCTGTTAAGGGGAAGCTGCAGCCGGCTGCGGGCACCGTCCATCATCCCGTTTGGTTTACCAGAGACTCCAGTGTGTTGTATCATAGTGAATACACCAGTGCCTTCGGGCCGCGCACCGCACCGTACCGACACGCCAGCACCATCCATTCCCCGCCTCAGCACCTCCCTCGGGCCCCCGGGACAATCACTCCCCTACCCACGGAGGGGTCAACACCAAGCTGCGCAACACCGTCCCCTAGTCAACAGCAGCGGTGGTGTCCATCCATTCACCACAACCCGTGGGTGGCGTCACGAACTTAAATCCCCTACAGACCACCGCGGCTCTGGCCGCGGAACTTCCCACTGAAGTCCCTGCGTGTAGAGCCAACCCCCTTTCAGAGCGACGTGACCCCCGAGTCCGTGGAGAACTTGAGCCACCCACCGACGAGCATGTATCCGAGCGGCTTGGTGGCCGGCCGAGCCCGCGGGGCGGTACACATGTACATTGAGTATTTGGTTGCAGATATTTCTGCACCAAATCTGCATATCCTGGCAGAAATATGCAGAAAAACCTTATAAAAATGCATGCGGTTTTGGTACATTTTTTGTGTGCAATATTTAATGTGCATACATTGCCTAATCAGGTAACCCAGAATTGAGTTCAATGACTTCCCCTGAGGTGAGGTCACTGAGTTCAAAGAATTCACCTCAAGTCAGTTCCCCTGAGGTCACAGCTGGGGTACCGTGGGAATCGCCAGCTGTGATGTCAGGTGACCTCAGTGACATTACTGCTCACAACTGGGGCTGTCTTAGTGTGTCCCTGATGGACACAGTAAGTGGCCACATTTTCTCATCTGACCAACCTGCAACCTCAGGATGTGGCAGATCCGGGGTCTAATAGAAATCTCCTCAATACTAACCTCAGGCTTAATGACAGCTGTCCTTTTTGGACAAATCACAGCTGTAATTAACCCCTTATATTACCCCCAGTGCAACCGCTTCAGAGCAAACAAGATGAGCCGGCTAAAGCACCAGAATTGTCTCATCTAATGAATGTGACAATTACTGCGGCTGTGTGGTGCCCCTGAGGCTTCAGTTGCCACAGGGTCCTGCATCTCATTTAAGGTGCAGTACTCATCCCGGGTAAGAAGGAGGTTATTCACTGGTGTTTATCACATTCACACAACACACAAATTTAGGTACTTTCCCACTGGGACTTTCCAGTTGCTAGGACAACAGCCTGGGAGGTGGGACAGCACTGGGAAAGTAAGGCGACACACAGACATTCAGTTCAGAACAGACTGGGGCAGAAGTTAAGCGGTCACAGATGGCAGTGCTTGAGAGCTTCCTCAGGGTCGGCACTGAGGGGATTGCTTCAGAACTCCCTCAGGGATAGAGGAGAAGATTCCCAGACAGGAACATAGAGAGACGCAGGAGTTACGAGGTCGCTGAGAGGAGAGCTTGATTGTTCCCTCAGGACCAGCGCAGTCAGGGTGCGGAGCCCTAGGGTGGTGAATACCTCACGTTTCATCATCAGAATCCGCCTGGCGAGGGGATTGCATGTCTCCAAGCCCACCCAAGTACCCGGGGCACAGCAGCAGAAAGAGCCAGGAGCTGGGCCCACGGTCCGTCCCAACAAGGGACTCGCGTTGCCTGCTCGATGGGACAGGACTTAAACACAGACCAGGAGACCCTGTAGAGCTTTATGGCACAGGGATTCACTACATAGTGCAAGGAGGAAAGTCTCTGAATCCACAACACCGGTGGTGGCCTACGTAGTATCCGGGATCGACTGCAGCCCATCATGGTGGAAACCAGCACTCCGAGGGTAAAAATAATCACAGTGAGTAAAGTGAACTTTGACCGCAGCCCCTGTGTCTTCTCCATCATTGCCGGCACCGGTGCCCAGGCGCAATCGGCCACTACTACCTCCACCATCCTCCCTGGGGCCATAGCTCTGCCTGTGGAGAACTGAACCATCTGAGCTGCGTTGTCATCTGACCAGCAAAGAAGTCCTGCAGTGGCGGCTAATACTGGCTGCGCACCACAGGTGTCGTCACAAACCAGTACTCCCATCATCCCTATCCTATTATTGACACCCAGGGTCACGGAACCAGGAAAGGCCACCGCGGCGTCCCAGGAGAAGTACCGCGGCCCGGAGTAACCCCCAACAATGAGCGGGCGTCAGCTGCAGGCTGCTATTTTTGGCTAGGGAGGGCCCAATAAACATGGGCCTCCCCAGCCTGAGACTATAAGCCCCCAGCTATTTACTTTATCTTGATTGGGTATCAAAATTGGGGGGACCACATGCCGTTTTTTTAACATTATTTATTTAAATATTAAAAAAAAAAAAAAAACTGCATGGTGTCACTTGTATTTTGATACACAGCCAAGATAATGCGCACATTTATTTTTACATTTCACATCCTGCCCCAGACAACTACTGTGAAAGCAGCCAATTACAGAGGTCGGCAGTCTAACTGCAGCCAATCACAGACGCTGTCACGGAGGGTGGGTGGGGCAGCAGTGAATATGCATGATCTAATGAGGGTTCAGGAAATAGTGTGACAGCTGCAGAAATCTCACTAAGTGTAATATTCCTACTTTAATCCCTATAATACTCTGACAACATTATTCCCAGAAACCAAATGTGAGTCAGAAATGCATTCAGGCATCTTCGTCATGCTATTCCCATTAAAGATGAGCTAAATTGTTTGATAAAGGTTCACCAATCTCAGATATGGTATGAGCCTCAGGGTATGTGCGCACGTGTGCGTATTACATGCAGTTACGCTGCGTTCTGCACCGCAGCGTAACTGCATGCGTCCTGCGTCCCCTGCACAATCTATGGAGATTGTGCAGGAGCCGTGCGCACGTGGCATGTTAGAACGCAGCGATTCGGCTGCTTGCCGAATCGCTGCGTTCTAAGAAGTGACATGTCACTTCTTTCGTGCGTTCTGCATGCTGTCTATAGGGAGAGGCAGCATGCAGAGCGCACGAATCTGCCGGCACCATGCGCTTCAGAACGCAGCTTTTCAGCTGCGCTCTGACGCGCACCTTTTCGGTGCGGTGCAGAGCGCACACGTGCGCACATACCCTTAGCCGGTTCGACTCAGTCTAGGTAACACGAGTGGAGATGAACGAACTTCCTGCGGCTCGGTTCACCGAGCTGAGCATGGGGTGCACTCGTGAACCTTTATCGAACCCGAACCAAACTTCGAACCTTTATCAAATCACATTGGATTCAATGGGAGGCCAAACATAATGCACAGAAAACAACATTAGGGGGGTTGAAAGGCTTCCAAAACAGCCAAAATATGGTTTACAGTGCAGCACCACTGTTTTGGCCTAGCCATTAGCTTCCTAGGGTATAGACACAAGAAATATAGAGATGGATGAGAGACAGGTGTACGGTTAGTGCTCCAATACTACTGCAAGTACAGACAAGATGTCGCGGGCGGAGGAGGGGACGCCGCGCTCTCCCACTGCTCGGGTCCGGCTGCCGCTGCTGCCGCGGCCTGCTGCTGCTCGGTGGCTCGAGCGATGGGCCGGATCCCAGGGACTCGAGCGGCGCTCCTCGCCCGTGAGTGAAAGGGGATTGGTTTTTGGGATTGTTTATTGTCCGTGACGCCATCCACGGTTGTGGTGATTGAGTGGACACCACCGCTGCTCTGTATGGGGATCCCGGGAGCGGTGACAGGGAGCAGCAAAGTTGTTGGTTCTCCCCTCCGTGGGTAGGGGGTAGTTGTCCCGGGGCCCAGTGATGAGGTGGGTGGGTGATGAGGGATGGCGGGGCCGGTGCAGGGCTTGGTGGGGTGCAGGGACGCGGGGGGCAGCGCTGTGCCTCACGGCACTGTGGTACTCACTCAGCCTGAGACAGGGACACAGTTCTCGGTAAAACACACAGCTGGAAAGACGGTTCCCACGGACGGCTGCTGTTGCTTTTCCCCAGTAGTTGACGGTGACGGTCCCTTTTCCTGCACCTAAGTCTATGTTGGTAGCGATGGGTTCCCACCGGTAACCCGCTCCTCGGCTTGGATATGGGCCGGAGGAGCCCCTTCTTGCCCGCAGGCGCTGGCCCTGAGAAACTGGTCTGCTAACCTTGCTGTTCTCAGTCCGGGGCACACACCCGGACCAACTTCAGGCTTTACAAACTGTCCCTTTACTTCACCTCCTCCTCCTTCTTCCTCACTCCTTTACTCTCCTAAACTGATCTCGACTCCTCTCTCCTTCACTTCCCTAGCTTAACTGCCTGGTTTTCCCACCTCCAGGGCTGTGAACTCCTCGGTGGGCGGAGCCAACCGCCTGGCCCACCCTCTGGTGTGGACATCAGCCCCTGGAGGAAGGCAACAAGGATTTTTGTGTAGCTTTGGTGTACCTATCTGGGGTGTAGGGTGTGGTGGTGTCATGACCTGTGACCCCTGGCTTGCCCAGGGCGTCACAAAGACACAACTTGGAGACCTATGTAGTAGTCAGGGCATTAAAAATCCTTCCAGGGACACAGCGGTACAATAACATCAATTGCACCCCTTCCCATAGGGCTTTAAAACACCAGGGAGTAACGGTCCATGTAATAAAGGCTGTGGTCCGTTTTTTAAAAAAATAAATAAAATGAAAACATGCGTTAGTGGCCCAGTGGCAGGCAAATGCCTCTCTTTCCAAGAACAGTGGCAGTAACCTCTACCCAACATGTGGAGACACATCTTTTAAGCGGGCTTTACATGCTGCAATCTCGCTAGCGAGATTGCAAGCGATCGAACCCATCCCCGCCGGTTGTGCGACACGGGCAAATCGCTGCCCGTCGCACACAACCTCGCTTACTCCCGTCACACGGACTTACCTGTCCTGCGGCGTCGCTCTGGCCGGCGAACCGCCGCAAACTGCCTACTTCCTAAGGGGGCGGTTCGCGCAGCGTCACAGAAACATCACACGGTAGGTGGCCAATAGAAGCGGAAGGGCGGAGATGAGCGGGATGTAAACATCCCACCCACCTCCTTCCTTCAGCATTGCCGATGGAGGCAGGTAAGGAGATGTTCCTCGCTCTTGCGGTGTCACACACAGCGATGTGTGCTGCTGCAGGAATGAGGAACAACATCGCTAATGAGAGGAAAACAATTTTTTGTTTTAGGATGACCTCTCCGCGGCAAACGATTTTGGCCGCTTTTGCGATCGTTTAAGGTCGCACATAAGTGTTACACGCTGCGATATCGTTAATGACGCCGGATGTGCGTCACAAACAACGTGACCCTGACGATAATTCATTAACGATATTGTAGCGTGTAAAGCCCGCTTTAGTCTCTGATGGTATTGTACTGTTGTTTTGGGAGGCAATTGCCACTGCCCCATAGGAAATTGCCCCTTCTCATAGATAGGGCTTTAAAACACCAGGGTGTTATGGTCCATGAATCACATAGGCTATGGCACTTTTTAAAAAATCAAAAATCAAAAATCAAGACATGCAATAGTGGGCCATGGCAGGCATAGACCTTTGTTTCCAATAACACTGGCAGTAACCTCTCCACAACATTTGGAAACACATTTTAGAGTCTCTGCCTTTAAAAACAGCAGTACACTACTTTCAATTGCCCCAGCCCCATAGGGAATTGCCCCCTCCCCAAAGGTCTTTAAAACAGTAGGGAGTTACAGTCCACCAAACACATAAGGGCACTTTACACGCTGCGATCTCGCTAGCGAGATTGCTAGCGAGCATACCCGCCCCCGTCGGTTGTGCGACACGGGGAAATCGCTGCCTGTGGCGCACAATATCACTTACACTCATCACATGGACTTACCTTCCCTGCGACGTCGCTGTGACTGGCGAACCGCCTCCTTTATAAGGGGGCGGTTCATGCGGCGTCACAGCGACGTCACACGGCAGCCATCCAATAGAAGCGGAGGGGCGGAGATGAGTGGGCGGAATATCCCGCCCACCTCCTTCCTTCCTCATTGCCGGTGGACGCAGGTAAGGAGATATTCGTCACTCCAGCGGTGTCACACACAGCGATGTGTGGTGCCGCAGGAATGATGAACAACCAGCGACATGCACCACCAATGATATTATGAAAAGGAGCGACGTATCAGCGATCAACGATTTTTGACGTTTTTGCGATCATTGATCGTCGCCCCTAGCTGTCACACGCTGTGATGTCGCTAACGACGTTAGATGTGCGTCACAAACACCGTGACCTTGACGATATATCGTTAGCGATGTCGCAGCGTGTAAAGCACCCTATAGGCTGTGGGCCATTTTTTTTGTTTTTTTAAATCAATGCATGCATTATTGGGCCTGTGACAGACCTGAACACTGGCAGTAACCTCTCCATAACATTTAGAGACGCATCTTTTCACTCTCAGCCTACCCGAAAAAAAAGCTGTTTAATATCATCAACTGGCCCCTATCCATAGGGAATTGCCCCCTCCCCATAGGGCTTTAAAACACCTGGGAGTTATGGTCTATGCAAAGGCTGTGGGCAGGCAATTTAATTTGAAAAAGTGATTGTGATGCCCTGGACTAGCCAGGTAGTCACAGACATAACAGCACACACACCCCCTCCCCTGGACAGTTCATACCAGTCAAACAAAACCCTTGTTGCCTCCCTCCAGGGTCTGATGTCCACACCAGGTGGGGCGGAGCCAGGTGGTTGGCCCCACCCACCGAGGAGTTCACAGGCCTGGAGATGGGAAAAGTGACAGTAGTTAGTGTTTGGAGGTGAAAGTGAGAGGCCGGAGACTGTGTGTGTCTGGGTAGGAGCCCAGGCACTATCAGCAAGGTTGGCAGACGGTGGTGGCTGTCTGCAGGAGTTAGCAGATCGCTGCGGAACCGTAGGCCCGGGGTCGGGTGGTGGCCCGCCGGCACCGAACCGGGGAGCGGAGTAAAGCTAAGCACAAAGGCAGGGCCATCGGACCCCGACTAGGCTTGGAGCGGCCGACAAAGGTCAAATCCGAGAGTGACCGGAACCCCAGGGGTTTCCTAACACCCAAGACCCAACAAAAGGCAACCGTCCACACCGTGAGGATACACAGCCACCGCCACAGGCTAGAGATCCAAGGGCAAAACGGGCTCCTTCGGTACCTAGACGCCGGGGAGCGGACTACCGTTGGGAAACCATCGGAGTCAACACACTCTACACAGGTGCATGGAAAGACAGCCACCATCAACCTGTCCGGGGAGAGCAAAGACACTGCAGCCGGCTGCGGGACCCGTCCATCCAGCCGTTTGGTTTACCAGAGACTCTGAATTTGTGCCTGAGTGAGTACAACAGTGCCATCCGGCACCGCGCCGCGCTGCCCCGCAACCCTGTACCCCGGCCATCCAGCCTCCATGTCCTGCAACCGGGCCCCGGGATCACCAACCCCTACCCACGGAGGGGACAACATCCTAGCTGCTCCCTGCCATCGCTCCCGGGATCCCCGTTATCAGCAGCGGTGGTGCCCATCATCACCATGACCTGTGGGTGGCGTCACGAACTATCTCCCCAAACAAACCACCCCCTTTTCACTCGTGGGCGAGGAGCGCTGCTCGAGTCCCCGGGTCCGGCCCACCGCTCGAGCCACCGAGCAGCAGCAGAAGTCCCCGGACCCGAGCGTAGTGAGCGCGCCCCTCCGCCCGCGACATGATCACATATTGACCATGACTTCTACAGCACTGCATCTAGCACATAATCCTGTTCTAGAAAAGGTTGATCCATGCAGTGCATATGTGATGTTGCCCAGATGTTGTCACTCGGCCATAGTGCCGCCACTAATTTTTCAGTCTGATGCACTTGGCGTTCCCTAGCTACAGGTTCAGTGTAGCCAGCCATTTATCCAACTCGCTCACCAAAGTACCGAAAGAGGAGCACTTGGGTATCCTGATGACATTCATTCTATAGTAGATTTGGAAAGCGAGAAGAAGGCTAAGGAAAAAGAACACTGTAAGTAACCTCTACTCAACCTTAGGAGACCCATTTTCTAGTTTCTTCCTTTGAAAACAACAGTCCAGTACCATAAATTGTTTCCTCCCCATAGGGAATTGCCCTCTCCCCAAAAGGGTTTCAAACAGCAGTGAGTTAGGCTCCAGCAAACACAAACTGTAGGCCATTTTATTTTTCTCTTTTTAAATCAAGACATGCATTATTATACAGAGGCAGGCCAAAATGCTGGCAGTAACCTCTACCAGGGGCATAACTACCGCAGTCGCAGAGGTCGCCATTGCGACTGGGCCCGAGAGGTTAGGGGCCTGCGGCCGCATTGCAGAACAGCAGCCAGCTTCTTTCTGTGAGAGAGGAGCTACACTTTTCTGTCACAGACCTCGTGTCCTATATCTGAACCGCTGCCGCCGCTGACACCGAGCCCCCTCCCCCGTCATCGCGCACAGCAATGATAAAGCATAGAGCGGCCTCTGCCGCTTCATGCTTCATCAGCCTCGCCCTGTGCCTGCGCGGTGACGTCACTCCTGTGCGACTGCTGTGCTGAGGCATACAGAGCACAGGACTGGAGGACGCTGACCGGAGCAGTGGGGGAACGGAGTAGAGAGGTGAGGACAGCAGCAGTGGAACGAGGAGAGGTGAGGACAGAGCAGCAGGGGAACAAGGAGAGAGGTGAGTACTTGTTGTTGTTTTTTTATATAAATTGGTGAGTACACGGTGGCCGGAGGCCTGGGGGGGCTGCATTATACATGGAGGCCTGCGGAGGCTGGTTGCATTATTATACATGGAGGCCTGGGGAGACTGGCTACATTATTCTACATGGAGGCCTGGGGAGGCTGGCTGCATTATTATATATGGAGGTCTGGGGAGCTGGCTGCATTATTATACATGGAGGCCTGGGGTGGCTGGCTGCATTATTATACATGGAGGCCTGGGGAGGCTGGCTGCATTATTATACATGGAGGTCTGGGGAGGCTTGCTGCATTATACATGGAGCCCTGGGGTGCTCCATTATATATGGAGGTTTAGGGGGCTGCATTATACAGTACATGAAGGCCTGGGGGGCTGCATTATATATGGAGGTCTATGGAGCTGCATAATAAACATGAAGGACACCTTATACATAGACTATAGGGGTACATTATACATGGAGGTCTAGGGGGCTACATTATACAATATGAAGTTTTTTGGGGTTGCGTTATAATACATACATGACTATGGGGCTACATTATAATATTTGGATGACTATGGAGCCTACCTTATACAGTTAGGTCCAGAAATATTTGGACAGTGACACAATTTTCGCGAGTTGGGCTCTGCATGCCACCACATTGGATTTGAAATGAAACCTCTACAACAGAATTCAAGTGCAGATTGTAACGTTTAATTTGAAGGTTTGAACAAAAATATCTGATAGAAATTGTAGGAGTTGTACACATTTCTTTACAAACACTCCACATTTTAGGAGGTCAAAAGTAATTGGACAAATAAACCAAACCCAAACAAAATATTTTTATTTTCAATATTTTGTTGCGAATCCTTTGGAGGCAATCACTGCTTTAAGTCTGGAACCCATGGACATCACCAAACGCTGGGTTTCCTCCTTCTTAATGCTTTGCCAGGCCTTTACAGCCGCAGCCTTCAGGTCTTGCTTGTTTGTGGGTCTTTCCGTCTTAAGTCTGGATTTGAGCAAGTGAAATGCATGCTCAATTGGGTTAAGATCTGGTGATTGACTTGGCCACTGCAGAATGTTCCACTTTTTTGCACTCATGAACTCCTGGGTAGCTTTGGCTGTATGCTTGGGGTCATTGTCCATCTGTACTATGAAGCGCCGTCAGATCAACTTTGCGGCATTTGGCTGAATCTGGGCTGAAAGTATATCCCGGTACACTTCAGAATTCATCCGGCTACTCTTGTCTGCTGTTATGTCATCAATAAACACAAGTGACCCAGTGTCATTGAAAGCCATGCATGCCCATGCCATCACGTTGCCTCCACCATGTTTTACAGAGGATGTGGTGTGCCTTGGATCATGTGCCGTTCCCTTTCTTCTCCAAACTTTTTTCTTCCCATCATTCTGGTACAGGTTGATCTTGGTCTCATCTGTCCATAGAATACTTTTCCAGAACTGAGCTGGCTTCATGAGGTGTTTTTCAGCAAATTTAACTCTGGCCTGTCTATTTTTGGAATTGATGAATGGTTTGCATCTAGATGTGAACCCTTTGTATTTACTTTCATGGAGTCTTCTCTTTACTGTTGACTTAGAGACAGATACACCTACTTCACTGAGAGTGTTCTGGACTTCAGTTGATGTTGTGAACGGGTTCTTCTTCACCAAAGAAAGTATGCGGCGATCATCCACCACTGTTGTCATCTGTGGACGCCCAGGCCTTTTTGAGTTCCCAAGCTCACCAGTCAATTCCTTTTTTCTCAGAATGTACCCGACTGTTGATTTTGCTACTCCAAGCATGTCTGCTATCTCTCTGATGGATTTTTTCTTTTTTTTCAGCCTCAGGATGTTCTGCTTCACCTCAATTGAGAGTTCCTTAGACCGCATGTTGTCTGGTCACAGCAACAGCTTCCAAATGCAAAACCACACACCTGTAATCAACCCCAGACCTTTTAACTACTTCATTGATTACAGGTTAACGAGGGAGATGCCTTCAGAGTTAATTGCAGCCCTTAGAGTCCCTTGTCCAATTACTTTTGGTCCCTTGAAAAAGAGGAGGCTATGCATTACAGAGCTATGATTCCTAAACCCTTTCTCCGATTTGGATGTGAAAACTCTCATATTGCAGCTGGGAGTGTGCACTTTCAGCCCATATTATATATATAATTGTATTTCTTAACATGTTTTTGTAAACAGCTAAAATAACAAAACTTGTGTCACTGTCCAAATATTTCTGGCCCTGACTGTACGTGGACTATGGGGGTGCATTATAAAACATAGGGCACTATGTGGTGCAGTATAATATATGTAGTACTATGGGGTGAATTATAATATATGGAGATCTATGGGGTGAATTATAATACATGAAGAACTATGAGAAATTCATTATAATAATTAGAGTGCTATGAGGACTACTTTATATGTGACGCCCTGGCAAAACCAGGTAGTCACAGATAGGCCCCTGCACAACACCCTTCCCTCACTTAGGAAACACACAGCTGACCTGAAACCTTAGTCACCCCCCTTAGGTAAAGACAGACACACCAGTGGGCGGGACCAGGTGGTTGGACACGCCCACCCAGGGGTCTAGACAGCCCGGGGGAGAGAAAACAAGCAAATTAAGTTTGTAGTTCAAATTGAGAGGAGTGCGGGCTGGAGCTAGGTGTAGCTCCAGCAGAGGAGGTTCAAGGTGAATGGTACCAGGGTAGGAGCCCTGGTGCCTCTGGCTAGGTGGCAGACGGTGGTCTCCGTCAGCAGGAGATGGGAATATGGCTTGGCAGAACCGAGATGGACCGGGACAGGGTTATAGCCCGCCGGTACCGACACGATGAACCGACCCGGAAACCGGAGCACAAAGGGGGGTACTCAGATCCTGAAGCCAGGACTGGAAACCAGCGGCCTGGTTAATTAACCGATTGAGGCCAGGACTAGAGGTCCTGTCCAACCCAAAGTCCCTCATAGAAGACAACAGCCCACTGATAGGGATAGGAGGTCACCGCCAGGGCCCATAGATCCCACGGGCCAGCGTCTGCAGGCACAGCTCCTCGGGCCACATCCAGCCGGGAGCGGACTCCTGAGTTCCAGACCAGGAAGTCCACCTTACACAAAGTCAGTGCAGAGGAAAAGGATAGAGACCACCAGCTCGGGTGGGGGACCCGAATGCAACTGGCCGGCCACCAGCACCTTGGTTTACTAAAGACTTGTGTGATTCATTGACTGTGAGTAATAAAACATCCCCCTGCCATCGCTATACCCTGCACCAGGACACTGGGCCCCGGGGCAACCATCCCTACCCACGGAGGGGTTAAAATCCAGCTGCCACTACATCTCCCCCAGGTACCCCATAACAGCAGCGGTGGTGTCCCACCTCACCACATACCGTGGGTGGCGTCACAAACTTAATACGGCCTAGCTCGTACATCTATGTCCCCCCCATTTATTCGGCGTGTCCGTGAGACCCCCGGGTCCGGAGACCCTCGAGCCACCCCCCTTAGGAGGTCCAGATCCGAGCAGCGGCGGCTGGCACGGGGGCAGCACACCCTGAAACTTGGCGGCACATATACATGGAGGACTATGGGGGTGCAGTATAATATATGGAGGACTATGGGGTGAATTATAATACATGGAGAACTATGGGAAATGTATTATAATACATGGAGGACTATGGAGGTGCATTCTAATACATGAACGGTTATGTGGGACCCTTATACTATATGGAAGGCTATGTGGGGGCCACTATAGTATTTGGAAAACTATATACAAGTGGGGACAAAGATACAAGCAGAGGATGGAAACATTTTGTGCTAGGGGATAAAGGTTCTTTCCCTCAGCACCCAGCTTTCCCATACTCTGCTATACATCTTCTCTCAGCACCCAGGTTTCCCACGCTTTGATATGGGAAAGCTGGCTGCTGAGGGAAAGATGTATAGCCGAGCATGGGGAAAATGGGTGCTGAGGAAAAGATGGATATCATAACATAGGAAAACTATGTGCTGATTTCAGATTTCAGATCATGGAAACCTGGGTGCTGAGGGTAAGAGCCAAGTGTCAGTGTCATTATCCTGTAGCCCGAGTGTCAGTGTCATTATCCCATACCCCAAGTGTCGCAGTACATGGAGGGGGGGATTCCCAGGTCTGAACTGTGCAGCGGAGTCCATTAAACTCTAGTTACGCCACTGACCTCTACCCAACAATCGGAGAAGTTTGAAGTTATTCTTATACGTTTCCCAATGTTTTTTCTTTGTTTTTCTACTTTTATCTGTACTGTTTATCCCCATTTAATAGCTGCTCCAAGGACAATGCTACCAAGTGTGTGTCTTGTCAGATGTATTCATGCCTTGCACAGTCGTTCGAGGGTGAATATGTCTGCACTTGATGCAAGCATGTTACATATTTGGAAGCCCAGGTAACTGATCTAAATAAGCAGCTTGCAACACTCAGGAGCATTGCAAACCTGGAGAGGAGTTTACAGCTCACTGAGCTTTCTCTGGTTGGGGCCAGTGCTATGTTGGAGGGTGGAGGTGGGGAAGGTCAGGACCCAGAGGTAGGTAGCTGGGTAACCGTTAGAAGAAGAGGTAGGGGGAAAAGTGTCAGGGAGCCTAGCCCTGATCTGGCACAACCTAGTAAATATGCCTTTTTGGCTATTAGGAATGCAGGCTCAGGACTAGGATCACTACAGCAGGACGTTGCTCCTAGCAACCAGGAAAATGACTGCTGTAGGAAGGAGGGAAATAGAAGTGCAGCAAAGGCCAGAGAGATGTTGGTGGTAGGGGACACTATAATTAGTTGGACAGACAGGGTTATCTGTCGCCGAGACAGTGAATGCCGAATAGTGTGTTGTCTACCTGATGCTCAGGTTCGGCATATTGCGGATCGGATAGACAGCTTGCTGGATAGGGCTGAGGAAAACCCACCAGTCATGGTGCACATTGGTACTAATGACAAAGTTAGAGGCAGGTGGAAGGTCCTTAAAAATGATTACAGGGAGCTAGGAGAGAAGCTGAAGTCCAGGACCTCCAAGGTGGTGTTTTCATTAATACTACCGGTGCCACGAGCGTCACTAGAAAGACAGCGAGAGCTTAGGAAAATAAATGCATGGCTTAGAACTTGGTGCAGGAAGGAAGAGTTCGGGTTCATGGAGAACTGGGCCGATTTCTCAGTCGGCTAAAGGCTCTACGGTAGGGACGGGCTGCACCTCAATGGGGAGGGTGCAGCTGTGCTGGGGGAGAAAATGGTCAGACGGATGGAGGAGCTTTTAAACTAGGAGTTGGGGGGAGGGAGGGTAGTGGAGGAAATAAGGGGATAGATAGAGCAGATAGAGACAGTGAGACGGTAGGCGTCAATGAAGGATTGGGGGGGCTGGGACATGCAAGGAAAATAGGGAGGCTAGGAGTAATAAATGTGTTAATAATATTAAATGTCTAATGGCAAATGCAAGAAGTCTTGCAAACAAAATGAATGAATTGGAGACTCTTATGTCAACCATGGATTATGATGTGGTGGACATTACAGAAACCTGGATGGATGAAAGCCATGACTGGGTGACAAACGTAGAGGGTTATACTACATTCAGGAAAGACAGGAAAGACAAAAAGGTGGTGGGGTGTGTATATTTATCAAATCTAAACTTTAACCTGTGTTAAATGATGACATTGGGGGGAACTGCAACAATGTAGAGTCAGTATGGGTAAATGTACATGGGGTGGGAAATAATGGAAAAATGCTAATTGGAGTTTGTTTTAAACCTCCTAACATGCCTGAACAAATAGAGGATGAAATACTGGAACAAATTGAAAAGGCAGCTAATAATAATAATAATAATAATCGGGTTCTTATTATGGGGGATTTCAACTATCCAGACATTCAGTTGGACATAGAATCTTCTGGTTGTGCTAAAAGCTGTAAATTCTTATCTACTATTCAAGACAATTTCCTCATTCAGATGGTAGATGAACCGACCAGGGGAGATAATTTGCTGTCAAATAGACCGAATACAATTTCAGATCTACAGGTCTGGGAGCACGCTTCAAAGTAATATTCAATAGAACATTTCAAAGGGGAAATGCTAAAACCTGGAATTTTAGGAAAGCTGATTTCAACAAATTAAGGAAAGAGCTTAAATGTGTAGATTGGGACAAAGTCATGGTAACTGGGCATACCGAACATAAATGGGGAAAGTTTAAGGATATACTTCTAGAGTCCTGTAAAAAACTTATACCCTCTGGTAATAAAATGTCCAGGAATAAAAAGAAACCACTATGGATAAATAAGACTGTACAAAGTATAATAAATAGGGATGAGCGAATGTATTCGTCACTATTCGGTATCTGACGGATAATGGGGTATTCGATATCGGACGGCTAATATGGTATTTGCTCCGATACTTTCATTTTCATTTCTGCCTTCCTGGCGCCTTTTTCCAGCCAATGAACACATTTAATGTTGCTTGCCCTAACAGTAACGCCACACCATCTTTGTTGTGGTGTTACTGTGATTGGCTTGGCCGCACAGAGTCATAGGGGCTATATAAGCCAGCGGCCATTTTGGTCAGTCGGTCTCTCACTCTCTCTTTCTTACTCACCGATCACGGGCGCGGCGCTGCACGGCGTTCACACTTTGGCGGGTTCTCCAGCTTTTGAAAATGCCGGCCACACATTATTCAATCTCGTATTCCCTGCTTCCCCCGCCCACCGGCGCCTATGATTGGTTGTAGTCAGACACACCCCCACGCTGAGTGACAGCTGTCTTACTGCAACCAATCACAGCCGCCAGTGGGCGGGTCTATACCGTGTAGTAAAATAAAAAAATAAATAATGTAAAACAACGATGTGCACCCCCCTCCCCCCCAAATGATACCCAGCCAAGGTAAGCACACAGCAGCGGGCCGGTATTCTCAGGCTGGGGAGGGCGAGGGCCATGGTTACGGCACCCCCCTCTCGCAGCCGAGAATATCAGCCCATTGCTGCCCCGAGAATGTTGCATCCATTAGATGTGACAGTCCCGGCGTGTTAGGCTACTTTTACACATCAGTTTTTTGGTATCAGGCACAATCTGGCTTGTGCCCGATGCAACGGATCCATCACAGATTGTGTAAAAACTGATGCAACGGATCCAGCAAAAAATGGATTTTTTTTTTGCTTTCTTTTTCATGCTGAGAGAGAGAGCTCCCATCATCCCCGCACACCCCGGTACTACCGCCACCATCATCACCACACGCACCGGTATTACCACCCCCATCATCACCGCACACACCGGCACTACCGCCCCCATCATCACCGCACATACCCCGGCACTACCGCCCCCATCATCACCGCACACACTCTGGCACTACCACCCCCATCTTTCCCGCACACACCCCGGCACTACCGCCCCAATCATCCTCGCACACACCCAGGCACTACCACCCCCATCATCCCAGCACACACCCAGGCACTACCACCCCCATCATCCCAGCACACACCCAAGCACTACCACCCCCATTATCCCCGCACACACCCCGGGACTACTGCCCCCATCATCCCTGCACACACCGGCAAAACTACACCCATCATCATTGCACACACCCAGGCACTACAACCACCATCATCCCCGCACACACACCGGCACTACCACCCCCATCATCACCGCACACACCGGCACTACCGCCCCCATCATCCCCGCACACACCCTGGCACTACCACCCCCATCATCACCGCACACACCCAGGCACAACGACCCCCATCAACCCCGCACACACAACGGCACTACCGCCCCCATCATCACCGCACACACCCTGGCACTACCACCCCCATCACCACCGCACACACCCAGGCACAACGACCCCCATCAACCCCGCACACACCCAGGCATTACCGCCCCCATCATCACCACACACCCAGGCACTACCGCCCCCATCATCCCAGCACACACCCCAGCACTACCGCCCCCATCATCCCCGCACACACCCCGGCACTACCACCCCCATCATCACCGCACACCCCGGCACTACCACCCCCATCATCACCGCACACAGCCCGGCACTACTGCACCCATCATCACCGCACACATTGGCACTACCGCCCCCATCATCCCCGCACACACCGGCACTGCTGCCCCCATCATCACCGCACACACCCCGGCACTACCACCCCCATCATCCCCGCACACATACCAGCATAGAAGGTACCTTTTATAGTCTAATGAATGTATATGCACCCAATGTGCCTGACCCCCGATTTCGAACCAGTTTGTTGGACTGCATAGCGAGCTGGGAGACACCTAATTTAATTATAGGAGGAGATTTTAATGAGGTTCATGATGGAGTCGTAGATAAATCAAATGCTCAGTCAGTTTGTCCATCCAGAACACATACTGTAACTGCTTACAATATATTATGATGCATGGCGATTGCAACACCCAATAGATAAAGATTACTCACATTATTCACATGTTCACAATATACATGCTAGAATAGATTTTTGGTTGATAAGTACCTCGCTGTTGTCACATCTGATGTCTTCCAATATTTTGGACATACACATATTTGACCATGCGCCAATTACTTTGAAAACCACACTTACAAAAGCGGTAGTACGGGAAAGAAGGTGGAGGTTCCCATCATATTTATACCATTGTGAGGATTTTAAAAAGTCTGTACAAAACTATTGGAGTTTCTATGAGAATGAGAACAGCGAGCACAGAGAAAACACAAACTTGTTCTGGGCAGCTTCTAAAGACTGCTTTACACGCAGCGACATCGCTAGCGATGTCGCTGGTGAAAATGTGTCGCCCACCTGTAGCGGTTGCCTCAGGGACTTCACTCCACCTTTTGGGACACCACAGAGGCTCCACTAAATTACCGCTGGCAACAGGTATGTCAGGTTTATTTACATGGGAGTCGTGACGCCACTCGCGGTTCGCGGTCAGGGTTATGGGTGACTGCCACTGCAGTTTTAACGAGCGTGTGGGGCTGCTGGAGTCTGCCGTTAGATGGTGTGGACTCCCCTGAGTGAGGCTGCCCCAGGGGCTCGGGTGTGTAGAACAACAGGTCCCAGAATAACTCAGTCTCAGTCAGAAAGTCTTTCAACTTGTTTACTCACTTTTAGATGGTTTTGTTGTGAGAAACCCGGGCGATGCTGAGATTGAACCAGGTGGAACCAGGAACTCCTTCAGGCCGAACTGAGGGTAACCGTTAACTCGCCTTCCTAGCATTTCTTTTGTTCGGATGACTCCTGACTTGAAGTATCGTGGGATTCATCCAGGGAAGTCGCTACTGCCTTTTCTTCCCTTTCTGGCCCATTTGCCGGCAGCATGGACCAGGTGAGATGGCTTCTGGCTCTATCTCCTTATGGGTCCCCCTGTTGCTGCTGAGGCTCGAACTCTGTATATTTGGTGAGGAACCTCTAGTCCCCTCACCGGCAGGTTTAGCAAATCAGTAAATGGATGTCCACTCTAGGGACCTGTTCCCTGTGCGTGCTTAGTCACCAGCAGTCCCCGTACTCGATTGCCTCTCTTCAGGTGTCTTTCAAAGCAAGAAGGCCTGCGGAGACACCATCACATGTTTCTCAACGCTGGCAGGAAACTAGCCAGGTCTTTAACCGGGAAGGAACAACCACGGGAAGGGCAGTCTCCAGTCAAGGAGAGCACCTATGCCAAACATGGTATCCATCCACAGACAGCCGTTTCGGGGTATTTGCCCCTCATCACTGTGGAGTAGGAATCTGGCTAGTGGGACATTGCCTAGTAAAAGACTATGTGAGCAAGGATGGTTGACCTTAGGGAGATCAACATCCACCACTGCGGAGACACCATCACGTGTTTCTCAATGCAGTGATTCTAGAGCAATGCCCCCTGGGAAATATTCAAAGCAAGAAGGCCTGCGGAGACACCATCACATGTTTCTCAACGCTGGCAGGAAACTAGCCAGGTCTTTCACCGGGAAGGAACAACCACGGGAAGGGCAGTCTCCAGTCAAGGAGACCACCTATGCCAAACATGGTATCCATCCACAGACAGCCGTTTCGGGGTATTTGCCCCTCAT
Organism: Anomaloglossus baeobatrachus; assembly: GCF_048569485.1. Taxonomy (NCBI): domain Eukaryota; kingdom Metazoa; phylum Chordata; class Amphibia; order Anura; family Aromobatidae; genus Anomaloglossus; species Anomaloglossus baeobatrachus. Next base: position 229,101,053 of record NC_134357.1, read on the forward strand.
CAGTGTGGAGTAGGAATCTGGCTAGTGGGACACCATCACGTGTTTCTCAACGCAGTGATTCTAGAGCAATGCCCCCTGGGAAATATTCAAAGCAAGAAGGCCTGCGGAGACACCATCACATGTTTCTCTGAGAAGCATGTGATGGTGTCTCCGCAGGCCTTCTTGCTTTGAATATTTCCCAGGGGGCATTGCTCTAGAATCACTGCGTTGAGAAACACGTGATGGTGTCTCCGCAGTGGTGGATGTTGATCTCCCTAAGGTCAACCATCCTTGCTCACATAGTCTTTTACTAGGCAATGTCCCACTAGCCAGATTCCTACTCCACACTGATGAGGGGCAAATACCCCGAAACGGCTGTCTGTGGATGGATACCATGTTTGGCATAGGTGGTCTCCTTGACTGGAGACTGCCCTTCCCGTGGTTGTTCCTTCCCGGTGAAAGACCTGGCTAGTTTCCTGCCAGCGTTGAGAAACATGTGATGGTGTCTCCGCAGGCCTTCTTCCTTTGAATATTTCCCAGGGGGCATTGCTCTAGAATCACTGCGTTGAGAAACACGTGATAGTGTCTCCGCAGTGGTGGATGTTGATCTCCCTAAGGTCAACCATCCTTGCTCACATAGTCTTTTACTAGGCAATGTCCCACTAGCCAGATTCCTACTCCACACTGATGAAGGGCAAATACCCCGAAACGGCTGTCGGTGGATGGATACCATGTTTGGCATAGGTGGTCTCCTTGACTGGAGACTGCCCTTCCCGTGGTTGTTCCTTCCCGGTGAAAGACCTGGCTAGTTTCCTGCCAGCGTTGAGAAACATGTGATGGTGTCTCCGCAGGCCTTCTTGCTTTGAATATTTCCCAGGGGGCATTGCTCTAGAATCACTGCGTTGAGAAACACGTGATGGTGTCTCCGCAGTGGTGGATGTTGATCTCCCTAAGGTCAACCATCCTTGCTCACATAGTCTTTTACTAGGCAATGTCCCACTAGCCAGATTCCTACTCCACACTGATGAGGGGCAAATACCCCGAAACGGCTGTCTGTGGATGGATACCATGTTTGGCATAGGTGGTCTCCTTGACTGGAGACTGCCCTTCCCGTGGTTGTTCCTTCAGGTGTCTTTCAGACTGACTTTCTGGTCACCGTTCTCCCCCGCTAACAGCCACTACACGTGCAGGGTCTGACTAGCGTGGCTGTACATCTGCCTCTTCCAGCAACTACTGCCCTCAGACTGGCTTGCTCCTCCTCTTTCCTTACAGCCTCTGCAACCTAGCTTCCTGGCCCTCCACTACACCCCTTGCTGAGAATTGAAGGTTAGCCTCTTTCAGAGGCTACCCAAGGGTCCCCTCTCATGGTGTGGGAGACCTGGTTGCTATGTGTCTGTGTGTACACACCTCATTCTGGCCTTTGGAATTACCTGGAAGTACTGTCCCAGCATGGGTGCAGTACTCAGTTGTGCCTGACCAGGTCAGGGGCGCCACATTCCCCCTTGGTTATCATCAGCACGTCCTCGGGCTGCAAAGACAAGAAAGTTTTAATTACAACTTTTCCCACACAGGGGTTTTGTTTACAAACAAAACATACCAGGTACCATTCCACCACCACCCACAAGTCCTGGTCCCACCCCGCAACTCCCAGGAGGGAGGTCACCAATCCCTTTGGTGACCAGGTCTGGGCCATCTGTATCCCAGACCTTTCCTCCAATCTTCCTCTCCTGAGGAGGGTAGCGTAGGGTAGACCCCATAAACAGGCGTACCAGCTTCCGTGTGTTGGAGAGCAGGCCCCATAAACAGGCGTGCTCCCTGGTGGTGCAGAAACAGGCCCCATAAACAGGCGTGCTCTGAGGTTGGTACCACTGAGGTAACTTTTTACACTGCGAGAGTTTTTGGCTATAGTCAGTTCATAGCCTGTGGTCCATGTTTAAAGTGCACATAACCCGGTGCTGAAAGGAAAACTTAAACAGTTCGTGCAAAAGTCCTTGCGGGCACATTTTCTTTAACCTTACTTAACTTTAAAACAAGTTAAACATTACTTTTTTATACTGACATTTTAAATGGAGTTTCTTCTAAACTGCACTTTCTCTATACCGTATTGGGAGCTGACCAAGGCTGCTGCGGGTTGACCTACGCGGTACTTTGCTGTCACCTGTCTGACGTCGTGCCCTCCCACCCGCCACCCGGTGCATGTGTCTCAGTGTGTATAATGGGTGTACTGGGTGCTGATGCCTGTGTACGGTCTTCTGATTCAGCTTCACCCGGCTCTTCTAGGTTCTGCACAGGCTCTTCTGGTCCTCTAACTTCTTCTCTGGGCTAAAGCGGGCTTTACACGCTACGATATCGTTAATGTTTTATCGTCGGGGTCACGTTGTTAGTGACGCACGCCCGGCGTCATTAACGGTATCGCATCGTATAACACTTACCAGCGACCTTAAACGTCCTCCAAAGTGGTGAAAATCGTTCACCATGGAGAGGTCATCTTAAAACCAAAAATTGTTAATGGTTGTTTAAAGATGATGTTCCTCGTTCCTGTGGCAGCACACATCGCTGTGTGTGACACCGCAGGAGCGAGGAACCTCCCCTTACCTGCGTCCCGCCCGCAATGAGGAAGGAAGGAGGTGGGCGGGATGTTCGTCCCGTTCATCTCCGCCCCTCCGCTTTGATTGGCCGGCCGCTTAGTGATGTCGTGGTGACGCCAAACGCACCTCCCCCTTGAGGCAGGGATTGTTCGGCAGTCACAGCGACACCGCCGACCAGTTAAGTGCGTGTGACGCTGCCGTAGCGATAAAGTTAGCTGCGGCAGCGATCCCACGATATCGCATGCACGACGGGGGCGGGTGCTTTTGCGTACGATATTGCTAGCAATTGCTAGAAATATCGTAGCGTGTAAAGCCCGCTTAAGGGAAGGTGATCCCAGGGATTACTACGGCTCCATTGTATTGAGGTCAACTTGCAGGAAAATCACCCAGCACAGTGTGGATCATCTTCTCTCTTTGTTCTTCGACTGGTGAAGAGTTGGGGACTTCCTCAGGGATTCTTAGCTGTTCAGGGCACCTCTTGAGGTGGTGTCTGGAAACCAAAGCTGTTGTCCTTCCTTCATCCTTGCTGATGAGGCATGTCTTCTCACGACTAGGTGTTGATGGTAACACGGTGTAGGGTTCTGCTTCCCAGTGGTTATCAAGTTTGTGATTTCTCCTCTTTCTTTTGAGAACCTCTTCTCCAGGTGTCAAAGGAGCAGCAGGTGCATTTTGATTGTAGACTTCTTCCTGTCTCTCCCGCTGCTGGGTCAAGATTCGCTCCACACACTCTTGTACTTTCTTGTACTGGGCCTGGCGAGTGGAATCCCAGTGAGCACCTTATAGAGGGTCTTCGAGGGTCTCAATTCCCATTTCCAGATCCACTGGCAGTCTTCCAGGTCTGGCCCTCATCAGATATGCCGGTGTGCAGTTTGTAGAACTCACGGGGATATTGTCATACATGTCCACCAGGTCAGGCAGCTTCTCTGGCCACTGGCACATTTCTTCTAGTGGTAGAGTTTTCAGGAGGTCGAGAGCAATGTGATTCATCTTCTCGCACATGCCATTGGCCTGAGGATGGTAAGGTGTGGTACCAATCTATTTGCAGCCATAAAGGTTACAAAACTCCTTGAACACCTCAGCTTCAAAGGCTGGGCCTTGGTCAGTGAGTACTTGGTCTGGATAGCCATGTGGTCTACAGAAATAGGCTTGGAAGGTTCTGGCTGCAGTCTGACCTGTCAAGTCTTTGACTGGTACTGCCACCAGGAACCTGGAGTAATGATCAACCATGGTGAGGGCATAGGTGTAGCCTTGTCTGCTGGGCGCTAACTTTACATGGTCCAGGGCCACTAATTCCAGGGGTTGTTTGGTTTGGATCGGCTGGAGCGGTGCTCTTTGACTGTGATGGTCCTTTCTTCTGAGATTGCAGGGGCCGCAGTCTCGACACCACTTCTCCAGGGCAGATCTCATGCCCACTCAGTAGTATCTTTCTTTAAGGAGTTCCTCCAGTTTCTTCCATCCAAAGTGGTCAGCACCATCCGTGCATCCTTCTGTGGTACAATCATCTGCCACACCTTCTCATGCGTCTTCGGGTCAATGATGCTCCTGTAGAGTTTGTCTTGGTAGATGAATAATCGAACCCTCTCTCTCCATAGATGCTGCGCCTCCGGTGGGGCTTCTGAATCAAGGCTAGCGCCAGGTTGGGTGATCAGTTTCTTTAACAAGCCAACTGCTGCATCATTCTCCTGAGCCTCCCTCCAGTTGTAGTGAGATAGCGGATTCAGGGTCGCTTATTGGTGGTTGGTGTGCAACTGCTGGCACTGGTTGGCCCCACGGTGATGGAACGCTGGCAGCTCAATCTCTTCAAGGTCATCTACGTCTTCACCCTCATCGGCTAAGTGAGGCATCCTTGACAGAGCATCTGCATTGCCCTTCTGGCGACCGGCTCGATACTTGACAGTAAAATCATAGTTTGCCAGCCGGGCTACCCAACATTACTCCATGGCACCATATTTAGCAGTGTCCAAGTGAGTTAGGGGGTTGTTGTCTGTGAAGACGGTGAATTTGGTGGCTGCCAGATAGCGCTTGAATCACTCTGTGATAGCCCAGACCATGGCCAGGAACTCCAACTATAGTTTTCTGGGTTTCTTTCAGTAGGCCGGAGCTTCTTGCTGGGGTAAGCGATCACACTTTCCTTGCTTTTCTGCACCTGTGAAAGCACGGCTGCCAGCCTCACATTACTAGCATCGGTATACAGAACAAATGGTAGACTGTAATCAGGGTAGGCTAGAATCTCTTCACCCGTCAAGGCCCCTTTCATCTGTCTGAAGGATTGTTCTTCTGCTTCTCCCCAGTTGAACGGTGGGCCGGAGGTCTTTCCCTTCTTTGCTTGCCTACCAGGAGCTCTTGCAAAGGCGCCGCCATCTTCGTATAGCCCTTGATGAACCTACTGTAGTAGCCCACCAGGCCAAGGAACTACCGTACCTCTCAGACGGTGGTGGGTTTGGGCCATTTCTGGATGACTGTGACCTTCTCTGGATCCGGTGCTACTTCTTCTGCACTGACCACATGACCTAGGTATTGGACCTTTGGCTTTAGTAAATGGCACTTGGACGGCTTCAGCTTCATCCTATATCGGGATAGTGCTTTAAAGACTTCAGCCAGGTGTTTCAGGTGGTCCTCATGGGTCTTGGAGTACACAATGACGTTATCCAGGTAGAGCAGGACGGTCTCAAAGTTGAGGTGTCCAAGGCAGCACTCCATCAGCCTCTGGAAGGTCCCGGGGGCATTGCAAAGGCCAAATGGCATGCTTTTGAACTCACAGAGGCCCATGGGGGTGGTGAAGGCCGTCTTCTCCCGATCTTCTTCTGCTACAGATACTTGCCAGTAGCCACTAGTGAGATCTAGGGTAGAAAAGTAGTTAGAAGCTTTTAAGGCAGCGAGGGATTCTTCTATCCGTGGCAAAGAGTAGGTATCCTTGTGTGTTATCTGGTTTATCCGTCTATAGTCCACACACATCCTCATTGTGCCATCCTTCTTTTTCACCAGGACCAGGGGAGCTGCCCAAGGGCTGCAACTATCCCTAATGACTCCTGCCTCTTTCATGTTTTTCAGCATGTCTTTGGCGCTCTGGTAATGGGCTGGTGGTATGGGCCTATGTCTTTCTTTAATCGGAGGATGACTGCCTGTGGGTATGTGATGTTGCACCCCTTTGATCCTACCAAAGTCTAGTGGGTTCTTACTAAAAACCTGCTCTTATTCCTGCTCGACCCGATGAACCCCTTGTTTCTGGTAGGTGGGTGTAGAGTCAATTCCCACATGGAGTTTTTGGCACCAGTCCTCTGTCTGGAGGTCTCGTCCTATTTTGAGTCAGCTTGTGTCAGGGGACCTACAGGTTGTATAGCATCGTTTGGGCAAGTAAACAGTTTGGCTATGGTATCGTATCTTGGTAGTCTAGCTTCCTCCTCCCCACAATTCAGCACTCGTACAGGTACCCTTCCCTTGTGTAAGTCAACTACCCCCCTGGCTGTCAGGATTGTGGGCCAGTGTTCTGAATGAGTGGGCTCTACTACAGCCTGGTTATCCCGTCCTCTGAGACCTACCGCTGCTCTACACCACATCATCATCTCACTCCACGGGGGTATTGTGGCGCCCCTGACCTGGTCAGGCACCACTGAGTACTGCACCCATACTGGGTCAGTACAACACAGGTAATCCCAGAGGCTGATTAGGGTGTGGACACACGGAACACTAGTAACCAGAGCACACACAGCTAGAGGGGACCCCTGAGCAGACTCAGGGAGGGGGCGTGGCCCTTGCCTCCCAGCTAGTGGTGGGTGGTGTCACTGGGAACAAGGTAGTGTGCGGAGGCAGGCACAGAGGGGAGGTAGTAGTGAGCCTAGTCGGCTAGTGGAGCTGAGAGAGTAAGGAAGTGGAGTGCAGAGAAGCTAAACCGACACTGCACTGTTCGTGGCTTCTGGCGGGGGAAGAAGGGCTATTTGGTAGTGCCGCCCGAACACCACCTGGTGCAGGGAGGTGGCTGAGTACGGGGACTGCCAGTAGAGACCCTGCCCGCAAGGGGTACAGGTCCCCAGAGCAAGGGACCATTCAGTTGGCCTGCTCAACCTGCCGGTGAGGGCACTTTATCCGCCTCACCAAACTTACACAGAGTCCGCAGCTACAGCAGCAACGAAGGGCCCATAAGTGACTGACGGCAAGCAACCAGAATCACTTGGTCCACACTGCCCGCAAACAGGCCAGAAAGGGGAGAACGGCATAGACGACTTCCTTGGGTGACCCCAGCAGGACTTCAAGTCGGGGTCACCTCAAAACAAGAATGGCTAGGAAGGCGAGTCAGTAGTCACCCCTACAACAGCCGAAGGGATACCTGGTTCCTCCTGGTCCACCAGAGCATCGCCCGGGTTAACTCACCCCTGCCACCTGAAGTGAGTAAAAACCCTGAAAGACATTGCCGTTTTGCGTGTGAGTTCTTCTGCGACCTTTGGTACTACACACCTACACTGGGCCCTGGGGCCAGCCTCACTCTCGGGAGGCCACCACATCTAACTGCATCCAACATCAGCCCCAGGCGACCCCTAATCTGCAGTGGCGGTCACCCTGACCGCAATTACCGAGAGTAGCGTCACGAATCCCCATAAAAGTCAACTTACCTGTGACCAGAAGATCTTCAAGCCCGTGGAGACCCTGCGGCGACCTGCACCTGAAGGTAATGCGGGGCTCCACAGTATCACAATGGGGTTAGCATCCATCACCCGTACATTACAAATTTCACTACCAATCTGGTTTACTTGTTGCTTCCTCAGGATGACTCGGATCTCTTTTTGCAGGGCCCTCCGCTGTCCGCCCTCAACACCCTCAGCAATCTGGTGAAGCAACAACAACACTTCCCCAAGGCAATTCTCAATGACATTAGTGCTTAAAATCATTTGGGGATTCCTTTTCCTTGCATCATTATCTACAACAATCAATCCTTGTCCCTTCATTTCCTGCCTTCCCACTTTTATGGTTACCTCTTTGACCCCAATCTGGTCTATAGGTTGTCCATTAGCGGCATAGATGGTAAGGCCAGGGTCCGGTTGTCGGAGATCTTCATCTGACCAAAACCTGCGATAAAGGACATATGGGATTGTCGTTACCTGGGAGCCGGTGTCCAGTAATGCCAAGGTTGGGATCCCATCCAGGGTGATGGACAGGAGCGGTCGTCCACCCACATACTGATCACGGCAGTCAGCTGGGCCAGGTGTTCCTATTCCTGGGGACTGGCCCTTGGCCCCAGGTTTGACCCATTTAAAGGACAGGCCCTCGTATAGTGGCCTGCTTCCTGGCAACGGTGGCGGATGGGTTGTCCGGACGAGTCATAGAGATCGCTGCTCCTCCCTCGGAACAAGGGACCTCTTCTCCCTCGCATCCAGGGGACATCCTCTGGGCTGTCAGCTAGCAGGATCCTCTGAGGGGCTTTGGATTCTGGTGGAAGTTGCATCGCATTCAGGATCCGGGCAACATCTTTACTGAGTTGCTGTACTTGGGAGGACAGGGTATCTGTGACTCCGGCTGGGGTGATGAGTCCTTTTGTAGTTACCAGGGCCTGCGAGGAGGATTCTGTTCTGACAGTCGGGGTGCTGGTAGACCATGCTGGTTAGATGGGGTCCGTGTCAATAGGCGGTTGTACAAGTAAAATATATCTTTGTACCATGTTAGCCAGTAGAGATAAAAAAAATGTAAAAAAATTGTTTAAAAGAACTTTCCATAAAGATGCGGTACATTCTGGTATCCTCCAGTTCTTTTAAACAATTTTTTTAGGCGGTTGTAGTGTTTTCACGGCCCTGTCTTTCAGACTGGCAAAGTCCACATCACTGTGTTCCAGGGACCACAGCCTCATCTGTTTTCTATCCTCAGAGGAATGCAGGCCCTGCAGGAACTGTTCTGTCATCATCCGGTTTCCTTCCTGATCACTGACAGGGTCCACGAGCTTGAGAGCCCGCAGGGCGTCTTGCAGCCTGAGGGCATAGTCTCATGCTATCTTGGGGCTTCTGGCGGCAGTTATAGAAGCCCATTCTCAGCTCTGCCTCTGTGCGGTTTTCAAAGGCAGCTTTCAATTTGGCGAAAATGGCTTCTAAAAGAGCTTCGGTCATTACTGGTCCAGGCCTCAGCCTCTAATTCTGCTGCTCCCATCAGTTGTCCCAACACCACTGCGGCCCTCTGCTTACCGGTCATTGTGTACATGTCCAGCAGGGTGCTGATCTTCTTCTTGAACCCAGTCAGGGTGTCTGCTTTGCCAGCGTATCGGGGCAGCCAGGTCGCCCCGGGGACGTACGGCAAGGAGATCGGCATAATTGGGGAAATTTCGGCAGGCGCAGCTGCGACCGCCGCGCCGGAGCTAGGCGCTGCTGTATTCACCGAGCTGGGGCCAGGCATCGCTCTGGCTGGGGGCATCAGTACTCTCGGCGTCCATCTTCCCTCCTTCACTGTGTCAGGGCGCTTCGGAGATTCTGGGACAGCCACACCTCTTCGTGGACAGTTACTTTTCTTCTGCGCGGGCTGCAGCTTTGGAAATCGCGCGGTTTCAACTGTGACAAAATGGCAGCGGTCCAAATTTTTCATTCGGACCGCTGAGGCGCACTGTCACCTGTCTTAACAGGTCTAGTCCTTGATCCTGTTCATGAAGGCAGATGTGTCGCCCACCTGTAGCGGTCGCCTCAGGGACGTCATTCCACCTTCTGGGACACCACAGGGGCTCCACTAAATTACAACTGGCAACAGGTATGTCAGGTTTATTTACATGGGAGTCGTGACGCCACTCATGGTTCGCGGTCAGGGTTATGGGTGACCGCCACTGCAGTTTTAATGAGCGTGTGGGGCTGCTGGAGTCTGCAGTTTGATGGTGTGGACTCCCGTGAGTGAGGCTGGCCCCAGGGGCTCGGGTGTGTAGAAGAACAGGTCCCAGAATAACTCAGTCTCAGTTATGAAGTCTTTCAACTTGTTTACTCACTTTTAGATGGTTTTGTTGTGAGAAACCCGGGTGATGCTGAGATTGAACCAGGTGGAACCAGGAACTCCTTCAGGCTGAACTGAGGGTAACCGTTAACTCGCCTTCCTAGCACTTCTTTTGTTCGGATGACCCCTGACTTGAAGTATCATGGGATTCATCCAGGGAAGTCGCTACTGCCTTTTCTTCCCTTTCTGGCCCATTTTCCGGCAGCGTGGACCAGGTGAGATGGCTTCTGGCTCTATCTCCTTATGGGTCCCCCTGTTGCTGCTGAGGCTCGAACTCTGAATATTTGGTGAGAAACCTCTAGTCCCCTCACCGGCAGGTTTAGCAGATCAGTAAATGGATGTCCGCTCTAGGGACTTGTTCCTGTGCGTGCTTAGTCCCCAGCAGTCCCCGTACTCGACTGCCTCTCTTCAGGTGTCTTTCAGACTGAATTTCTGGTCATTGTTCTCCCCCGCTAGCAGCTACTACACATGCAGGGTCTGACTAACGTGGCTGTACGTCTGCCTCTTCAAGCAACTACTGCCCTCAGACTGGCTTGCTCCTCCTCTTTCCTTACAGCCTCTGCAACCTAGCTTCCTGGCCCTCCACTTCACCCCTTGCTAAGAATTGAAGGCCAACCTCTTTCAGAGGCTACCCAAGGATCCCCTCTCATGGTGTGGGAGACCTGGTTGCTATGTGTCTGTGCATACACACCTCATTCTGGCCTTTGGAATTACCTGGAAGTACTGTCCCAGCATGGGTGCAGTACTCAGTTGTGCCTGACCATGTCAGGGGAGCCACAAAAGCACCTGCCCCCGTCGGTTGTGCGTCACGGGTAAATCGCTGCCCGTGGCGCACAACATTGCTCGGACCTGTCACACGGACTTACCTGTCTAGCGACGTCGCTGTGGCCGGCGAACCGCCTCCTTTCTAAGGGGGAGGTTCGTTCGGCGTCACAGCGGCGCCACTAAGCGGCCGCCCAATAGTAGCGGAGGGGCGTAGATGAGCGGCCGTAACATCCCGCCCACCTCCTTATTTCCTCGTTCCTGCGGTGTCACACGTAGCGATGTGTGCTGCAGCAGGAACGACGAACAACCTGCATCCTGCAACAGCAACGATATTTGGGATTAGAACGACGTGTCAATGATCAATGATTAGGTGAGTAATTTTGATCGTTAATGGTTGTTCATGCATTTCACACGCAACGACTTCGCTAACGAGGCCGGATGTGCGTCACGAATTCCATGACCCCAACGATATCTCGTTAGCGATGTCGTTGCGTGTAAAGCCCCCTTTAGGCGGTGGTACGAGGTCATGTAATTTCCTATATTAGCCATAAATGCAAAAAATTATTGGAACGAACATTATCGGCCAAAAAATTACTTACACAAGCATACAAACAGTTTAAACTCAACAACAACGCCTCAACCAAACAACAATTTCTAAAAGCAAAAGAACATTCAAAATGGAGTAGAGAAGGGGTTAACGCCACGCATCAGCCAAATGAAGATGTAGAGATGTTGATGATAATAACTTTCTTTTTTATTCCATAGGTGTACGTGTTTGGAGGTCAAAACCTCTTCCTCAGGACCAGTACATCAACAGAAGCAAAGCATAGATCAAGATGACAGATATATATATACATCTGGTACAAGAGAAACAGTGACATTAACATATCATTATAAAAAATATATAGTTCATATGTGTTTAAGAACAGAAATTTGAAAGAAATATAACGAAAAAATGAACAATAAAAATAAAAAGTCAAAGTACCGTATTTTTCAGACCATAAGACACATTTTTTTCCCCTCAAATGTTGGGGGAAAGTGGGGGGTGCGTCTTATGGTCTGAATATAGGGCTGCGGGGAATGAGGGTGCTCCGGTGGAGCGGTCATCGGGGGCACTAGCAGGCTGCAGCAGCCTGCCGTGACCACGTGGACTCGCTCATTTAATATGCACGCCCATCATCCCGCCCATCATCTCTCAGCGCTGAAGCAGGCACTAACAGGTGGGCGGGGGTGCGCGCATAGTAAACAGCCGGCCGTGATCACCCCTGGCAACTACAGCCTGGAGTGATCATGTGCGGCTGTATTCACTGCCCCCCACACATCATCATCAGTGCGGGGGGACAGTGAATCAGTATACTCACCCGGCACCGTTCTCCTGCAGCACCGCGATCTCCTCCTGTCTCCTCCGGTCAGCTGACTTGCGTGGAGACTAGCGGGGCGCACAGCGATGATGTGGCGCCCCTGACCTGGTCAGGCACCACTGAGTACTGCACCCATGCTGGGGACAGTACAATACAGGTAATCCAGAAGGCTGACCGGGGTGTGGAACACAGGCGCATAGTGATCAGGTCTCACACATGTACCCATGAGAGGACCCCTGGGGATCCCAGGAGGGGGAAAAGCCTTCACCTTCACTGGAATAGTGGAGGGGGCCAAAAGCCTCCATCTCCTCTCAAGGGGTGTGGTAAGAGAATCTGGTTGCTAGGTGGCGTAGGCAAGAACAGGAGAGGAGGAGCAGTGAGCCAGTTCAGAGCAGAGTCCAGGGAGCTCCGAAGAGAGCTGACCCCTTCCCCTGGGCTGCTGGAGTCTGACAGCGTCCGCGCAGTGGCTACCGACGGGGGAGAACGGTCAACTAGGAGTGCTACCCGAAATCCAGCTTCAGCTAGAGAGAGAGCAACGGAGTGGGAAGTAAGGAGACTGCTAGAGAGTACCAGGCCCAAACGGGCGGCAGATCCCGAAGCGGAGATAGATCCAGCTTTCTTTTGCTAAACCTGCCGGTGTGGGGCTCTCAAAGCCCACGCCACAACACCACAAAAAGCCGCAGCCACGTAGCCACAGTTAGGGCCCATAGCTCACAGGAGGCAAGAAGCTGGAGTGATCTGGCCCAGGCAACAAGCACACGGCAAACGAAGGGGAGTGAGGCTTCAGCAACTTCCCTGGGTGACCCCCATAGGGACTCAAAGTCGGGGTCACCCCAAACCACCAAGGGCTAAGGAAGGCGAGTTAGTAGTCACCCTCACAAGTCAGCCTGAAGGATACCTGGTTCCCACTTGGTCCATCCCAGCTACGCCCGGGTTACTCACCCTGCCACCTGAAGTGAGTAAAAACCCTGAAAGACATTCTGCCTGTGTTGAGTCATTCTGCGCCTTGTGGTACTACGCACCTACACCGGGCCCTGGGGCTTGCCTCACTCTCAGGAGGCTATTCCAACTAACTGCACACACCATCAGCCCCAGGCGACCCTCAACCTGCAGTGGCGGTCCCTACTGGCCGCAATACTGAGAGTGGCGTCACGACAAGAAGAAGATCTCCTACCTGTGACAAGATCCAGCTGAGTGGAGTCCCTGAAGGTAATGCACCGACACAACACCTGTGGGGCTTCACAATGACATCATCGCTGTGCGCACGTGTCCACACGCAGCCGCCGGCATAGACCGGAGGATCGCGATGCTGCAGGGGAACGGGGACGGCTCCACTCAGCGGCGCTGCCGCTGACACAGACGGTAAGAGGAGCGGTGCTGCCGGGAGTGAGGTAAGGTGAGCATGAACGTTTTTTTTTTTATGTGCCACAGGATGCGGCCATACATCAGGATGAGGGCATATAGCAGGATAGGGGTATATTATGAGCAGGCTGGGGAATATCTGAGCAGAATGGGGAGTATCTGAGCAGCATGGGGAGTATCTGAGCAGGCTGGGGAGTATATGAGCAGCATGGGGAGTATCTGAGCAGGTTGGGGAGTATCTGAGCAGGCTGGGGAGTATCTGAGCAGGCTGGGGAGTATCTGAGCAGGCTGGGGAGTATCTGAGCAGCATGGGGAGTATATGAGCAGGCTGGGGAGTATATGAGCAGCATGGGGAGTATATGAGCAGGACATAACCCCATAACAGTGTCGGCAGCAGATCCTCGCCCCATAACAGTGTGTCATGACCACAGTTTTTGCTTAAAATTTTATTTTCCTATTTTCCTCCTCTAAAACCAGGGTGTGTCTTATGGTCCGGTGCGTCTTATAGTCCGAAAAATACGGTATGTGTGTGAGTATTGAAGTGACCAGAACCCTTGCACGGGCGGTAACCAACCATCTTAAATCAAGCATTTAGTGGTAGACGCTATCACTGATGTCTACCACGAAATACTTGATTTATGACGGTTGGTTACCACCCGTGCAAGGGTTCTGGTCACTTCAATACACACACACACACACATACTTTAACTATTTATTTTTTATTTTTATTGGTCATTTTTTCGTTATATTTCTTTCAAATTTCTGTACTTAAAAACATATGAACATTATATTTTTTATAATGATATGTTAATGTCACTTGTGTGTGCAATTTTGATGTATCGTTGAGATTTTGCTATGTCATCTAGATAGAGGGATTGCCCGCTGATTTTTTTCTTGCAGTAGGCGTTTCTCTTGTACCAGATGTATATATATCTGTCATCTTGATCTATGCTTTGCTTCTGTTGATGTACTGGTCCTGAGGAAGAGGTTTTCACCTCCAAACGCGTAGACCTATGGAATAAAAAAGAAAGTTATTATCATCAACATCTCTACATCTTCATTTGGCTGATGCGCGGCGTTAACCCCTTCTCTACTCCATTTTGTATGTTCATCCACGTGGGGCTGCAGCAGACGCCAGTATCTCATGCGTACTAGTGGTTGTGACTTTCACAACTGAATTAGGTGAGTGTATATTCCTATATACCACACTTATCCATCTGGTATTACACTATTAGCGCTCCTTATTTTTAGATTTGGATTTAGAAGCAAAAGAAGCAGCAGACACGTTGGCTCATGAAAACGCACTATATAATTTAGACTACCAAAAACACAAATACTTTAGATGGGGTAATAAACCGGGCAGGTTATTAGCATCCCTTACAAAACCCTTTAGAACAGCTAATAGAATCCATAAAATCAAAAAGAAGGATGTCACAGTAGTGTCAAAGGATGGGGAGATATTGGAAGAGTTCAGAGATTTCTTCAGCTCATTGTGTGACGCCCTGGCAAAACCAGGTAGTCACACAATAGGCCCCCGCATAACACCTTCCCTCACCTATGAAACATACAGCCGACCTGAAACCCTAGTCACCCCCCATTAGGGCAAGACAGGCACACCACTGGGCGGGACCAGGCGGTTAGGAAACGCCCACCTAGGGGTCTAGACAGCCCGGGGCGGGAAAACAAGGAGTTGAGTTGAGCTTCAGATTGAAGTGGTAGTTCAAGTTGAGAGGAGCGAGGCTGGAGCTAGGTGTAGCTCCAGCGGATGAGAAGTTCAAGTTGTACGGTGCCAGGGTCGGAGCCCTGGTACCTTGGCTAGGTGGCAGACAGTGGTCTCCGTCAGCAGGAGACGGGAAAACGGCTCGGCAGATCCGAGGAGGACCGGGACAGGGTTGGAGCCCGCCGACACCGGAGACCCGACCGGAAACCGTGCACAGAGGGGGTACTCGGACCCTGAAGCCAGGACCGGAACCAACGGCCTAGCTAGTCAACCAATTGAGGGCAGGATTACAGGTCCTGTACCAACCAAAGTCCCAAAAGCAGACAACCACCCACAGATAGGGATAGGGCAACCGCCAGGGCCCATAGATCCCACGGGTCAGCGTCAGCAGGCACGGCTCCTCAGGCACACAGAAAGCCGGGAGTGGACTCCCGTCTTCCATACCGGGAAGTCTAAACACACAACCACAACTAGTGCAGAGGAAAAGACGGCAACCACCAGCCCGGGTGGGGGAACGGAGTACAACCGGCCGCGGCGGCCGGCCACCAGCATATTGGTTTACCGAAAGACTTGTGTGATTCATTCAATTGTGAGTAACCAAACCTCCCCTGGTCCATCCGAGCATGCAAGCCCCTGCCATCGCCATACCCTGCACAGAGACACTGGGCCCCGGGGCAACCATCCCTACCCACAGAGGGGTTAACATCCGGCTGCCACTACATCTCCCCCGGGTATCCCACAGCAACAGCGGTGGTGTCCCACTTCACCACACACCGTGGGTGGCGTCTCAACCCGAATACGGCCAAGGCCGTACAACTACGTCCCCCACTTTTATTCGGCATGTCCGCATGACCCCGGGTCCGGAGGATCCCTCAAGCCACACAGCGGGTCCGGATCCGAGCAGCCCGGTTGCTGCGGGCGTTGGGGCGGCACACCCCGAAACTTGGCATCACAAACAGGATTCAAACCCATCCACCTACCTGGTGGAAGTGCGCCTTGAATTGGACAGTCAGCGGTGATCCATTTAGAAATTTTCAGAAGTCGTCATTTTTGCCGCCATTTTTAGGTGCAAAAAACTACAGCCCAGCGTCTTCTCTCCTGAGAAAGGGCGCAAAGCTGAGGCCCCGCCCCCTGGGAACACGGCCAGAAGGAAGATCCTGAGGCCGAAAACGAAACTAACCTGCTGCGCAAGAGAGTGCTTGCAAAAGGCCAAGGGGGAGAAGCGGGAAGATGTCTGCTCCTAAACCCGATGCTGGAGCCGCGCCGACTGCTGAAGTAGCGGCGCCCCGAGGTGGAGTGGTGATCCCCTTGGAGGAACCCGAATCAGATTGCTTACCAATGGGAACCGCTGCCTAGCTGGAGCGGGAGCTGGCGAGATTCTGTGTCCGGGTGCGGTCGCAGTCACTGCAGCAGGTGCTGGAATGGAAAGTGGAGGTCCGGAGAATGGAGGCCGTGGTTTGGGCCTGTGAGAGCTGAGCTGCCCATACAGCGCCGCTTCGGGAGAGAGGTACACAGACCATCCCGACCTCGTTGACCTGCCCGGAGCTGGAGCCTGTTCCTTACATGATAGGAGAGTGCCGTCCAGCACTGCTCCCTGGAGCAGCGGCGCCACCTCCGTTCCCGATGGAAGTTCAAAGCTCCGGGATGCATTGAAGCTGGTCTGGGAGTGCTGAGCCCCGGGTGCTGAGTGAGCCATACGGCCCCATGCAGCAGTGGTAACGGGATCCCGGCTACCCCAATGTGAGTCCCCGTTGGGACTGTTAACCGTTTAAAGTTCCAGTCTGAAAAAGTTTTAAAAATGGACCATGGCCGTGAACTGGCAGGCCAACCCAAAAACTATTGGGCCTTGTAAATAGTCCCTGACCAACCTTCTCACCCTGCTGCAGTCTCTGGAGAGGCTGATTGGAGGAAGAACTGAATACGGCCAAGGCCGTACAACTACGCCCCCCTCCTTTTATTCGGCATGCCCGCGTGACCCCCGGGTCCGGACGATCCCTCGAGCCACACAGCGAGTCCGGAACCAAGCAGCCTGGTTGCTGTGGGCGTGGGGGCGGCACAGATGTTATGGGACATGTGCTGGTGTAAGGCGGGGAAAGCATACTGGTAAAAATAGTGGTGGCTAGGAACTAAATAGTGAGGGACAGCCGCCGCTATGAGGTTGCAGAAAGCCTCAGGGTCTATAATCCTAAATGGCAACATTTCCAGGGCAAGCTGTCTGGAAATGTAAGCGCTTATTGTTTGGGCCTGTGGATTGGTGGCTGCGTGTGCATTCCTAAGCCTGGAGTAGGGACAGCTGAATGCTGCGCTGGGACAAAGAACCAGATGCGGTTGCTGATGACGCTTGCAAATGTACAATGACAGATGGAGGATAGGGGATTAGCAGCAAGTAGCACAGGGGAAAAGGCAGTGGTATTACCTGCAGACATTGATTGTGGACCCAGGCATTCGGCCCACCTAGTCTTGTGTTTTGAAGACATAGTGGT
The DNA here is from genome assembly GCF_048569485.1 of Anomaloglossus baeobatrachus. NCBI lineage: Eukaryota > Metazoa > Chordata > Amphibia > Anura > Aromobatidae > Anomaloglossus > Anomaloglossus baeobatrachus. The sequence goes on from NC_134357.1 coordinate 229,118,262, forward strand.
CAGGTTCCTGCTGATCTTGGTTATGTACAGGTTGCAATTGACCATTCTTTTATCGTCTGTACTTTGTTGAAAAAAGCACTAGGCTGGCGAACACATAAACCTTGGCATGGGAACTTGCTGCATGTGGGTGCTATAGGGAACAGTTGCCCACTTTCTCCCTCATGCCGCACCACTACCTCTTCGTGCCTGTTGATGTGTGGCGGATCCCTCCCCTCTGCACTGTTGTCCTCGATCTGCATGGCACCTTATCAGGTTGGGTCAGTGATACTGGAAGCATTATCTGCCATCCAAACAACCAACTGTTTGAATTGTTCTGGCTTCAAGAGTGGTGTCCTGTGCCTCCCTGCAAAGTGGGACAGGAAGATAGTGTCGCGGGCGGGGAGGGCGCAGCGCTCACCCACTGCTCGGGTCCGGCTCTGCTGCGGCCTGCTTGCTCGCTGCTCGGTGGCTCGAGCAGCGGGCCGGATCCGGGGCCTCGAACGGCGCTCCTCGCCCGTGAGTGAAAGGGGGGGAGTTGGTTTTGGGGGGTTTGATTGTCCGTGACGCCACCCATGGCTGTGGTGAGGTTAGTGACACCACCGCTGCTCTGGACAGGGATCCCGGGAGCGATGACGGGGAGCAGCTTGGATGTTGGTTCTCCCCTCCGTGGGTAGGGGGTTGATTGTCCCGGGGCCCGGTAAGGGAGGTAGGGGTGAGTGGCAGGCGAGTTACGGGGCCTGGTGAGGTGCAGGGTCGCGGGGGCAGCGCTGTGCCGCACGGCACGGTGGTACTCACTCAGCCAATGACGAATGCAAAGTCTCCGGTAAAACAAACGGCTGGATGGACGGGTCCCACAGAGAGCTGCGGTGTTTCTCCTCCCGGCAGGTTGATGGTGACTGCCTTTCTCTGCACCTGTGTTGTGTTACGGTTCCAATGGCTTCCCACCGGTAACCCGCTCCCCAGCTTGGATGGAGGCTGAGGGAGCCCCTTTTGCCCGCAGGCTCTGGGCCTGGGAACTGTAGCCTTGGCGGTGACTGTGTTTCCCTCTACGGTTTGTGCTGTTGCCTTCCTTCGGGTCGTGACTGCTGGGAAACCCCGGAGGTTCCCTTCGCTAACGGATTTGACAAATTTGACAGCGACTCCTAGCCTTGTCGGGGTCCGTAAGCCCTGCCGGATGGTGCTCTTTGCTCGCCGGTCCGGAACCGCCGGGCCACCGCCCGTCCACGGTCTTTACGGTTCGCTCCAATTAGCCTCTCCTGCAGACGGTCACCACCGTCTGCCAACCTTGCTCTACCGTCCGGGCCACACACCCGGACGCCGTCAGTCAGTTGCTCTCTTGCCACTTCACTCTTCACTTCTCCAACTCCAAAACTAATCTGACTCCTTTTCCCGCTTCCAGGACTGTGAACTCCTTGGTGGGTGGGACCAACCACCTGGCCCACCCCCTGGACATCAGCCCCTGGAGGGAGGCAACAAGGATTTTGTGTTTGACTTCGGTGTGCCTAACCGGGGTGTGGGGTGTGTTGGTGTAGTCCAGGGCGCCATAATAGGGCTCATGAATGAGCATCTTGGTTGTGCTCCCACAGTAGGTACAGTTTCACCTGGTGCCTCTGTGTGCACCATCAGCAGCACATCTACTTCCCCATCCTTTACTGCATGCCATGCGCATTTTAAATTAGATATGTACTATATATGTCTGGAAACTTTCTGCTATTAATAAGGAAAAGAAAATATTTACCCCTGAAAAGGACTTTTGTTTTTAGGTTGTTTCTCGGACGTGTCCCACCCCAGCAGTGGTCGAACCGCTCGGAACCGGGTGTCGATACTCGTGGCTCGAGGGTCTCCGGACCCGGGGGCTCAGGGTCACGCCAAAACGTGATGGGGGTTATTTATAGGTGAGTTAGATAGTTTGTGACGCCACCCGTGGTGTGCGGTAATAGGGAGTGCTGCCACTGCCGTTGGGAATGCCTGTGGTGATGGAGTGGGGTAGCCAGATGAAGTTACCCTCCACGGGTAGGGGAAGTCCCCGGGACTCTGGATGGTGGGATGGGTTGCAGGGGGAGCGCAGGCTAGCTGGTTGCAGGGGTTAATCAGGTACTCACTCAGAAGGAAAACAGACGCTGACAACATGGTAAACCAAGTCTCTGGGTGCCGCTGCCCTCTTGGGGGAGCTTGTCCAGGTTCCATCCATTGCAGCACTGCCTGATGGTCCGGAGTCTGCCTTCATGCATAATTTTAGAAGTGTCCAAGTGGCCCGTGAGCTTGAAGCTTTCCGGGCCCCGCTCTACAATGGGTAGTTGAGGAGCTTGCTCTCAGGAGCTCACGCTTGGGATTTCAGTGGGCTGCTTTGTTTGAAAAGCCCTATCCCCTTCGTTGTGCTAGTGCCCCCGATCTCTGAGCTTCATGGGGACAGTCCATAAAGGCCCTATCCTCCACAGGTTAATTGCCGAGTTGCTTGAAGCCTCTCCCCGACCTAGGGTCCATGTACCCCGACGTGCTTTCGGTCCCAGACCGGCTATTGGACTGCAGCTGCCGACCGTCCTCCTCTACTAGCCAGGCACCCAGTCACAATATCCCGCGACCGGGTCTCCAACTCCTCTGGGTCCAGACCACCGTCTGCGACCTAATCTGCTTCTCCCCTTGGAGCTCCAACTCCCAGCTTGCTCCGAGCTCCTCACAGCTCGAGGGCTACCACTGCTCTGACTTGTCACCTCCCACCTCCCTGCCTGACCTCTAGGTGGACGGCCCTATTCTAGCTTAGCAGCCCAATGGTGTGCCTGACAAGGTGTGGTGTGAGGTGTAATTAGGATTTTTAGATGCTGATGGAGGCAGTGCTGCAAGTTGGGAACCCAGAACCATGGGGGGTTGAGTCCTGCACTGGGAGGTAAAGAGCGTGCAGTACCCTGTGACGACCTGACTACTCCAGGGGTGTCACAGTTGCAGCAGCAGTATAATATAAAAGGACTGTAAAGGCCCCATTACAATCAACAACATTGCTAACGAGATGTCGTTGGGGTCACGGAATGCATGACGCACATCCGGCCTCGTTAGCGACGTCATTGCGTGTGACACGTACGAGTGACCGCTAATGATGCAAAATACTCACCAAATCGTTGATTGTTGACACGTCGTCCATTTCCCAAATATCGTTGCTGGTGCTGGACGCAGGTTGTTCGTCGTTCCTGAGGCAGCACACATCACTATGTGTGACACCCCAGGAACGACGAACAACACCGTACCTGCGTCCTCTGGCAACGAGGTGGGCGTGATTTTCAAGCGGCTGCTCTCCGCCCCTCCGCTTCTATTGGACGCCTGCCGTGTGACATCACTGTGATGCCGCACTAACCGCCCCCTTAGAAAAGAGGCTGTTCGCCGCCCACAGCAACGTTGCTAGGAAGGTAAGTATGTGTGACGGGTACTAGCGATATTGTGCGCCACGGGCAGTGATTTGCCCGTGACGCACAAACAACGGGGGCGGGTGCTTTCACGAGCCACATTGCTAGCGATGTCGCTGCATGTAAAGCCCTGCCTATATGCCTTTAATCTTAAACTATTCCTCCTCCTCCAGCTATTCTTATGCTGGATGTAGGTAACCCCAGTTTTACTAAAGAAACTTAACCCTGGTAAAGACTTTGATTTTTAGGTTGCAGCAGCAGTATAATGTGGGCTTTACACAAGACGATATATCGTGCAATATGTCGTCGGGGTCACGGTTTTTGTGACGCACATCCGGCATAGCGCACGACGTCGTCTCGTGTGACACCTCCGAGCGACGCGGTATCGCTCACAAATCGTGAGTCGTGTACTCGGTGTTAACTTTCATAATATCGTTTATTTTCATGGGTGCAGGTTGTTCATCGTTTCCGTGGCATCACACTTTGCTCCGTGTGACACCACGGGAACGATGAACACAGCGTACCTGCGTCCCACGGCACCCGCCGGCTAAATAGAAGGAAGGAAGTGGGCGGGATGTTTACATCCCGCTCATCTCCGCCGCTCCGCTTCTATTGGCCGGCCGCTGTGTGACGTCGCTGTGACGCCGAACGTCCCTCCCACTTCAGGAAGTGGACGTTCGTCGCCCACAGCGAGGTCGTCCGGAAGGTAAGTGCGTGTGACGGGGGTTAAACGAGTTTGTGCGCCACGGGCAGCGATTTGCCCGTGACACAAAAACGATGGGGGCGGGTACGATCGCTCGTGTTATCACACGATAGATCGACTCGTGTAAAGCAGGCTTAAGTGTAGAAGGACTGTAAGGCAATAAACCCTGCCTATATGTCTCTAATTCAAAACTATCCCTCCTCCACCAGCTATCCCTACACTTCATGCAGGCAGCAGTGGTTTTACTAAAGAAAGAACAGTATCTAGCCCTGGAAAGGACTTTTGTTTTAATGGTGCAGCAGCGGTATAAAGTTACTATAATATCAATATAATACTGCCTATATGCCTGCTCTAAAGTCATCTCTTCCTCCCACATGAATTCTAACTGAACTGATTCCAGATAATAGTGGGCCGAGCAGTGCATCACCAGGTTTTACATAAGACCTGATAACACAATGCAGCCAGCCAGTCACAGTAATACCAGTACACAACCATCATGGCTACGGCATTACTGTGTATGGTAGGCAATGCCCACATGTTGATTGTCTTTCTAAAAGTCGGGGACTCGAGCACCCTGATACTAGATCGAGTATTGAATAGTGGCGAACATGCTCGCTCATATCTATCCATAGCTCATTTGGAGTGCTTCTAAGCATGCCCTGTCCTGATGGTGTGGGGAGGCAACATTAGTGGACATGTTGCCCAGAAAACTGGCTGCGTCATGGCGTGGTGACTTGCTCTTGTGACACAGCGCATCTCCTGGATAACTGCCTGTTCAAATGATTTCTTTGCATGTGTAGTGCCCTATGGGGCAGGTGGTTAACCTATTTATTGTCGGACCATTTCGGGTTGGATCAGGCGCTGTCACGGGTGACCTTGCCCAGTTCCGTTGCCCTAAGGCATACAGTAATCGGTGGGGAAGCGGGGTATTTGGAGAGAATTTGTTGTGACGCCACCTGTGGTATGCGGCCAGCGATTAGCCGCTGCTGCAGGGTTCCTTGCTTGGGCTGGTAGTAATGCAGCTCGGGTGTTATCACTCCCCACAGGCGGAGTGGGCCCCAGGAGGATGGTGAGGGTTGTAGTGGTGCAATGGGGTGCAGGGCTGGGACGCCGACTGAAACTGGATGACACAAAGTGGTAGTTTTTTCTTTACCTTTACTGGTCAGGTGTTATGGTCCATGTTTACAGTGGTCCAGTCAGCCCAGAAGCAGTGTGGGTCTCTCCTTGACTGGCGGGTGGGGGCCTTCCTTAATGCGCTCTTGACAACCTGGAGCAGGACAGCGTCCCCTTCTCTCTCTCTACTTGAAGATGACTGTCCCCTGTGACGGGCAGCGTGAACCGCTTATGGGACCCTCTTGTATTACTGCGATTGGTTCTGTATTGCTGCTGCGTCTTGGTACTATGGTGGGCCATGAATGTTGAATTTCTTGCCCTCCGGGTTTTGCTACTGGGCCGTTAGCACCCAGTAACCGAGGACCCCGGTGTCCCATCCTAGGACTCGGTCCTGGAAAGCTCACACAGAAGCTCTCAAACAGAGTCCGCTCTTTCTCCTCACCTACACTGTTCTACCTGACTTCCCGTTCACTCTAACCCTTCCCCCAGGTCAGCATGTACAGAGATTAATGAATGTAACCTCGCATCACCAAATAGGTGCTCAGGAGAAAAATATGTATGAGTAGGGAAGTACTCTGGCACTCATAAACACCCCAATAAGAAAACCAGAGAAAAAAATAGATTTGTTCTTGTTTTATTTTTATTCAATAATTGTAACAGAGTCCGAAAAAATATATTTGATGTTTCGGCCCCTGGCCTTTATCAAAATCTGTTATGAATAAGGAAATAGGACAAACGGTTCCTATTAAGTGTAAGGATATGAGAATGCTGGAGGAAGGAATTCGTCCCAAAGAAGAAGAGGTCTTATGACATAGTGTCAGGGAGAGTGTCATGGAGAATCCTTATTCATAACAGATTAATATCTATATATATAATTGCCTTATTCTGTCTGTCTGTCTGTCTTGCTCCAAAATTGTGTCACCGTGACATTGTGTCACCGTGACAGTGTCCTTACAGTGACAACCGTCGGATTGGCTGCTGGGCTCGGCCTGGCCCCGCCCCTCCACATGTATTGGCCGCTCGGCTCGGCCTGGCCCCGCCCCCCGCATGGATTAACCGTTTGGCCAGGCCCGCCCCCAGCACGCGATGCCCGCTAGGCCACGCCCCCACACGTGATGCCCGCTAGGCCACGCCCCCGCACGCGATGCCCGCTAGGCCACGCCCCGCACGTGATGCCCGCTAGACCACGCCCCCTCACACTATGCCCGCTAGGCCACGCCCCCTCACACTATGCCCACTAGGTCACGCCCCCTCACACTATGCCCGCTAGGCCTCGCCCCCTCACACTATGCCCGCTAGGCCACGCCCCCTCACACTGCCCACTAGGCCACGCCCCATCACACTATGCCCGCTCGGCCACGCCCCCCTCACACTATGCCTGCTCGGCCACGCCCCCCTCACACTATGCCCGCTCGGCCACGCCCCCCGCACACGTTGGGCACCTGTACACCTCCCCCCCCAGGACAACTCCTCCCATTATACTCCTCTTTCCCCAGGACTACTCCTCCCATTATACTCCTATTATAATCCTCCTATTATACTCCTCTCTGAGGGGTTCACAGCATGGGGGATGGAGCACGATGGGGAGTGCAGCATGGGGGATGGAGCACGATGGGGGGTGCAGCATGGGGGGTGGACCACGATGGGGGGTGCCCAGAATGGGGGGATGAAACACGATGGGGGGTACGCAGCATGGGGGATGGAGCACGATGGGGGGTGCAGCATGGGGGATGAAGCACGATGGGGGGTGCAGCACGATGGGGGGTGCAGCATGGGGGATGGAGCACGATGGCGGGTGCAGCATGGGGGATGGAGCACGATGGGTGGTGCAGCATGGGGGATGGAGCACGAAGGGGGTGCGCAGCATGGGGGATGGAGCATGATGGGGGGTGCGCAGCATGGGGGATGGAGCACAATGGGGAGTGCAGTATGGGGGATGGAGCACGATGGGGGGTGCAGCATGGGGGATGGAGCATGATGGGGGTGCAGCATGGGGGATGGAGCACGATGGGGGGTGCAGCATGGGGGATGGAGCACGATGGGGGGTGCAGCATGGGGGGTGGGCCACTATGGGGGGTGCCCAGAATGGGGGGATGAAACACGATGGGGGTGCGCAGCATGGGGGATGAAGCACGATGGGGGGTGCAGCATGGGGGATGGAGCACGATGGGGGGTGACCAGAATGGGGGGATGGAGCACGATGGGGGGTGCGCAGCATGGGGGATGGAGCACGATGGGGAGTGCAGCATGGGGGATGCCCAGAATGGGGGGATGAAACACGATGGGGGGTGCGCAGCATGGGGGATGGAGCATGATGGGGGTGCGCAGCATGGGGGATGGAGCACGATGGGGGGTGCACTGCATGGGGGATGGAGCACGATGGGGGGTGCGCAGCATGGGGGCAGGAGCACAATGAGGGGTGCAGCATGGGGGGTGGACCACGATGGGGGGTGCACACCTCCCCCCAAAACACACACACACCGCCGAACACACCACACACACTGGGAACCACAAACACCGCCCTACACAGACATCCACACACACACAGACAACGCCGCACACACACAACACACAAACACCACGGCACACACAAATATATGCACATACCGCGCAACACACATTGCACAAAACATACCTCCCCTCAAAACACACACACGCACCCCACACACGCACACACACCCACACACACATGCCTTCACACACACACACACACACACACAAACCGTGCAACACACACAGCACCACACACACACAACGCTACAGACACACAGCGCTCCACAAACAATGCAACACACAACGCAACACACAAACAACACCGCTCTCACCCCCCCCCCACCCAGACAACACCCAGAACATTTACAGCGCCCTACACAAACACTTGGCAACTACACACAACAACATCTATATATAACAAAAATCATACATTAACTACACAATACGTAAATTCTAGAATACCCGATGCGTTAGAATTGGGCCACCTTCTAGTAGAAAATAATTCCTCTATTAACCCTACAGTGTGATGATAGTTTATCCAGGTATCTTGGGCACCAGAACCCTATTCAACACTTGTACATTGTAATCCATGGTCCTTCCTCATTTTTTGATTTACGTACACCTTCACAGGTTTATTGCAGACTGTGTCAATTCATAGCAAAAGAAACAGGAGAGCAGATGTGGTTGAAATGCAAAAGAGAATGACAAATTTTATTACATCATAAAAAACAGTTTTTAGATGTAGCACAGAAAAATACATATAGGTGCAACAACAGAGGGCACCTTGGCACATAAAGAGTTAATCAGAATTAACAAGGCAAGTAGAATACATAAGACAACAAGTATACAGCACAGATGGCAAAAAATACAAAGTTACATGCCAGGTGATACCAGAGAACAATAGCTGGTGTGCAAGATAAGATAAAGTTATACAGCACACTGGGTTTGTCAGTATATGCAAGCAATGATACATATCAGTAGCTAAATATATGCAAACACTGTTCACCAGCATGCCAGGTGATACCAGATAAACGTCGCTCGCATCTGCTAGTGGGATTAGTAATGACCGCGCATGTGCCAGCTTAAACCTGCACTGACTGGCCGGTCCGATCCATGTGATAAGGTATGCACACCAGTGACTATGTAAGGGGAATACATGGAATAGCAGAAACTGCTGTGTGAATACTGACATGAAAAATTCAATAGCTATTTGTAAGAATGAAATGTGAAAAATGGAACCTGCATTACTGCCATGAATATATGAATAAAGAGAAATTTAGCTACTGAATTGATCAATGCAGAAGAGCCCCAACACTACGCCAAAGTATTTCTCTACGTTGGGGTCCCTAGCTTGTGTGTGTCCTTTCATGCAGTTAAAAAACTTACCGTGTTTGGGAAGCTGAGACCCAGGCTATATATACGATGTGGATTGGCAATAGGTGTGTATGGGGAGGGTTCACAAACGAAAAACTACTAACAAATAAGAAATAACTTTTGGAACACCATTCTAAGTCCGTACTGGGTGCAAAAACCTAAAAAACATCACTATGGGGAGATAAGGTATGCACATGAAAAAAGCTATTGAATTTTTCATGTCAGTATTCACACAGCAGTTTCTGCTATTTCATGTATTCCCCTTACATAGTCACTGGTGTTGCATACCTTATCTCCCCATAGTGATGTTTTTTTAGGTTTTTGCACCCAGTTCGGACTTAGAATGGAGTTCCAAACGTTATTTCTTATTCGATCCATGTGATAAACCATATGGTCTATTAAAGCTTCTGAGAACAGATGAGTCACCACCCCTCCTTGGTCTGATGAAGCGTTAAGGCTCTGTGCGCACTGGGAAATGAAATTTCCTTGAGAAAATTCCGCATGCTCTCAAAGATTACCGCACCCGCGGTAAAAAACCGCGGGAAACCGCACCCGAAAACCGCATGCGGTTTGCTGCGGTTTGCTGCGGTTTTACCGCAGTATTATGCATGGCTTCTGCACGGCTTCCTCTTCCTGTAATGACATCACTTCCCTGCAAAACCGCAGGCAAGCGATGCACATTACCGGAGGTAAACCGCGAAATACCGCAGGGAATAACGCAGGAAAACGCAGTGAACCGCACAGAATTTGCTGCCTGCGTTATTCCCTGCGGGATTTCATGATTAACATTGAGTCAATGGAGTGAAATCACACAGTGATGTGCGGAAAAGAAGTGACATGCAATTATTTTTGGTGCGGGAATCTCGCAGCAAAACATGCAGCTGTCAAATTCCGCCCAGTGCACACAGGATTTTTTTCCCCATAGGTTTTGCTGGTGATTCACTGCAGAGATGTTATGAACATTTTCTGCAGCGAAACATGCAGCAAATCCGCGAAAAATCCGCAGCAAAATCCAGTAAGTGCGCACATAGCCTAAGACGTGAAACGCGCGTTACCTTGCTTCTGAGGGGGATCTTTTGGTCTCTGGCTCCTGCACTTATTTGGCACTTTATATCATTGCTGGTGAGCGGTGTTTACATTCCTTTAGCCACTGGTATATATCATTGTTTGCATATACTGATGAACCCAGTGTGCTGTATAACTTTATCTTATCTTGCACACCAGCTATTGTTCTCTGGTATCACCTGGCATGCTGGTGAGCAGTGTTGCATATATTTAGCTACTGATATGTATCATTGCTTGCATATACTGACAAACCCAGTGTGCTGTATAATTTTATCTTATCTTGCACACCAGTTATTGTTCTCTGGTATCACCTGGCATGTAACTTTGTATTTTTTGCCATCTGTGCTGTATACTTGTTGTCTTATGTATTCTACTTGCCTTGTTAATTCTGATTAACTCTTTATGTGCCAAGGTGCCCTCTGTTGTTGCACCTATATGTATTTTTCTGTGCTACATCTAAAAATTGTTTTTTATGATGTAATAAAATTTGTCATTCTCTTTTGCATTTCAACCACATCTGCTCTCCTGTTCCTTTTGCATTTTATTTAGTGGTTTTGCTTATATATACACGTGCACAGATGTCTGTACAGGACTTCTCTGTGCTTTACTGGTAAGACTATATAGTCATGATACCCTTTGTACTGGCACCTTCTATTTTATCCTGATGGATATTTATGTATATTTAATATGTGTCAATTCATAGTCATATGATCTACCCCTTACCACTTCACATATCCATCTATATTACAAACCCCATTACAGGTTTCGATTGCTATTTCTTGCGAACCAAAACCTTATTTTCTATTGTCAGTCTATCTGATAGTCCGATTTTGATAAAGGCCAGGGGCCGAAACATCAAATATATTTTTTCGGACTTTGTTACAACAATTATTGAATAAAAATAAAAATAAAACAAGAACAAATCTATTTTTTTCTTTGGTTTTCTTATTGGGGTATGAGTGCCGGAGCATGTACAGAGAATGGCTCCCTTCAAAACAGGTTATGAGCTCCCCCTGCTGGCCTGGAGTAGGAGATGTTGCATGTGATGTTCCTGACAAGGAGAGGTCCCCACGCTGCCTCCACGCATAGCATTGATCCTGATAAGGAGAACGCCACTGTGGCTCCCATGACCACTGGGGTGCCACATTCCCCCTTGGTTAAAATCAGTACTCCTAGACTGAGAAAACAAAAAGAATAATACAATACATTACAAATAATACAATTTTACAGTGACAAAGTATATATATAAATCATTTTACATAGTTTCTATTATACATTGGTTTCCCTTAACTCTCGATATCGAACCTGTTTCTGACCCTGGGTGCTCCACTGAGACCTACGCAAGATGGGCTGTAATTCCTCTCTACTTGGTACATTCGTTGACCCATCCTGGCTGCCTATGGCCAAACTGCAGGGGCCCCATGACTCTCTGGCGGGACAGGTTGACAGGTGTTAATCACTAGACTCACCATGGGCATGACAGATTCGCTGTGGACAGGAGGCAGGTTCCCCGGCTCCTCCACTGGTGTGACATCTTCCACTTCTGGCAATGAATCTTCAGGCTGTTCGTGAGTTTCCGCTGGTACTGGTGGGATCACTTGGGTGAAGGTCAAGCATGGGATTGCAATAGCTTGATTCACGCACGTCCAGCTCTTAGGGAATGCTCCCAGGACTGTTTGAATGGTCTCTTCTTCCGGTTATGGGGCCTGGGGAAGTCCTGGACCATCTTCCTTCTTTTTCATCTGACTGGGGCATGCCTTCAGATGGTCCCTTGAAACAATTGCAGAGGTTTTTCCCCCATCTTTGCTGATGAGGCACACCTTAGGGTTGTGAAAGGCTGCCGGTTCTACAGTGTATGGTTCAGCCTCCCACTGGTCGTCCAACTTGTGTCCTCTCCGCTTTCTTTTTAAAACCTCCTCCCCAGGTGCTAGGGGAGTAGCTCATGCAGTTTGGTTGTAGTCCATCTTTTGCCTCAACCTTGCCTGTGCCAAACTTCATTCTATACATTCTTGGACTTGACGATAATGCCGCTGTCGTTCTGCATCCCAGTCGGCCTCCGGATGAGCTGCTTTGGGTACCAGGACTCCCATGCCCAAGTCATTGGGCAACCTGCCAGGTTTTGCCCGCATCAGGTGGGCGGGGGTGCAATTGGTGGACTTCACCAGGATGTGATTGACGTCACTGTTGCCGGCGAACCGCCTTCTTTCTAAGGGGGCGGTTCGTTCGGCGTCACAGGAACGTCACTAAGAGGCCTCCCAATAGAAGCGGCGGGGCGGAGATGAGCGGGATGAACATCCCACCCACCTCCTTCTCTCCTCATTGTGGGCGGCCGCAGGTATGGTGATGTTCCTCGTTCCTGCGGTGTCACACGTAGCGATGTGTGCTGCTGCAGGAACGACAAACAACCTGCGTCCTGCAACAGCAACGATAATCGGGAAAGGAACGACGCGTCAACGATCAACGATTAGGTAAGTAATTTTGATCGTTAACGATCGTTTGTGCGTTTCACACGCAACGACATCGCTAACGAGGCCAGATGTGCGTCACGAATTCCGTGACCCCAACAACATCTTATTAGCGATGTTGTTGCGTGTAAAGCGGCCTTAAGTCTTTATCACCTTCCAGTAGGTGAGGCATAGGGCATCAGTGTTTGCGTTCTTCTGGCCCGCCCGGTACTTAATTGTGAAGTCATAATTGGACAGCCGGGCCATCCACCTCTGCTCCAAGCTTTGCCACCTCTAGGTAGGTTAACAGGTTGTTATCAGTGTATATTGTAAATTTCACTGAGGCCAAATAGTGTTTGAACCGCTCGGTGACTGCCCATACCACAGCTAGAAATTCCAGTTTGAAGGAACTGTAATTTTCAGGGTTCCGTTCAGTAGGCCGATGCTTCTGGCTGGCATAAGCTATCACCTTCTCCAGCCCTCCTTGCATTTGGGACAATACAGCTCCTAATCCCACGTTTCTGGCATTGGTATACAGAACAAACAGTTGGCCATAGTCCGGGTAAGCCAGTATCTCTTCCCCCATCAGGGCCCTCTTCAGCTGGATAAAAGATGCCTCTTGTTGTTCTGCCCATTAGAACGGGAGGCTCCATTGTGACAATGTGTCCCTCCCCAACCCCCGGCCTTAATTCATGTACTCTATGCCATATAGGGTCATGTAGGTTGCTTGGCTGTCTTTGTTCTTTGGTTGTAACATTATATCCCCCAGCCTGTACCATATTGTAATCAGGCTCCAGCAGTGGCTATTGTCCTGTATGTACTGCTTCTGGTGGGAGATTGTTTGTTCTTCTCAGCATGGTACTCCTCCAATCCACAACTTGGTAAACAGAACAGAGCCAGGACATCTATAATCCTTTCATGTATCAAATGTCCAGGGGAGGTGGGCCCTTCTGCCCACCTAAGGGGCTGTTCCCAGGAGAAGAGAATAATGAGACCCATGTTAGTCAGTTAGTTGAATCTTAGCTGGAGAAGTACTAGGATCTATGGCTGAGGCTGGATCCTAATGCCTGTGTATGGACTGTTACAGATTGGAGATCAGTGGCCATGTCGAATTGTGTTTTTGTTGTTCACCCTGTTGGACTCAAGGAACGCATATAAGGACCATTGCCATATTTCCCCTGGTGTTGGAATACTGGGGACGCCCCCGGATCTGTTGTCTTCCAAATCGACCACCACCTCCAGTACCTGCACATCCATATCAGTCATCAAGTTCTCCTACCTACTTCTCTAGAATACAAACTGGAAGGAGTGAGACACAGCGCAGATATTATCGATGTTGGCAGCCTGGCCATCTACAAGACACTTGCCCAGCTGGTCAACTGAGGAATGACCCTCCACCAAATCGACCTGTTAACTATCTACAGCCAAGTACAATGAGGGAAAAGGTGTCACCCCTTCAAGTTGACTTGCCTAATGATTCAGACACTCATGTTCGACCACTAGGTGTTTTATGGGGTGCGAGCCACAGCCCCGAGTTCTTCTTATCATCCAAGAAAGTACTTACAGGAGGTTGTACTGGATGGACAGAGAGTTCTTGTTTTTTGTGACTCTGGGGCATTCCTCACAATAGCTGATCCCCGAGTGGTTCGGCCAGAGGCGATACAGCCAGTACCAGGGTTTACCATTGAATTGGCTGGAGGACAAAGGAGAAATATCCCAAAAGCAATTGTAGAACTGGACTTTGGCTTTGGGGTCAAGCAATGTGTGGTTGGGGTGATGAGCGGCCTGCCTGCAGATATTCTTCTAGGCAATGATGTGGGAGATCGACAATGACGATTTGTGGGTGCAGGAAGCAGAGTTTAAGTCAAGGAGGATACAAACTGGAGCCGAACCTTCAACCCTACATCTTCACCATACCCTAAAGAACATGAACCAACACCCAAAATGCAAATGGATTGTCCGGGCAGGAGGAGCCCTGAGTCCGGTCAGCCATGTTCATGTGTACTTGACAAGCGACCTGTAGAGGTCACTAGTCCGTACACAAATTGAGGGGGAAAGGGGTTGTGACAATGTGTCCTTTCCCAACCCTTGGCCTTAATTCATGTACTCTGTGCCATATAGGGTCATGTAGGTTGCTTGGCTGTCTTTGTTCTTTGGTTGTAACATTATATCCCTTAACCTGTACCATATTGTAATCAGGCTCCAGCAGTAGCTATTGTCCTGTATGTACAGCATCTGGTGGGAGATTGTTTGTTTGTTCTTCTCAGCATGGGACTCCTCCAATCCACAACTTGGTAAACAGAACAGAGCCAGGACATCTAGAATCCTCTCATGTATCAAAATGTCCAGGGGAGGTGGGCCGTTCTGCCTACCTAAGGGGCTGGTCCCAGGAGAGAAGAATAATGAGACCCCGGATCTGTTGTCTTGTTGTGGACTCCTTGCAGACTTTAAGGATTTATATTCATGTTTGGTGCTTTATCTGTGTGATTCCAATAAAGCCCTTTGGATTGTTCCTCGGCCTGGTGTCCATTACTGCTCTGTCGCATACCCTGTCACACATTTCTTGGCTTGGCCTGCCAGGAGGTCTTGAAGGGGTGAAGCCATCTTAGTGAAGCCCTTAATAAACCTTCAATAGTAGCCTACCAGGCCGAGGAACTGCCACACTTCTATGATGGTGGTCAGCCTGGGCCAGTCCCGGATGACAGTGATCTTGTCTGGGTTGGGGACCACACCCTCAGCGCAGACCATGTGCCCCAAATACTGGACCTTTGGCTTCAGTAGGTGTCATTTGGATGGTTTTACCTTGAGGCCAAACACAGACAGGGCCTCGAACACTTCAGCCAGGTGCTGCAGATGATCTTCATATGTTTTTGAGTACACAATGACATCATCACAATGACCGTATAGGACGGTCTCAAAGTTCTTATGCCCCAGGCAACTATCCATCAGTCGCTGAAAGGTTCCCAGTGCATTACAGAGTCTAAATGGCATGCAATTGAATTTACAGAGGCCCATGGGTGTCGGGAATGCAGTCTTTTCTTTATCTTCTTCCACCACGGGACCTGCTAATACCCACTGGTGAGATCTAGAGTAGAGAAATAGTTAGCAGATTTAAGGGCAGCCAAAGATTCTTCTATCCTAGGTAGCGGATATGCATCTCTATGTGTGAAACAATGGACCTGTCTATAGTCTACACACATCCTCATCGTACTATCTTTCTTTTTCACTAAGACTAATGTCGCAGCCCAGGGGCTACAGCTGTCCCTAATTACTCCAGCCTCTTTCATTTCTCTCAACATTTCTTTGGCCCATTGGTAGTGAGCCAGGGGGTACGGGGCGCTATCTTTCTTTAATGGAAGGATGATTACCAGTGGGGATCTGGTGCCGAATTCCCTCCAACTGCCCGAAGTCTAAAGGGTGTTTATTGAAGACCCATTTATATTCCCGTACTACCTGGTGGACCCCTTGTTTTTGGTGGAGAGGGGTAGCGTCAGTACCAACATGTAACTGCTGGCACCAATCCTCTGGGGAACCCTTGTCACTGTCTTCCCCCACTGGAGAGGATGGAGTCAGGGGCCCAGTTGCTTCAATGGCACTGTTGTTAACAGTGAGCAACTTGGCGACGGTGACGTACCGGGGAAATTTTACTTCCTTCTTCCCGAAATTAAAAATTCGGATGGGCACTCTCCCCTGGTGAACATCCACTACCACCCTGGCTGTCAGGATGTTGGGCCTATCTTCTGAATACACGGGTTCAATGAGGGTCAGATAGTCTTGTCCCCAGAGATCTATTGCTGCCCAACACCAAATCATCATTTAACTCCTTGGGGATACCACAATGGGAAAGGAATCACTCACCTGGATGCTACCATTTTCCCCTCCAGCCTGCTCAATCTGTTGTTTCTGCATCAAGGCTCTAATCTCTTTCTGGAGTTCTCGCTGCCGCCTGCCACTGGCCATCTCTGCCACCTGCTGCAAAAGAACAATCACTTCAGAAAAACAATTTTCTATCACATTAGTGCCGATAGTCATGATCGAGGTACGGGTACACTGGACAACGTCCACAACTATCATACACTGGGACTTCAGTTCCACCAGCCCCACCTTGATAGTCACCTCCTTGTAGCCCACCTGTGGCAAAGGCTGGCCATTACTGGCTATTATGGTCAGAATCAGGCCAATACCTCTTGTAAAATACATACAGTATCATCGTCACCTGGGACCCAGTGTTCAGAAGGGCGTTCATCGGGATTCCATCTAACACAACCAGTAGCACCGGTTGCTCTCCCACATACTTGTCCTGCCAGTCAGATGGATTGGCTTTCCCCACACCTGAGGGTCGATCCCTGGTCCCAGGCACATGCGGGTCCGGAGGTCAGTCTCGGGCATAGTGCCCAGCCTTGTCGCATCGACGGCATATCGGCCGCCCGGTGGGGTCACAGCAATCACCAACCCACCCCCGAGTTAGTGAATTCTTCTTCCGCTGGCGTCTTGGGATGCTGCCTGGTATGGTGGGTAGCCTGGTGTCTGTGGACTGTGGAGTTACTTCCATTGTCTGCACAGCCTTCGCCAG